>NC_089741.1:33382775-33392775 GCF_040412425.1 Macrobrachium rosenbergii
ATGGTATGATAATGATTTCGAGATACGAATCTCTCTCTCTCTCTCTTCTAAATTCAGGTCTCGTATCAATGTTAACATTTACCCCTATGCGGACATCAATATTCTCATTAATTATTTCAAATGGCCGAATCTGCTGGGGGGAGGTCCTCTACAGGTAAAGACCCCATACCTCACAAGGAGGCCCTCGACAAGGTAGAGAAACCCCATACCTCACAAAGGAAGTCCTCGACGAGGTAAAAGACCCCACCATACCTCACAAAGCCTGCCAATTACATAACCAAAAATTTATCGAGTCTCGAGCTACACCTGGGCTTCCATCCTCTCCCTGGGGAGGGAGGAGGACCCTTATAGAAAAGCCCAACACAGGGCAATTTCCGTTTCCTTAAAACTTGGCTCCAAGACAAACGGAGCCATAGAAGAGAAAGTTGTCTGATTTTAAAGTTTTCGGAGGCGCCCTGAAGTACTTTCCAATTACTTTCGAATTGCTTTTCCTAAATGGCTTTCATTGTCGGTGGGTGTTTTATTTATAATAGGTACTGTAGCCTATTTCAGCAATATATATATATCTATATATACAGTAAATATATACATACAGGTATACAGATATGTCTATATATAGGTTTTAGGTATGGTCAGTGCTTAGTTGGGTTACCAATGCCAGTCAGCTGTTACAGGTACAGAGATATGTCAATATATAGGTTTTAGGTGTGGTCAGTACTCGGTTGGGTTACCACCAGGCGATGCCAGTCAGCTGTCAAATTTCAAGGCTTCAACTCGCCGAAAACCAGAAGGGAACTCAACCATGGAGCCACGCCCCCCACTGAGGTAAAATCATTCGCTGAAAAATACGACCACTAAATTTTCCTATAAAGGGACATACCTGTATAAGAATTGCAATACATTCAGGTTTCTTCAACCACTGCTTTCACGAGTGGCTATCAAAACCGAACGAGTTGACAGTTGAACGACAAATCATCAGCTGACTGTCGCAACAAGAGCAATCATTTTTCGTACAGAACTTAGCGGGCTCAGAAGCCCACGCTGGGGCATTCCCGCTTCCTATAAGCTTAAACTGCCTCTTTTAGCGTCGAAGCCGAACCCAGACACGATTCTGAACTTGGAGATAAGTCGTTTGTGGACGTAGATGGTTTGGGGACAATGTCAATGCATCAAAAACGCCCACTACACTCTTAACATGACATTTCGAGACGCATCGAGACATATCTCCCCGCGAGAATCGACTAAGCTTTGAATGATGACTGCACCAAGGTCATTAGACCTGCACGAGGGAGGTGGGACGACCTTTAGGGAATTCTAAGCGAATCGCTTCCTCGTAGGATAAAAAAATTCAAGACTTTTTCTCCTAGATTGATGTAAAAAAATATATATATATACACCGACGGCTCACATTCTTACGTAACGCGTCACAAGATGATGGCGTTACGCTATCTTCGAGAGCTCTCACTGACCCCTCATCATTAAGCCCACAAAGACGACCTTGTTTGTGATCCCGTTCAGAAACTGTCTTTGCTTCTTTCGTTTGCGCTTGTAAGTCTCGAAATGTCATGTTTTATATTTTTGTTTCCATTCCATTTTTTCACCTGATTTCCGCATTCGGTTCGTGGAACAAGATGAGACGATAATCATTGCTGGGACGTCAAGATCGCCTACAACTCTCTCTCTCTCTCTCTCTCTCTCTCCCTCTCTCTCAATATTCATCATTGCTGGAAGGTCAGAATCTCCTACAATTAATTCTCTCTCTCTCTCTCTCCCATATTAATTATTGCTAGAACGCCAAGATCTCCTACTACAATTAATCTCTCTCTCTCTCTCTCTCTCTCTCTCTCTCTCCTCTCTCTCTCTCTCTCTCATACCACTACTGGAACGTCAGAATCTCCTACAATTAATTATCTCTCTCTCTCTCTCTCTGAGCTCTCAATAATAATCATTGCTGGAACGCCAAGATCTTTTACTACAATACTCTCTCTCTACCTGAGCTCTTTCTCTCTCTCTCTCTCTCTCTTTCTCTCTCTAGCGGGGCGAAGAACAAAAAGTTGAAATTCGACCTGAACGACTGCCGAACGCCCGCCAGAGGCGACGGTGGTGGTGTTGAGTTTTATAAGATAACATTGCAAATAAAAGCCTCATTATTGTGTGCCGGGGACCAGAGCTTAGGTCTGTGGCCTCCTCGTCAAAGGATGTATTGTTGTTGCGAAGGAGAGGACAGGGAGGGTCCTATTTCAGAGTCGTGTCAAGAACACCCATTAGTTTTATATATATTTTTTTGTGGGGCATGGAAATTTCAAAACAAGAAGAAGAAGAAGCATTCTTCTTCGTGTTCGTTGTTCTAATAACGAGCGTTACTGGCGTTGTTAGATCGTTCGAGATAATACGAGTTATATTTACTTGATCGAGCTGGAAATCAATGGTATTTTTAACAACATGTAACCATTTAAACACGTTATAAAAATATGCCGTGGCGATCATAACACGCAAAAGACGACTAGGAATGTAAATATACAATCTATCACAACGTTACAACCATATACCACAACCTTATGGTTCAATTAACCATACATAAAATGCGCTTTTAAAAAAAAGTGTAATAGCATTTTGTGCAGACCAGAGGAAGTGCTACGATGATGATAACCACACAAAAGGCCACCTAGGAATGTAAATATAGAATCTACCACAACATTACAACCATATATCATAACCTTACAACCTCGCACAAACATTATAAAAAATACAGTTCAGTTAACCACACTTCAAAAAAAAAAAAAAGTTCGATAGCAATTTGTACAGACCACGAAGAAATGCTACGACGATAATAACCATATAAAAAACGACCTAGATATATAATTATACAATCTATCGCACATTACAACATATATTACAACCTTACGACTTCGTATACACATTATATAAAAATTACAGGCAAGTTAACAACCGTACATAAGCCGCCCTTAAAAAATATTTCGATAGCAACAGAATCAAGGCTGACTTTTAGCTAAATTCCTCTCATCGCGTTCTTGACTCCACTCTCCAACATCACTCCCCAACACTCCTCCCTCCTCCTCCTCCATGGAGCTACAGAAGACATTCCTCATGGCAATCTCCTCCAATATTATTTTCTTCAACATCACTCCCCTCCAACGCTATTCCCCAACACTCCTCCCTCCTCCTCCAAGGGAGATACAGAAGACATTCCTTATGGCAATCTACTCCTATTTTCTTCTCCTTTCTTCACCATCACTCCCCTCCAACACTAATCCCCAACACTCCTCCCTCCTCCTCCATGGAGCTACAGAAGACATTCCTTATGACAATCTACTCCTATTTTCTTCTCCCTTCTTCACCATCACTCCCCTCCAACTCCCTCCAACACTCCTCCCTCCTTCTCCTCCTCCTCCATGGAGCTACAAAAGACATTCCCATGGCAATCTATTTTCTTTTCTTCAACATCACTCCCCTCCAACACTATTCCCCAACACTCCTCGCCCTCCATGGGAGCTAAGAAGACATTCCTCATGGCAATCTCCTCCAATATTCTTTTCTTCAACACTATTCCCCAACACTCCTCCCCCCTCCTCCTCCTCCTCCTCCACGGGCTACAGAACGCATTCCTCAAGGCAATCTCCTAATTCCTTCTTCTTTCTTCAGAGAAATTCCTGTCTGATCTGGGTTCAATCTCGAGACATCATCCGCTCGTACTCTCCACAGATACACCTTTCGTGACTTCGCAATGAGTGGAATCCAAATTCTACCTTTTTATTTCTTTCTCTCTCTCTCTCTTTTTTTTTTTTTAATGGCCAATGCTCTTCCTTTATCGCTCACACCTACATAGTCTGACCCTCAAATTGAGGCGTGGGTTGGCTGGGGCATCGGGCAGCCGCCCATAGCAGTCGCCAGAGAGAGGGTTTGTGGTATGTACTGATAATAGTAGTGCGATGTCTCATAATTAAAATCAATCAGTTAACAATAATACTGAATAAATTATTTCTCTCTCTCTCTCTCTCTCTGTATAAAGGGGTGGCCAAGAGATAATCTAAATAGTAGTCTTTGTCACTTTCCTCTACTGTCGATCAGCCCTTATGTACTATGAAAATGACCCTTAAGAGTTTATATAATATATAAATTATATATATATATATATATATATATATATATATATATATATACATATATACATACACATACGTACATTCAAAACAGGATCATATTTCTCTCTGAATAATTATATATATCATCAAACTGCAACGCAAGATCAGCCGTAGCAATCTCAAGGCGAAAACAATCCAGCCCTTTCCGTAGTAGCAATTCATCGAGCGCTCCCAATCAAAACAAATAAGTCTTAAATAACTTGGCAACGTAAAAAAAAAAACTTTAGAGACAAATCAGAATGCAAATTAAAAAAAAAAACAACAAAATCGAAAGCATAAAAACAAAAAAACACAAAAACGTAAATCTTTAAAAAAAACTGAAAAGAGAAGAGCATCAGAAAGCAGAGAATTGAAAGCACAAACACAAAAAAAACAAAAAACAAAATATTATTTTAGATACTAACAATCATCACTGCGGATGTAGGCAGCATACGCCTGGGGATAATGTTCCTTGAACACCATAATAATAATAATAATAAAAATATCACCACTACCACAAAGGGTTTTTTCCTCTCTCTCTATCTAGGGAGAGAGACAAACAAAATCACTAAAATTATATAGGCAGTAACAAGCACAGGGATCATCGGCAGCGCATCAGCAGCACTTCGAGAGAGAGAGAGAGAGCATGCGTCTCCTCGACGTCCAGGAAATACTGGCGAGCTGATGGATTTCGGAGTCTGTCGGAGAGACCAAAACTATACTGAGTGAGCTGGCTGCAACACCACCAGGCGCAACAAGAAGAAAAATACCTCGAGGCTAAGGGAAAGGGAGGAGGAGGAGGAGGAGGAGGAGGAGGAGGAGGAAGACGAGAACCTCTAGTAGGAGTAGGAGGCCTGGGGAGACGTAGGGTAGGAGGCAGGACCCACACAGGCGGAGTCCTTTAAGGATACGGACTGGACCTTAAGGTCCATTTGGACTCGTTGCGCTCAGCGAGTTTCAAACGTCTGCGCTTTTTTTTTTTTTAACAGAGGCGTCTCGTGAGTTATTTTTTCTTTCTTTTTTTTTTTTTTTAGTTTCTTGGGCTTTTATTTTAAGAGAATTATTATTATTATTATTATTTTAATCTTGATTATGTCTAGATGGGTCAGATTAAATGCGGTGTGCGTTTCTTGGTCTCGAGTTATCAAATAGTTCATTTATTCGTTTCTAATTCGCTGGAGAAATTATGCTGGTTTGAGTTATTCCCAGATTTCGTTTTGACGAACGGAATGGAACGTATGCAAACATCTGGGAAATGAATGAGTGCAAGCCGTATGCTACGTGTGCATACCATAGGATTACACACAAACACACATACTCGTATGTGTAATATTTATATACATACATATATATATATATATATATGGATATATATATATATATATATATATATATATATACGTATGTATGTATATATATATATATATATATATATATATATATATATATATATATATATATATATATATATATATATATAATATATACATATATATACACAGCCTTCTGCATTTCAACAAATGCTATAAAACTGTTGCAGAGGTGGTTCTTCCCCACTCGGCTGTTATTATCAACCATGGTTGTGAGGCTGTGAGCACCAACCTTGATTTTCTGAAGCCATCCAATGCAAAAGGAAAACATATATATTAATGGACACAATATATATACACACTGTGCACTGGTGTTTGTAAATGACGACACACGAGACGAACAAATATTGTTAAAAAATAAAAATTTCTTTCGTTCAATGACGAGAGAAGAAGAAGAAGAAGGGGGGAAGAAGAAGAAGACGAAGAAGAAATTACTCTCTTTCAGTGACGAAAGAAAAGAAGAAGAAGGACTAAGAGAGAGAAGAAGAAGAAGAAGAAGAAGAAGAAGAAGAAGAAGAAGAAGAAGAAGAAGAAGAAATTTCTCTCGTTCAGTGACGAGAGGAGAAGAAGAAGAAGGAGAAGGAGAAGGAGAAGGAGAAGGAGAAGAGGAGGAAAAAGAAGAAATAGAAATTTCTCTCGTTCAGTGACGAAAGAAGAAGAAGAAGAAGAAAGAAGAAGGGGAAGGAGAAGAAGAAGGAGAAGAGGAAGAAAAAGAAGCAGAAATAGAAATTTCTCTCGTTCAGTGACGGAAGGAGAAGGAGAAGGAAGAAGGAGAAGGAGAAGGAAAAGGAGAAGAATAAGAAAAATAAGAAATAGAAATTTCTCTCGTTCAGTGACGAGAGAAGAAGAAGAAGAAGAAGAAGAAGGGGAATGAAAAATAATAACAACGAGCAACGATCAAATTCCGTTGGCCTGACCACACACTCGCCTTCTCTCCTCTCCCACTCCGCTCTCACACTCCTCTGCACTCCGGCAGTCTCCCTCTCTCTCTCTCTCTCTCTCTGATTTAAATTAGTCTTCTGTAACACCCAACATCAAAAACTGACCTTCGAGAATTTGGAAAACATGATAATATTCCATTATCTCTCTCTCTCTCTCTCTCTCTCTCTCTCTCTATAATCCAACTAAAAACAAACACTTAATAATAATAATAATAAAATAAAATAAAAAAAAAATATTATTATTATAATTCATCTTCACAAGCTGCGTATATATAGGTTATTAAATAATAATAACAATAATTATAATAATGACAATAATAATAATAATAATAATAATAATAATAATAATAATAATAATAATAATAATGATTATAATAATAACATAAATTCACCTTCACAAGCAGCGTACCTGTAGGTCACCGAATAATAATAATAATAATAATAATAATAATAATAATAATAATAATAATAATTTAGGTGCATTGTTGTTCTAACGCCCAAATGGTGAAGAGGTCAAGAGGTCCTTTTAACTAAAAGGCCAGACGCCCATTTTCTCATTTTTCGAGTTGACGAGGCGCTTGTAATTGTACACCGCATCACGCACTCTGTGTGTGTGTGTGTGTGTCTGTGTGTAACACTTAGGTCCAGCTATCTTGGTGGTGTACACACACACACACACACACATATATATATATATATTGTATATACATATATATTGTAATCATATTATTCTTAGTTTTATTATTCAGTGACCCTACAGGCACGCTGCTTGTGAAGATGACTTTTATTATTATTATTATTATTATTATTATTATTATTATTATTATTATTATTATCATTATTATTATTATTATTATTATGGTACATCCTAATCAAGATACCTAAACACGCAATCGAGATTAAATCCCTCGTTCAAACTTTGACCGCAAAAACCTCCTGACTTTCAAGACACAGAAATGTCGAATCTTTATTCTAGAGAGCACACACCCACCAACACCGGGCCTGTTATCTAGAATCAGTGGCTTTTTTTTCCACCTCTCTCTCTCTCTCTCTCTCTCTCTCTCTCTCTCTCTCTCTCTCTCTCTCTCTCTCTCTCTCTCTCATAGGCCTTACACCGGAATCACTTCTCAGCTCAGTTAAAAACAACAGATTTGGTCTCCTGTTTTATCCATTTTCGTAGATTGTATTTTACCAGAGATCTTTCACATTCTCGGTTGATCTCTGATCCACTTTTCTTGGAGGATACAGCACTGAAACGGAAATTGACAGTAACAGGTCTGAAAGGTGTAACGGGAGGAAAACCTCGCAGTTGCACTATGAATCAACTGTTAGAGAGGGTGGAAAGTAAGAAGGACGACAATATGAAAGGAAGTACAGTAAAAGGAATGAAAGGGGTTGCAGCTAGGGGCCTAAGGAAAGCACGCTGCAAAGAACCTTACGTAATGCCTACAATGCACCGCATGAGGTGCACTGACGGCTCTAACCCCCTACGGGATCTTTTCCTGAGAGAGCGACCAGATTTGCTGAATAGCGGCACCACTGTGCAGTAAATGTTTGCGCTGTCGAGTTTCTCCAAAGTCGAGTCCTTCTCCTCAAAGTTCCAGAGGTCCTTATTCCTCCTCACACCAGTTCCAGAGGTCCTTTATTCCTCTCACACCAGTTCCAGAGGTCCTTTATTCCTCCTCACACCAGTTCCAGAGGTCCTTTATTCCTCCTCACACCAGTTCCAGAGGTCCTTTGTTCCTCCTCACACCAGTTCCAGAGGTCCTTTATTCCTCCTCACACCAGTTCCAGAGGTCCTTTATTCCTCCTCACACCAGTTCCAGAGGTCCTTTGTTCCCTCCCCTCACAGTTCCAGTTCCAGTTCCAGAGGTCATTTATTCCTTTCCAGAGGTCTCTATTCCTCCTCACACCAGTTTTCCTCCTCACACCAGTTCCAGAGGTCCTTATTCCTTGTTCCTCCTCACCACAGAGGTCCTTTATTCCTCCTCACACCAGTTCCAGAGGTCCTTTATTCCTCCTCACACCAGTTCCAGAGGTCCATTATTCCTCCTCACACCAGTTCCAGAGGTCCTTTATTCCTCCTCACACCAGTTCCAGAGGTCCTTTATTCCTCCTCACACCAGTTCCAGAGGTCCTTATTCCTCCTTTCCTTTATTCCAGAGGTCCTTATTCCTCCTCACACCACCAGGTTCCAGTTCCAGAGGTCCTTTATTCCTTCCTCCTCACACCAGTTCCAGAGGTCCTTTATTCCTCCTCACCAGTTCCAGAGGTCCTTGGCCTCCTCACACCTCCAGACACCAGTTCCAGAGGTCCTTTATTCCTCCTCACACCAGTTCCAGAACAGCCTCCCCAGTTGAGGATGTCCCTCACAAGTTCCAGAGGAACAGTTCAGAAGTCCATTATTCTCCTCACACCAGGAGATGCATTCCTCCTCACACCAGTTGCTTCTCTAATACTATTCTCCTGGCATTTTAATATATTTTTATATACTTATCAATTTATGAATCTAGGTCCTTTATTTTTCAGTTGTTTAATACCAGTTCCAGAGGTCCATTATTCTTCTTTCCTTCCTTCTTTATAATGAACATCATATTCTTTGAAAGTTCCAGAATCCTTTATTCGAGTCAATGGCCCTGTGGTGTAATTGGAACTTCTTCTTCCATATGAATATTGGTTCTAATATCTTCTGCATTTAATAATTTTTATATACTTATCAATTTATGAATCATTTTCTTGTTTAATAATAATAATAATAATAATAATAATAATCTTCCAATGGTTTAATAATAATAATAATAATAATAATAATAATAATAAAAAAGAATTCTTGATCGTAATAAGCAGACGGTAGTTCTTTCAAAATTCATCGCTTCAGCTCAGCTAAAAATGTCAGAACTGGACCAATTAATTCTTGAAAATTCCAAACAGCCTCTTCACCGACCCTCTTCGTGATGGAACTGATTAAAACAATATAAACAATGTGATTCATCAGCTTCATTCAGAGTGACTAATAATAGACCAGTTTCTTTAATCTTCTCCTTTTCGGAGAAGGGGAGGGCTGGTATCAATCTCCTGGCCCACTGAATGCCCACCTTTGTGCGACAGGGGAAAGCCGTGACGAGTGCTTTCAATTAGGAGGGGAAAGTGCGAAGCTGAATCATAAAGATAATTATAACAACACGCCAATGGCCATTATCATAACAATCATGATGACGGAAGTGGCTTATAAGGCTGTATATTCCTAATTAGCGTCGCCAAACACGACTTCTGCATCAAACATGGAAAGTGCCGCGTCGAATCATAATGATGATGATAATCATAACACACCAATAACCATTATCATAACAAAAATGATGATAGACGTGGCTTACAAACCAGTCACTCATGTGAGGTGTATCCTTATTATCTGCACCACAGGATAAACAAGGCTTTCACAACAAATTTGCTACAATAAACAATCCCTTCCGTCCGACGCTTTGAATTGAACTCTAGGGCTCTAATTCTCCCTGAGACACTGGAAAAGTGAAAGGTGGAATATATGGAG
>NC_089741.1:33400275-33402748 GCF_040412425.1 Macrobrachium rosenbergii
AAATTGTATTAATCAAAACCATAACCATTAATTAAACACAAAAGGCCACTTAGAAAATGCACAAATAGAAACAAAGCCATCATCCATTAAAACACAATGATTCTTCAAGATTTTAAACTATCCTCTCTTGTCTGTTTCATCAGAAAAACACTATACAAATGCGCCATCGTATAATCAAGGCCACGGAAACAGATCTTTCGGTGGTCATAGGTATACGCTGTATGAGCCACGGCCCATGAAACGTTAACCACTGCCGGGTGGTGGCCTATATTGTATCGTTGCAAGAAGCATGATTGTGGCTAACTTTAACCTTAATAAAATAACTCATTGAGGCCAGAGGGCCGCATTTTGCATGTTTGACGATTGGAGGGTGATGATCGACATACACTTGCAGCCCTCTAGCCTCAGCAGTTTTTAAGATATATGGAAGACTGGAAAAAGTGAGGGACAGACTAAAGTTCTTTTTACAGAAACTAAAGCATTAGGCAATACTTGATAACCATCATTTAAAACACATGGCCTTTTGATAAGGGAGCAAAATAAACAAAGCAACCCCATTAAACACAACGATTCCAATCCTGTCACAAAAACAAAACGTCTTAATAAACCCAATAACTGGACACACAAAAGGCAACGGGAAAAGAAGAGGCAAAACACAAACAATGGAACCAGTGATTAAACAAGGCTACTTGGAGAAATTAGACCACAATTACCATTCCCACGCTGACAAGAGACAGCATAAACGGCTTCCCTTGGAGGCAATGCTTTTGGAGCGGGGGTGGGGGAGGTGGGGGGAGGAGTAAGATAAAATCCACACTATAATAGAGTTTGATGAAGAAGACAAGAGATGCCCCGTCGGAGACCGGGAGGGACCTCTGCCGGGCAGAGCTGAACTGAGCTGCCCTTGGTTTATGGACAGTGTCGAGGACTTTATCTGCTCTATAAATTCCGCTGGTCTGAGGTCTGTGGGGAGGGGTGGGGGGAGGAACAGGGAAGGAGAGAGAAGAATGGGAGGAGTGAAGGAGCGATTAGAAGGGGAGAAAGGTTAAGATTAAGAAGAAGAAAAAGAGGAAGAGATTATTAAATAAAACATGATGCAACCCTGCAACTACAACGTAGATGAGCCAACTCCAGAACAGAGGCCCTGCTACAATTATTGACCAAATAATTTAACAGCCTGATTGATGCCCCCAACCTGCCTCGCAAATTCCTGAGATGTATGCCAGTATTGCACCAGACCTGTCTTTTTTTGCTGCCATTAGATTAGGTTAGGTTAGAATAAGGTTAGGTTAGGTTAGATTAAGGTTAGGTTAGGTTAGGCTGTGTTACATGTTAGATTAAGGTTAGGTTAGGTTACGTTGATTTGGGTGTGGGAAACATAACGTGATTATTTTCAAGAAAATTCTATGGTTAGTTTTTAAGATGTGGCGTGTCCCCGCTTTTTTCTAGGAAAGGTCCTGGTACTAGGTTACATCTCGGGAAAATGGAACTCGCCCAGACCCGAAAAAACCGCAAAAGGTTCGGGAAGAAGGATGGTTGGACCACAATCGCAAGGGAAGATGGAGCTTTAACCCCTTAAAAGATGGGGAGGTTATAAGTCCGGGGAACACATAAGCAGCAGGGAGAATTCCCAGCATTGAGTCCACATATTCAATAATAATAATAATAATAATAATAATTCATCTTCACCAACAGGCTACCTAAAGGTCACTGAATAATAATAATATTTAATAATAATAATAATGATTACATTGATTATTATTATTATTATTATTATTATTATTATTATTATTATTATTATTATTATTATTATTATTATTATAGCTGTCAAAAGGCATTCAGCTTATATTGAAAACATTAATTGTTTTCACAACACTGCCCGGAAAGAGTGAACCTTCCAAATAATAATAATAATAATAATAATACATAATAATAATAATAATAATAATAATAATAAAACCCAATTAAAAATATTTTAAAATAACCTCCCTAAACAATACTGTGCAAATAAAAAAACCAAGAATTCATTAACCATTCTGTTCTTTTACTGAACTTAATCATTCTCTTCTTCTTCTTCTTTCTTTCTTTCTTTCTCTTCTTCTTTTTTTTCTTCTCTCTCTCTCTCAAGCCAGTCATTGCTCGAGCAGCATGAGGGGCTAAGTAACCCTTCCTTGGGAAGATCACACAGCTGGTAAAATGATGTCTATGCACGATGACGAGCTATCTGGGAGAGAGAGAGAGAGAGAGAGAGAGAGAGAGAGAGAGAGAGAGAGAGAGAGAGAGAGAGAGAGGGGGGGGGCATGAGGCTGTTGATCTAGTTTAGCGTGAAGCTCTGCCATTCAACTGGCAAACAGATGAACAAACAGATGCATGCATGATAGTAGTCCAGGAAAAAGTGAGAGAGAGAGAGAGAGAGAGAGAGAGAGAGAGAGAGAGAGAGATTAAATCAAGAGATTAAATCAAATGAAAAGTA
>NC_089741.1:33403248-33453248 GCF_040412425.1 Macrobrachium rosenbergii
TGCATAAAAATGTAAGTCAAAGAGTAATTTTAAGGGTGCCTTTAGTGCTCTATTTCAGGAGACAAGTAGTGGGAGCTACTGAGATTCTGAAGGTGTGAGTTAGGTTACAGAGGTGACAGCTAGGTTACAGAGATGCATATTTTTGTGTGGAGTTTTAGCCATATCATCTTTTGAATCTGACAAAATGTCTCTCTATGAAAATGTGTGTACAATACTACATATATATTGTAATAATAAACGACAAATGTTTTACATCTTGAAATCTGACTCCCTTTGGGATTTGGTCATTGAACTGAATAAATATATTTATTAGGTTTGCTGCTTTTACATAAATTGAATTTAATAACTTTTCCTCATTGTTACTGATTCTTGTTGACTTTAGGTAACTCGTCTGAAGGGAAAATGAAATAGCTGTGATCAACACTCTACCATGGCCGGTGAAGAAAGTGGTCAGAATTACAAATGAAATTTTGGAAGAGCCAAGTCAGAAAAAGAATAAGACTGGAAGAAGAAACTATGCAACCTGCAAGCAACGGTGGTCACTATGTTGCAGTAAAGCTCAAGGGATTGATATTCAAAATGAATGTGGCCCACACAGCTCCTGTTGAAATTGGTGAGTTTACTTTCTAAATTTACTTGTGAGATAGTGAAATTTTGATTTTATTTTGCAGAGTTGAAAGCTGTGCTGTCTTTCATCTAATTTTAAGAGGTATGAGGAGGTTATCCTGTTAAATGGGGATCACCGAGTAATTATTGGTAGCTCCATTGTCTTGCACATTCCTGGGGTTACACTCAGTCATTGATGGAATCGATTCATCTGCATATCTTTGAATAAATCCGCAGGAGTCAAGTGTTATTTTGTTTTGATTTGTAGATTTCAGTGGAAAATGCATTTTCTGCCCCCACCCAAGCACAACAGAAGCTAGGCAAGAGGTTCATGTCATACTCATTTCACATATCGTTGTTGACAGTTGTGCTTTCAGAATGAGCAGTGATCATTTCTGCTATCATTTGAAGGGCGATAAACTTGGTTGTTTGTCCAGAAGTCCTGACAACCTAACGCGCATGACATTGAGACAATTTTGAATGTTAAAAGGTAAAATATTCATCTGCATTAGATTTATCAATCTTATATTTTGAGTGTTTCATGTATTTCAACTGTATTTCATATTCATATTTTGACAGGCTTCAAAGACAACAAGTTCATTCTGAGAAACAGTTTCATTGAAGCTGTTATTACAAGATATGGCACTGTGGAGCACCTAAGGTTAGCTGGAGGAGATGCAAGGGATGCCTTTGGCGAGACCAGCAAGGCAGTGCAAAATCGGAAATCAGCTGACCCTCTACGACGATGTCCCCTGTACTGGGATGCTTGGGATACCATGGACTACCATTTGAAACTGCACAGATTCTGAATCATGAGGTCAGGACATTAAATGAAATGAAGGTTTGCATGTCTGTCTTCTCCTGCATAAGTAAGGCTCAAGTCACTGCATTAGACAATCCAAAATTAGTTTGAGGCATTTCAAAAGCAAAGAGGGTTTCAAACCTGTCAAATGGGTGTTGAACTTTTAAAATTCAGATCATTCCAGTAAAAAGTATAGCAACTTTTCAGCAGAAAAATGGTAACATAAAACAGCATCAGAAAGATTTTTAATCATGCATCTTGGTGATTATAAGGAGGAGGTTGCTACGTTCAGTCTGTCTGTAATGAAATCTTTATTGCTGTTGGTCTTTTTTTAATGCTCAAAGCTATATCACCTTTTAAACTAATATCATCTATGGAAATGTGGTTCTAAGTATCACTTCCATCACTAAAGCATTTTGTTTTATTCCCCAACAGAGTGCTAATTTAATGCAGGAAATGGAAATTGTTGAAAGTGGCCCTCTGTTAGTGAAACGGTGGCGCTTGAATATAAGCGAGCACTCTAGTCTTCGCCAGGATATAGAATTAACAGCTGTCGATCCTTACCTCACATTCTACACCTGCGTTGATTGGCATGAAAATCACAAGTTCCTCAAAGTCTCATTTGACACAGGACTTCATCCAAAGAAAGCTACGTTTTGACACACAATTTGGCCATTTGGAGCGCCAACCCATTCAAACACATCTTGGGAATCTGCCAAATATGAAGTTTGTGGCCACAAGTAAGTGATTAGATGTGTTATATATAGAAGAAGTAAAGTATTAGGACCATCACATTATTGTAACGAGTCTCTCACTCTTATTTTGCCTGTGGCCCTTAAAATATGTAGGATCAGTACCATCATTTCAGTAGCTATAAGAATTAGCAGTGCATAAATAGATAAGTTTTCATTGAAGTGAAAAAAAAAGCTTGTAGACAAGGTAACAGTACTTAATGTTAAGTACCCAGAATCATTAAGCTCATTCTTACCCATGCACAGAGAGTCATAAAGAAGATCACTTAAAATTTCCTGATCAAGAGAGTTTATTCATATGACTTTTTATCATCTACTGCCTCTCGCATTCCTGATGTTTATCAGGACTAGCAGTTACTTCCATAAAGGGGAGCAAATAATACTATATGAGGTATATTATCAGCGACTAGCCTATTTTCAAAGCCAACTGTCGTGTCACTTGTAGGGACTAACTAAAACACTGATGCTGGTTGAATTTAAGAAACTGGATCATGTAAACATCTTTTTCCTTAGGTGGGCTGACCTGTCAGAGTACAACTTTGGAGTAGCAGTATTGAATGACAGTAAATATGGATGGACTTGCAGGGAGAGTAAACTGAGTCTTTCCCTCTTGAGATCACCAAAGGCCCCAGACGATAAATGTGACATGGGAATTCACACCTTTAAATATGCTCTATGCCCCATGATGGTAAGTGGAATGTGCATTTTGGTGTATAAGAATTATTTTGATTCAAAACTCACTGTTGTTGATGTGTGTCAGTAGCAAAGTTAAATTTTGGCAATAGATGCTGTTACATTTTTCTCATATTGTTTAGTACCTAGTGTGCATGATCACTTTTGTACTTTTTGGTATAAATTTACTTCACTGGTTTACTCTGGAAATATTGTATGTAGGAAAGGAACACTCAAACATCAGAATGCATTAGGTGCATTTGCCATGCCAGAATTGATACCAGTCACTGCAACTTGAAATCCAACTTTACAGTATTTGACACATTTACTACTCAGCCAGGAGGCTCTCCTACTTGTTATGACTTCTGGTGAAGTGTAAGCAAGGATTATGTTTTTCATAACAATGTCTGTCAGCGGTGTTAAATGCTTACTGTTAAATTTCCTTTTCAGGAAGTTTCCAAAAGCACAAGTTCAGAAGAAGGCTTATGAATTCAACAATGATTTGATTGTGTCGTCGTCAAAGTGGTGAGACATTTTTTCCTCTTTTTCTTCTTTTACAGATGCATTTGATTTCTAAATCCCTTTTCAGATTTATTAAGTCCTTGTTTTTGAAATACAGTCATATGGTACTCCATTCTGTATAATGTATACATTTGCTAAGTGTTAAATAATAGGTTATAATAATCTCTTCCTTTTATAGCATGACTGTAAATGCTGACAGCTGGTTCAGTTTGGAAGGAGATGGTGCAATGATAAGCTGTCAAACTGTCCGAGGATAATGGAAATGTTGTGGTTCGTATATACGAGATGAATGGAGGACGTGGCACAGTAAGGTAGGTTGCTTCTCTGTTTAAAGTGTATATCTTATTGCGTTTTTATATGTCCTTCAAACTTTTTTAAATCACATAGTGTCATTTGTATGGACAATAATGCAGATTAGGTCTTGTGCAACCTAGGTATATAAAGAATATGGCACTGCCAATTTTAGGGCTAATAAAATGTTTTCCTGCGAAGCTAATCTATCATAATCGCCAGCAACGATCCTTTTGCTAGTTTCGCAGCCATTCATCGTCTGGTTTCCGTGCACCTAATTAGGCATTGGTAAAACACACGGCTTCAAAGCCTTTAAAACAGAAATATTAACTTTCCTTTTCTTTCCTCGTTTCAGACTGAAGATAACGGCACATCCAGCACCTGCAAGCGCCCAACTTTGCAATGGACTGGAAGAACCAATTGCTCCATTGATACTTATGAAGTGTCACTCTTCCTCAGGACCTGATGCTTATGTCTCGACTTACATTTTGACACCATTCAAAAATTTTGAACGTCCTCTTAGTATATGCAAGACAGTGATTATTTTACAGAAGCTGCCAAGGTTGGAAAAAGTTTTTCCTTTTGATCATTTCTTTTAGTTTTATTGAGTAATTTAGGTAATTAGTGTGTAGTTTAGGACAAAGTAGAGAATTAAACATTAAGGCAAAGTATTAAGGGAAGAAGTATTTGGTTCACTACATCCAGTAATCTCAGTTCTCCAGTTTTAATGCTTTTTTTTTTAGAGGCTCATTTCTGCAAATAGTACAAGAATTGACATAAGTTTTCAAAATTATCTTAAGTTTACCTTGATTATATCAGTACTGTTTATTAAGAGGCAAAGCATAATGTAGTTTTGGACTGGGCAGATGATACAGTATAATTTTTGGTGGTGTACTTTGAGACTAATCTCACCTTTGGAACAATAGGTTCTCCTCGATGAATTCTTAGTCCATTTTAATTTTGTACTGATGTGAAAGGCTTGAGTAAAATCTAGGTTTCATTGACAAGATTAGATTTTTATAAGTAAATTTCTGTTTTAGAGATAATAAGTTAGTTTTTAGCACAGTAATTTTAAAGTGTAGGCAGCTTAGAAATGGATATTAATGAGGGTCATTCAAAAGCTCTTGGCATAAGCCAGAAAGTGTCACATTCATGGAATATTCGGACAAAACTATACTGCTCTTGGTCTTGTATGTTCAAGCTACCACCCTGTTTAAGGTTGTACATCCCCAATATTTCAGTCCAAATAGTGTGCTCTCAGCCAGTACCTGTGCCCTGGTATTTGTTATCTTTTGGGCAGTCATAGACCCATTATTCAGAGGCGTGGGGTTAATGGAAACCACTTCTCTGTTTATCTTGGTGTTTTGTTTGCCCTAACTGGGTTGTATCTTGATGCATTCTCAGTCCGCATGAATCGTCGATCATTGTGTCTGTGTTTACGCAGATTTCTCTGATGTTTTATCCTTTGGAGGGTCATATCACAGCGAGGCTTTTTTCCTTGCACCTTGCAAACTTCAAGGACCTTACCATCACCATAATAAGTAACTTAAGTTCTTTGTCACACTGTAGTTTTAGTTGGTGCTCATCCTTCGTTGCGAGGCTGAATAGATTTTGAATGACCCTTATACCATGTGTTCTACTACACATTGACTTTTACAATTTATAGTAATTTTAACATTAGATTGAGCAGTTATACTCTGTATTTGGTTTGGTGTAATCACCTTGTAGTGGGTTTGATTTTTGGTGCTACTCTGGTGGTTTATATGGTAAATTTAGCTTCTACCCTTCAAATGTTTTTAGATTTTAGCCTTTTAAAAGATTTTATAACTGTTTACAAAGACCATTTTTATAAAGTGAGTTAAAATAAAAGGCAATTCCATTTATGTACAGCTTCTTGTCCTACAAATTTGATTCAGCTTCAAAAAGGAAAAGGAATGATTTTAATTACAAGGAGAAGTGCAGGAATTTCTAAGTAGTTATTAAATAAGTGTATGCACAACACTGTACTTTACTGTGTACATCTAAAACAATGTTTATGTACATGACCCCCCTGAAAGTAATCTGGCACTTATCTTTGATAGACAAGCCAATTTACCATATGTGAAATTATGTAATCAAATGTTTTTGTAAATTATCAGATGAAATTGAAAAAAAGAAACATTATCAACTACTGTGCTCAGGGAAAACTTACAGACAGTACTACAGGATGATTAACTGGTAAGAAATTACTTCTAAGTTAACGAGCATTAATAATAGTGACAAAATCAGGCTTGAGTGAAGCACCGCCAACTAGGGAAGCCATCAATGTCGCCCATTTTTGCCAGCTCAGCACAGTTGGCTGGAGAAACAGACCCGCCAGTAGATGATACGACAGGATTCGGCCACTTCGCTGCTGACATTTTCAGAGAGCCAGTTCAAGTTTAGCATGGACGTCTTGAGCCTAAAAGAATATATTTGTTTTAGGACTTGAGAGCTTTGTGCAGCTTTTAGTTACGGGTTAATGTCCTTACCTGAACAATAGTTTGTTGCAGCTAAATTAATCAGAAATTCACCTAATCTCCCAGAAGACCATTATTTTTTCTAATACACTTAAGGTTTCAAAGGCAGTTATGGTATATTGTTATGAAAGACTGAATTGTTGTACACACTAGGAGGTCTGTTCTGTTGTGTAACAGTTTGGGAGATTCAATAAATAACATTTTAGCATGAAATTCAGTTTCTGGGTAAGCAAATGGATCCATCCATGTTTCAGTGAAATAAATTTTTCATGATAGTTCAAGAACCTGATCACAGGCCTCAGCAATGATCTTTACAGCTTGTAAAAGTTACTAATACTGTTAAAAGTCGTATAATGAAATCACCAAGCCACATTTCAACTGGAAATGTTCCTTGAGAAGTGAAAGTTACAAAAATATACATTTAAAAATTACAGAGCTAGATGGGTCACAAGATTAAGCTAGGAAGGAAGACCAAAGGAGAGTAAAAGTATGAAATCCTTGCAAATGGAGGACAGGGCAACAGTGCAAAGAACCAGCAGCACAGGGCTGAAAACCTTCACTGCAGTCACCCCTGGCAATAAGACTGGATCTTAAAACAAATGAAAATATTTTAGATCTTAAGCTTTTAACTTATCAGGCTTTCAGCATTAAAAGGCCTCTCGTCCCAACTTTTGAAAATGGTGTATTTTGCCTGATTAGCTTTAAATAATCCCCCTTTTTCCCCAAAAAGGGGGTGGGGTTGAACTATAGTTTTTTGATGCATACTATTCTATTCCTGATTGCAAATACTTCATCTCATACAAAATTCAACTTTGTATCTTGAAAAATAAATTAGAGCAGGTTGAATTTCCAAAACTTTGATGGCTTATTACTCAAAATGTTTTTTTGTGGCGAGAGGCCTAATGCTGAAAGCCTCATATGAAAATCTGGTAGATCACTAAACTGAGTAACCTCTATATTGCAAAAACTATAAGAAAAGCATGCATGACAAGGAAAAACCAGAACAAGCTAAGCGAAATCAAATGAGCCAAAATTTCTTTGCGCTGTAATCTGTGCTGAGGTGAAGTAGCCTACAATTCTAACACCCTAGCGCTCAATGAGATATTTCTCAGCATGACTGAGGACTTGATGTTCCAATGAAATCATGGTTAGGCCAGTGTTTGAACTACTACTGTACTAGCATCTGGTCTTATATTGGTTGAATGCATCCAATTTCATTTCAAGAACCAAGCTGGTCTGTACTTCTTTCAACGCACGGGGTGACGCCACACACTGGTACAGTAATTCCTTCCCTTTGGAGACATTGCCACAACATTTACTACACACAAAACTCACACATCACTTGGTTACATCTCTAGAACCTCAACAATATCTGTTGTTTGTCTTGTGCAGTACTACAGTACAGTAGTCACCATTCAGTATGCTAGGCATGACACAGTGATAACCGCACACAAGCTGTACAACTATCAGGGATCATCAAAGAGAATTTTTAAACCTCCATGAATCTCAAGAAATGGCTCAACACACAGGTATCAAAAGATTCAAGCAGTTTTTTATTTTGATCAGAAGACAATGCAATGACTGACAATGCACTCAAGCTGCACACAAATGATGCTCTGTATAACGACAAGCATCCCTTTCAATCAAACGGCACTTATTACTCAGCCTGCATTTTTAAAAATGGCAGATTACTAAAAAGCTTAAGATCAATTTTGGCAAAACAAAGTTTGGGTCCCAAGGTTCATGGAACAGAAAATTTTTATTTTTATGCTTCCCAAGATATTCTCCAAATCATTTATGGCTGGCATTTACAATTTTCCACTCTTGCAAAAGAGAAACACTGAAAATGCTAACTGTTGGTTACTCCAGAAATCCAAATATTGAAAATAGTATTTCTCAAGAATGGCCAACCTTAATTGCACTTCCCTCTCATTTTCCTTGTGTCCATAGAAAATTTGCCTATTGTTAGCCTACTGCCTTCATCGGTCCAGTGAAAAATCCTCGCCAATACAGTTCTCTGTCTTTAGTTACACCTGCTACAATTAAATGCAGTTGACGTTGGTGAAAACACTCTCTGCTTTATAAAGCCTGGCTTTACATTAGACTGTCTCAATGAGAACCATTTATATTAAATACCATTTAAATTAACAGTAGTGTATTCTGAGATATTCCATAATTCCCCCTGATAAATATTAAAAGCAATAGTTATTAACCTAATTATTAGACTGAAAAATGTTATACAGTATAATGCACTGCTGAAGGCTCTAGAGAGTCTAGACAGTCCAAAAACTAATAATAATACAGTATCTGGAAACATGGAAAAGGACTGGTTCAAGGTACCTGGGAGAGACTAGAAAAATTTTATGAAATTTTTTCCCTCTACTTTAAATAACCTTTTACTTCAGATGTTATCAGTGTTTCCCCACACCCAAAGAAATTTATAACAAAAATACTGTAACAGGTATTACCATACAAGTACATATTTTGTGCTTTTAACATCATGCAAGGAAACATGAGGAAGTCAAGCTTTTAATCACTACAGTACATATAAACCTGACAGGAACCAGCAACAATATGTCCACAGGCATAATTCCCTCTACAGGTATATGATAGAGGTAGTTATTACATACCTGCTCAGGTGTAGCAGTTTTGCCAGTACCAATGGCCCACACAGGTTCGTAAGCAATGACAACTCGAGACCAATCTGAGATGTTTGGTAGCAGAGCCTGCATTTGTGCAAACACAACTTCATCGGTCTGGTTATTTTCTCGTTCCTCTAACTTCTCCCCAATGCAAGGGATAACCTGAAATTTTGCGGATGGTTACATGACGCAAGTGCTAAGCGCTTGGAGAACATGGGTTGTTCTACAAAGAAAATCACAATACTAATGACGTAGGGGTGAAATTCAGTACAATGTATGATCAGTTAAGATATGCTAATTTGTATTTAAGAAAGGAAATGATTCCACAATGCAAATTACAACAACTGAGAATCAGACTCATATACAACACAGAAGAGTCACAGAAACTGCTTTCCTGATATCAATAACTTGTGTACTATTGAAATACATTCTAATAACCATTTGACCCAATTTTAATTTTATAAAATGATAGAATAGAATATATAATTTAGACCGAAGGCCAAGCACTGGGACCTATGAGGTCATTCAGCACTGGAACAGAAATTGAGTAAAAAGTTTTGAAAGGTGTAACAGGACGAAAACCTCGCAGATGCACTATGAATCAATCATTAGGAGAGGGTGGAAAGTAAGATGGAAGAAAGACTATGAATGGAGGTACAGTAAAAGGTATGAAAGGGGTTGTAGCTAAGGGCACTGCAAAGAACCTCAAGTAACGTCTAAATTGCAATCGCCTGAGATGCACTGAAGTTGCTACCCCCACTACGGGGAAGAATGAATGGTACATATTTTGCAATCCCTTCAGAATCATCCTTAACTCCAGCATTTGCCTTTTCATCTTTTCTCAAGTATCATTCAGAAAGTTATATCTATGGACTGAAGCTACCTATTCATCCTACCATTTTATTTTGTGGGACTCCTGACATCAATTGCACGTATACTTTTGGACTTCAAACAAGCTACGTAAACTTTTACACACATCAGCAGGATATGTACTGTATATTCCTTTTCACATGCAAAGACTGGCCTCTCAAGGAAGGTACAAAGAATGAGAAAAAAGATATCAAGAATAGAATCCCAAAGT
This sequence comes from Macrobrachium rosenbergii, assembly GCF_040412425.1. Classification (NCBI taxonomy): domain Eukaryota; kingdom Metazoa; phylum Arthropoda; class Malacostraca; order Decapoda; family Palaemonidae; genus Macrobrachium; species Macrobrachium rosenbergii. The sequence goes on from NC_089741.1 coordinate 33,413,115, forward strand.
TTGGCCATTCAAAAGGTAAAATAAAGTAAAGTTGAGTAAAAGCCACAATAATGTAAATGAGAGACTGTATTTTTCCAAAATACAAAAAGAATAAACAGGGAAAATACAGTCTCTCATTTACATTATTGTGGCTTTTTACTAATTATTTCCAATCACAATATCGTGATGCACCACAGATAAAGTAGAAACATCATTCAAGTGACTACAGTAATCCATGTGCGGGTGTATTTGGTAATGTATGTTACATACATATTGTAAAATTTTCATGACACAGCACCATAATATCAAAGCTAAATATATATCTAATGAAAGCAATAAAACGAAAATTTTGAAAAAGAGGGGATACCTTAACACAGTTTGCGAATTGTACTCAATTCCTCGAACTCAAAGTTACATTGTATGTTGTTCCATTAGTAAAAGATTCCTTTAAACTTACTTTTAATCCTGCCTCCAGAGCATGTCCTACTTTTTGGCTGATCAGTTCATCGGATTCATCAAAGACATTTCTTCGTTCTGAATGACCCAAAATAACCCATTCGCATCCACAGTCTTTGATCATTGCTGGAGAAATTTCTCCGTGAAAGCACCTTTGGTACCTGGAAAAAATAAATTTGATGGAATAACAGTAACTTTTAAGAAATGAATATACCTGTGCTGTACAGCCAAAGCATAAACACTTTTTTAGTCTCAGGCATAAATAAAAGTGTCTGGGCCAAACACATGGGCAATAAATAGCTAATAGGGAACATTCAGGCCAAACAAAGGGTCCTCTTGATTTACATTAGTGCTGTAGAGTACAGATATCATGCCTACTCTTGTAAAATTCACAAGTTTTCACACAAATGAATTGTTAAAATTTTCAGCTAGGTAATAACCTGTTTCCTACACTGGTTTCCAACTATGAAAAAAATCAGTATGATCATAAATAATGGTTAAATTTTTTAGTAGCCATTTATGTACCACTCAAGAAGACATTTATTAATGCCTATACGTAATAGTATGTGTGGGAAACCTCTGAGGTTGGCTAAAGTATCATTAGAGATTGTTGTTAATACATTTGCAAAAAAAAAAAAAAAGTTCACAGTCAACATTTTCTGTTCAGTTTATACAGGATGAAATTTAAAGCCCCAAGTTTCCTTTGTTACGTCTGACGTTACAAACATGGCTATAAGCATGAATGTTTTAAAAGTTCATCTTACAAACCACTATACACACATGGGAATTACTGTAAGACCATAAACATACTTTAGTTTTAAGAGAATTATCAGTCTTAAAAAAGAATAAGTTTACAGTACCTTGTAGCAGTTCTGTGCAGCGACTCCGATTTCCTCTGGGAGGTTCTCCCGGACGTAGGAAAGGTAGCACTGAGGACATCCTACCACAACCTCTGTCAACGCATGAATTAAATCAGTTACTAAGCTACAACATGACAATCGACTAACCTAGGTAGCCCCCCAAGCAGATCAACCTTAACCCTTAGGTTCAAGCAGATGGTTCACACCAAATTCCTGCTTACTTTGGTAATCTTCAAATATGTGCACATTTCGAGGATGCTATGATGAAAATGCAAGATTAGGGAAGAGACAAATGAGTGGGTTCCCAGACAATAAAGTTAGTGAAACCACAAAACTTGGTCAAGTAGTCCATAACTATTAAGAGGAAATCTGGAATGACAGAAGTTACAAGTTCTGACACCAAGGTCTTTCAAGGAAGAGTCAGGACGAAGGAATTCATTTAGCATGCCTAAATAACATCCAAAACTTCAAAAAATCCCCAAAACTGTCATTTGCCCAGAGAAGTTCCCCTATAGATGTTGGCATATGAAAATTGTATTAAGTTACATATATGATATTTGATAGTGGGCAGTAATTGGTAAACAACATTATTAGCCATATGATACCTGCCACATCCAACTTGAAAATTGCAGAGGATCCCTTTGCAGAAAATGTGATAGGTAGATGGAACTAAAACAGGCCACTCATGAGTAAAGAGCGCATGCCAGTATTAGCTGTCAAAATCTACATACATGGAGTATATGAGTGAGGAATCAAGAGGGAATGTAATTAAGTAACCAAGTTATTAAACTGATGGTAAACAGAATAATCGTCTGCATGATTAAGGAACATGTATGTTTATCATTTTGACACTTAATACTGACAGACAAGGAAGAACTGGAACTCTGTCACCATCAGGAGGAATTAGCCAACTTGAACAGCATACCATGCATGTTATTCTTTGAAGCCAAAAAATCTTATATGTGGGTTAGAAGTTAGGAGACTGTAATCAGAATTCAGCAATCATAAACAAGGACAAAAATTTGACATATTTACATGAAAGAAAGACTTGGTGGCCCTTATTCTATCTATGCGGTGCTGAAAGTGCACTAATCAAAGACAACAACTCTGAAATGGATTAAAAAATATTAACAGAATTAATTTTAAGGTCCCAGAAAACTATCACTGGAGAGAATATGAGAGACGGAACTCTCTTAACTCGATCTTTTAACGAAAACACTTTTTGAAGCAGGTATGGGGTAAGTCCAAAATCTTGGACATCATATATAATTTAGAAAAGGTACGCCAAGTATCTACTTTTTTTTTTTGTAGACCCTCTGACCCAAGGTCAAGCTCACAAATTCAAGCCTAATATCTAGGGACCCAAAGATGAAAACTAGGATATCAAGGCACTAGTGGATTGGGGGTGGGGTTGGGGATGGGGTTGGGGCGCCCTAGGCATGAGCCACCCCCCATGAAAAAGAATGACAAAATAATAATATTGAAGATTTAGAAAACAATATAAATGAGAAATACAAAACTGGGGAAAAAAATAAAAATCTATCATAGAAATAATAAAATTTTTAGAAAAATAATAATCTTAAAGATAATATATATATATATATATATATATATAATATATATATATATATATATATATATATATATATATATATATATATATATATATATATATATATATATATATATATATATATATATATATATATATATATATATATATATATATATTATATATATATATATATATATATATATATATATATATATATATATATATATATATATATATATATATATATATATATATATATATATATATATATATATATATATATAAAATTGCATTTATGTGTATAATATGAAATTGCTAGTGTATCAAGAACAAATAGGCTCTTTTGAATTGAAAAACGAACTTTCCTTAAGAATATACTGCTGGTAGAATGATTGCACAGGTGTAAAAAAAAAACTGTCTGTACCTGTTATTACAAATTAGCTTTTATTTCATTACGACTGACAATTTTCAAACATGGAGTTACGGGGGCTGGTACTTTGATATTAAAAGATGTTGGCACAAGTTCATGAGATAGGGGAGATGCCATTAATGAAATATGAAACGAAAAAATGCGGGCCTATAACTCCCCTTTGGGAAGCTACAGCCTACAAACTGCCATTCTCGATTCCTTCACTGCAGGAGAAAACTAATATCTAATTTGCGTAATAACTAAAATCCACTAAATATTCCTTAATATTTGCAAATTAAAAAAACAACTTTCCTCAGAGCAAAGTTGCTTCGATCTACGAATTTCGTTAACCGGAAAAAACAAGTGAAATGAAATATAAAAAAAAAAAATATATGTTATAGGCTACATAGACGAGATGAATGATTAAAATTAATGAATAATTTTTCGCAGAATGCATTTTCCCGTAAAATAATGACTTGTCATTTACATTTCCGGACAAAAATGGGCAAAGACTAAGTTAAATTACGGAAATCATTCACCTTTCTAATATCGACCAAAAAATGCCCCACCTAGCAACGTAACCTACTGAAGCAACGGAGCCGGGTAACTTAAAACTATAAAATGATCGATCAACTGAGACTGTCTGTGTATGTCTATGCCTCGACCATAACTATACAACTAAAATTATCGACGCAACTTAATAAGATCGAATACTGTCGACAGAACATGGAGCCGTACCTCCCTCACTTCCAATAAAAACCATTATAAAATTATTATCTCACCAGTGTCAGGATTCAAGGGGCCCTTCTTCAGGAAGGAGATGATCCCGTCGATGGAGCCTTTGGTCCCGTTCATCTTCCAGTTGCCGCCGACGAAGAATTTCCTGGAGGAAGACATTTTCGTCGAGTTTAAATCCTTCACCAAACTACAATGACAGCTCGCGACGTCGTCTGCAGCAGCCCTCCTCGACTGTCTTGCAGTGTTACCAAACCTTCTTAGACATCGATTTATGTCGTAGGGTTCTCAAGACATGCCGTGGCCATGAGAAATTTTAGAGGCTTAACGTATGAATTATTTATTTTTAACAATATTAAATACAGTGCGTGTAAATAACACGATACATGCAAAAATAAAGTTACGAAAAGTGTAGTGTATAGATATTTCGTAAAGATGTTCGTTTTATCCAGCGGAATACGAGAAACTTAGAGTTTAACTCACCCTAGGAATGAAGATTAAATGTAAAATGTCAATATAAACTGGAAATTTTGTCTAATTTCGTAACCTAAGAAGCTTATTTAAAAATAATATCACTAACACGCCTTGCAGAATAGAGTATTAGCAAAGCATGGATCTGGCAACACTGCACCTTATATCTATTGTGCTACTTTTGACCAGAAATATAATTTACATTGATCAAATCGGTCATCAAACTTAGCAGTTTATGGCAGTTATCCATAATCCTCATGCATTCATCAACGACTGAGGTCTCCAAATCTGTTGAGGTTTAAAATGGAAGCCTTTTAGATGGTTATTCATGATGATGCAATCAGCTGATCTAGTTTGTGGACGAAAGCCCAGCTGTGCCCTTACCTTTATGCTGATTAGTAAATGTAATAGTCGAATGATGGTTACACCTGTTATTTCTCACATTGTATGAATCGCATTACACGCCAGAGAACCTTCAATTAATCAGTCAATCAACTAAGTGTGAGATATGAAAACAGGTTTGCCCATACGAGACAAGAAATGGCTAAATATATACTGTATATATATATATACATAAATATATATATATATATATATATATATATATATATATATATATATATATATATTTCTTCTTCTTCTTCGCCTTTAACGTGCATTTTTTCCCATTATTATATGGGGTAAGCATGATGCCTTCTTTGAAGGACTTTGATTTGGCGGTGGGTAGGCCGTAGCCTCGATCGGCTGCCCTGCCTGACATCGCTTAGACCCCAGTAGCGAATGTGTACATATACATATATATATATATATATATATATATATATATATATATATATATATATATATATATATATATATATATATATATAATATATATTGTATGCGTATAAGGTACAAGGGCCTTGCTAAAAGGCTTGAAAGAGATGAAATAGTAGACAAAAGCAGTTTCCACTTCAGGGAACTATGAATTCTATATAAGAATACTCAGGTTCTCTGGATTATGAGTTGAAATATCCCAAGTTTCATTACATTAATACTTATAAAACATTGCCATTAATTGGTCAAAAGTTTTTTTTTATATTACAGAATATGCACTGCAATCTTATCTATGAAGTTTAGTGTATCAGTTACATTAACTTGCTCTTATTTTTTTGTAATTTATTACTCCTGGCTAGAATTTAGAGCAAGTGCACCTCTCCTCTATAGCTGTACCCTCGTCAATGACAGGAGAATATTCATTCACAATATCTATGTAGCATAACATATTGTAAAGCAAGTAGCATCTACTGTGGAATATAAAATTTAGGTCGTTTAGGTGAAATGGAAACTGAGAGTAAAAAGGTTTAAAGGTGTAACAGGAGGAAAACCCCATAGTTGCACTATCAAATAATTATTTAGGAGAGGGTGGAAAGTATGATGGAAGAGAGAATATGAAAGGAGGTACAGTACAAGGAATGAAAGGGGTTGTAGCTAGGGGAACACTTACGATGAAAAATGGTGAAAATGATCTACCACTGCCCTAATAAACTACAAAAGATCTACGGTTCCTAAAATCTGTATCCAAATATCATACCTTCCCAAGGGACAATACTGCTTCATAACTGTTCCAGACACCACTACACACTATATCAACCTAGGGAATTAGCACTTACCTGATAAAGGGACAATTGCATACACTAAAATCTGTATCCAAATATCATACCTTCCCAAGGGGCAATACTCCTTCATAACTGTTCCAGACACCACTACACAATATATCACCCTAGGGAATTAGCACGTACCTGATAGGGGGACACTTTCATACCCAAGCACCAGCAAGAAGAAGAAAAGCTTTCCGAATCATCTCGCTATCAACAGAACAGAGAAAGATGTCAGCAACGATGACTCCTGAGCATATATTAATGACGCAAGAAAACAGTTCTATGCCCAAGTCATGTAAAGCGTTTCCTGCCCCTTGTCCCTGATTAGATAAGTAAAAGAACATTTATGTAGCATTTAATCCCCTTTTTTACATGTCTTAGTGATAAGATGTATACAAAAAAAGCCATATGTCAAGGAGCCAGAGGACGTCCTATTTTCCTTCCCAATAACAATACAGCGTCAACCATAAGGATCACCGCTTCCAAATCACACCAGGAGTATACAAAAACTTTGGTAATATTCCTCTTGCATACTGTTCATTAGAATCTCCACATCTGTATATTCGTACAGCATTTAGCCAAATTTAATACACAACCACAAACCTACATTTCCTTTGTTTCATGAAATTCATGACCACAACTCTGTGGTCACAACAGTGCAATATTAAAGGTGGCAGATATGTAATGTACACTTTGTGGGTTACTTACCAACTTATTTTATGCTTACTTAACCACACAACTACTTTTCCCATTTGGATATCTCATACCACACCTTGTTACAAAACATTTCTTGAAAAAGAAAAATATATAATGGTTGTGTGTATACTATAGCTTCCACTTGGAAAATATAAGAAAAATGTAACCGTGAAGTACATTCAAAATGGAATGCAGATTTCTCACTATGGCAAACATATTTTCAGAAACAGTAGAGCACCTTAAGATGTACACTATACATTAGGAAATATAACCTTAATAAAGATTGCAAGGCCCTTGAAAGGGATTTTATGATTAAAAGCAAAGTAATTCTTATTGAATTAATTTTTATTACAGGTGAATAGGATTTGTGACAGTTTTGGGGTGTTACCTTTAGATTTTATATACATATTAGTCCAAAAATAATTGTTATATTTCATTCTCATTAATATATTAAAAAGCTTTCAAACATCTACCAAGTCCACAGAAACTCAGTGTCCTTCTTGTTTCACAAATATACAAAATATTTCTCATAAAATATAGATTTACAAAGTTTCTTGCTATAGACTAATGGAAGTCACCGGATGATTATAAAACTACATACCACTCTAAAACACTGTACATATATCATTCTAGCTTTGAACACTGTATCGTACATTATGCTACCACATGGACTAAAATTAAAGTACATTATGTATGCCACCATAGGGAATAATATTAAAATTAAACAATCACAGGCAGTAAAAAATGATTTTCACTAAATATTCAGGTTAGTTTCACTTACAATGCACCAATTACAGAGCTAAAAACATTAAAATGTAAATAAAGAAAATGGCAATGTAACATAACAAAAATTTAGCTTATTACCATATATTTAGATTTTAAAAGTAAATTGCCCTTCTATGACAAAGCAATCAGTTCCAGTGGTACTGTAGGTCTCAATATGGTAGCAGCCACTTAGGGTGAACACATCTTACAAATCTTGCCGAGCATATCTTATAAATCTTGCATGCCTCAGTTTTTCAATTAACTACTGAAGCTCTTCAACATTATCTAAACCTACCGATTTCAACGTACTGGTCCCCTTTATGGTGACATATGAGATATCAGTACTGCTTCTGGTATTTACAGGAGGTGAGACTTCCTGTACTCTTGTTGACTCCATTGTTGGATTCTGTATCCCATCAAGAGAGTGAATCATTTCCTTGTTTGAATTCCTTTTCCCCTCTGTAGCGTCATGCTCCCTCACGAATCTTTCAAATGGGATTCCTTGGAGAAACTCACTGTCTCTGTAAGACTCGACATCATTCTGACTATCTTCACTGACTGTGCTAAAAGATGGATAAACTGGATCATCCAAAACTTGGCCCGGTTTATGTTTAATATCACTAATGACAATAGCCAAGTCGTCATTAACACTGATAAGCTCAGTAGCAGGAATGGACGGCATATTATGTTTTACACTTTCTTTGTTTTGATTCGAAGTTTTACTGTGGAGAGTAGCTTGTCTATCTCTGACAGAATTTTGACCAGCATTACCATGGCATCTCTGATTTTCATGTAAGATGTCATTCTGTTCAGAAACATCACCCCTTAGAGAGTGGGAATTACTGTTCAATAATTCAACAGATGGAAAAGCAGAGTGACACACAGGAATAGGTTCAGGAGATAGAGACACATTTCTGGTTATGCTTGGTGCTGTAGTTTCACGACTTGGCCCACGAGTTTCATGTACGTGCTGGTTTGAGTTGTAAATTCCAACATTATTTTTATGGTTCTGTTGTTGGCAGGAAGACGTTTTTGCATTTGATAAAGGAGGAATACTCCTATCACACTTTGATTCCTGATTATCTTGTCTATCTGAATGAGGAGAACCAACCTTGGATGTCACACGAGAACTAGTTTTTTCTTCATAAGCAGAATCGACTTCACTTTCTCCTTGGTTGGATACCTGCTTTGCAGGCACTAATTTTTCTGGAATGGTTCCTCTTAAATGGCGTTCAACAAAATCCAGATTTGGTGCAGACCCTGACAGCTTAGAGGATGACAACCCCGACAGGCGTGAACGAGAACGACGTTCACTGTCTAGGTCTGCATAAGCTCTTGTTAGTTGATTTTGCAACTCCCTGAAAGCGACATGATAATTTGTGATAAATGTGTAAAATTTCCATAACCTAAAAATGCAAATTATAAAAAATAAAAAAAAAATAACCTGACCAAATGAATGACTATCTAAAAATGTAATACTACAATTTAATAACAATACTCAGAACAATCTAACTGAAAGGTTGTGTTTTATGTGAACAAATGCACAAGTGAATGTCTGACCAAAATTTTACCATACAGCAACTTAGAATTCAATTATATTATATCCGACACCCTTACTCAAGAAAAATTCCTGTCCAGTGACAGTACAGAAATATGTAAAGTACAACATACAAGAAGCATAAGAAAGTGATATGACATAAATGTACACGACAATATTACTAAACATTAGGATGGCTGAACTGTCTCTGTATCAAAGTCTTGGCATAGGGGGCATTTAATATTAAGCCCTTGGCAAAAGATACAAAAAATAGAAGCATGGTAATATTCACTAGAATATAAAAAACATGAACCCTGGCAATAATAATTCATGTAAAATAACCACATCAATTCAAAGGAAGACTAGTACAAATACACTGATAAGAAATGAATGGGACAGAACACATCGTAAACAATGGTTGGGAATAACAATAGCAACTTGAAAGTGGGTTAGCTGTGACACACCCCAACCTGAAAGGTATTCCTAATCCACCTGGAAACTTAAAGCGCTTTCCTCTGTCACCTTGGAAGGTCTACCCTCCAAAGTACCATGTGAAATACCCTAGCAAGGCTATGTTACATCTTTTCATACAAACACATATAACATCTGATGTAGAACAGAAAAGAATATAGAATTTAGGCCGAATGCCAGGCACTGGGGCCTATGAGGTCATTCAGTGCTGAAACAGAAATTGAGAGTAAAAAGGTTTGAAAGGTGTAACAGGAGGAAAACCTCCAGCTGCACTATTAAAAAAATGTTAGGGGGGTGGAAAGTAAGACGGAAGAAAGAGAATATGAAAATAGGTACAGTAAAAGGAATTAAAGGGGTTGCAGCTAGGGGCTTAAGGGACACTGCAAAGAACCTTAAGTAATGCCTACAGTGCACCGCATGAGGTGCACTGACGGTAATATCCCCCTATGGGGATCTAACGTAGAACGATGTCTGCTTCAAGAACACTATATAAGTAAAAATATTTAGGATAAAACTCAACAATGCACTCACGTAGTGATCTCTTGAAGACGTCTGACTTCTTCTCGGAGACAGTCGTTTTCCGTTTGCAGAAGCATAACAGTAGACCAATAGTCTCTGTCACTGGACGGAGTATTGGACTCCCAATCCCGAGTCGGTCTCTCGACGTGACTGTCTTCTGTCTGGCATTCCTGATTCCGATGTCTGACTGTTTGAGTGACCTGTCCACCAGCAGTAAAAGTGTTTCTGTCTGCATTTACCTCAGGACTCTGAGATGTTAACTAAGGGAGAACAAAATCATGAAAAGTTACAATTATTCTGCATAATGAGACTCATGATACTGCCGTACTGTATATGCATTTTATTTAAAATGTATGAATCAGAATTCTAGGTTAAAATCTATGAAATTAATATTTCTTATTCTTATGAAATAAGCTAAAAGAATAGTATCTGCTCATGTTATCCATCCAACATCTACAACCACTAAAACTAAATTGTCAATTACTAATGCCTGAAAATAAAAACAATTTCACAGACCATATATAAAAACTGTTGCCATACTGCAAGGCATTGTCTGACAAAATTCTGTTCTTGTTTCATTTATGTCTTCTCTAAAGTATTGTACATATTTTACCATCACATTCCATGTATATGTTAACATTTTTGTTTTTACATATCATCAAGTACAGGTGACTCCATCAAGTTCCATTTATGAGCTCCATAGGCTTAAACCAATGGATTTTCTCATAAGAACCATGTAAAACTGAAGATGATGAACAGCTATGTGGAAAGAGATAGAAGAAATGGACGAAGAAACAACAGCAGAAAGCAACGTAGCTCAACAAATCTAATATGTCAGATATGAAAGCAAGCTTATAAAGTTGGTTACTTTCTCTGAATGCAGAAGAGAAAGCTTTTGAAGCCTCGTACAATAAAAATTACATTTTCAGGTACAACAATGGAAGTCAATGTGCAAATGATAGGCTATACAACAGTTATTAAACCATCCTAAATTAAAATAGCTAAATGAATTATTATTCCTGTACCTTGAATAATTAAAAGCTAAGAAAACAAAAAACAAATTAGCGTATGTCAAGGCACTGCAGCATGTAGTGTTCAGATTCAGAACACCTTTACTATAGGTATAAACAGAAAAACTTTACATGATAATTTCAGTACTTACAGATCATTAAAAGCACGGGCCATTTACTATTTCAATAGCAGAAAGTAATCAGCTATGTGGGACTTCAACAGATTCATGGAAAAGTGTCATTTACTACCATACCAAGTGAAGAGAAATATTAATTTCAGAAGCTTGAAGGTTTCTCCTTGGTGCAGATGACTGTTTTACTATGCCAACTAGGTTTCTTTAATGAATAATGATATTCTAAAAGTATTTTTCTCTTTTGGCCATGACAAAACTAAGGTTTTGGCAATTTAATGGTTTGTAATTGTTTCAGTATATAGTTATCCTACCTTTGCAAAGTCATTAACAAATCCCTCACAGAACAGCTTAAATTTTCCTGCATGGCAATCAGTGTCTTGTGCTCAAAGTCCTCATGCTGATGATGTCGTATCTCCTACTCAGCTATAAACTTTCTGTCTTATTATTTTTCAAAAAACATTAAAAATGATCAAAAGATGCTGACATTAATTTATATGAAATTTTGATGAAAAAGGAAAACTACTGAAATTATTTAACAGTAAGTTGTCATTTCATTTGACAAAACTACAACTATTCTCACTTTAAACTGCCCTTTTTTATTTTGATATGTTAAGCGACCCATTTCTCAGTCAATATATAAAAATACCAAAGTACAATATACTTTATGTTAAGGAATCAATAAAAGAAATTGAGCAAGATTTCTCCGTAAGTTTCTCGTTATGTTAAAATGACTTAAAACATTTACATCTAAGACAAACTGAGAAAAAAGATTTTAAGTTAACACCTATGCATGCAGAATGACAGATTCAAAGAAATAGGCTGGTAGAGGAGACAGTCCTGAAGTCAATCACTATCATATCAGAGGGTTCAATCAGGAAATTATCTGAGGGCTTTTGCATTGAAGCAAACAAAAAGGCATAATAGCTGCCAAAATCAAACTGAGGTACAGTAAGAAATATTCTAATAATGCTGACTTTTTGAAGAAATTCTATACCTCCCACACAATTCAAATGATTTAGGAAACCCCAAATCAAGAAGAGAAAATTACTAAAACCTGGATGAAATGCTATGAAAGAATTGACTAGACAGTTAACCTGGTTTGCAACTGCCACTTTGTAAAGCTAGATGTATTGAAAGGCCAATTGAAAGAGTGAAGGAACAATTTATAAAAACATGTGTATGGAGCAAGAGACTACGTTGGAAGTAAAGTTTGATCACTTATCACCACTATCACTGGAACTAGTGTGCCATGGTGTCAAAATTGATGGTAAGGTGAGAAGGGTCTGATAGCCGATGCCCAAGACCCACAGATATTTTCTTGGAGTTCCATTTGTGAAGTCTAAACATGGAGTATGTTTCTCAACTGTTGCTGTTACATGATGAAAAATCTATGGATACATACAGCATTTTTAATGTTGAAGTTATTCAAAATGACCAAACATTCACATGAAATGTAAATAAAGTTTAACTATATATTAAAACTCATGGATAACATAGTATAACTAAGAATATCTATTATTGTCTTCAATGAAAATAGTCAAATCTAAGAGAATTACATGAAAAATAGTGTGTTTATTGAAGGCATACAATACTGAAAATGAACTGTCAAGAAATGTTCTCTAAATTTTAACTGTATTTATAGTCTAGTACTTTGCAATTAAGACAAAACAAGAACTTGTCAAAACAAACATAAAACTTCCTACAACAGGCACCAGACCGTTGTTAAATGCAGCAGAAAAGGGAAATTTTATCATCATCTTATGAGACTTTTATTCTTTAGCTATATTACTGTACATCAATTACAGCCTGTTTCACCTGATATTAAGTGCTAAAACTTGATATGAATGACAAATAACACACTCACATAAAAATAATTTACAAAACACCGAAAGCTAAAACCATTATGTCTCATGTGCAATATTTTGAAACTCAAGAATATCCAAGATCATTGTTACCTTATCAACTCTTCACAATAATCTGTTTTCCTTGACTATCTTTCAGAAATTGGACTGATAAAACCCACTGGAGGCAAACTCTGGTTATTATGAGCTATTTTCATTCACAAAATGAGGTGACTGAAACCAACGTGCGACTTATTCGGAAGATCCAGGTACTTGTGACAGAAACACTGAGTAAAACCTATGTGTTGATTGAAACCAGGGTGAGCATCTTTGTGTGAAATTCCAATAACATGTGGACAATATTCAGTGTTGGACTATTTAACATGATTTTTGATAAAACCTATGTACCAGCTCTGAAACTTATTAGGCTTTGTGGCATGGTCAGGTGGGTGACTGGGTTTAAAACCAATGTACAATATTCTGGAAACTTGAACTACCTCCTGTGTTAAAGGGAGGATCTGCCACAGAAACTATTGTTGAAACTTGGGAGTTGGGAAGACAAAGGCTGCTGTTGCAGACCTGAATGTTACCAGTCCCTACAGCTCCATTGAGCTATTTGTCCTGAAATATAAGCCTCAATAAAACCAATTATGTCCATTATTCTGTCTCCTTGAGCACAAATCAAGGTATAACATGACATAATAAATCCTTTTCAATTGATGAAAATAATATTAAATATAAATGATTCTGAAAAGGATAAAATATAAGCAAGTAGCAAATCTTTAAATAATATAAAATTCAATATTTAATCCCTTTCAAGCCATGGCTATTTGACAAATTTCTTGATAAAAGTTACAGAAGAATATTCTAGAACCTGCTATACAATTCAAAATTAACCATGTGATTATCTGATCATACAGCAGCATTCTGAAACGCTAGTGCATGCCATAATAGAAGAAAATTTCATCAATAAAACTTGCAAAAAGTCATTATGCATTGCCAATTTACATAGATCAACTGAAAGCATTAAAATGTTCTTGTTGGTATTTGACGAGGCTTTAACTGATAAATAAGGAGCTCTTCAAATTAACATTCTATTTTGAAAGTTTTGAGTCTTTGATAGTGATTTGATTGTAACTAACAAAACTAAGACAAAAAACTGTATGTTATGGTTGATTTATATTGCTGATATTTGCAATTATACTGATAAGAAAGATATAGAACATATTTAACTAACACAGGCAGAGGGATTTATATAATTTGCATACTTAACTTTAATAAAATTATGTGAAATAAAATGTTGATCTCTAGAATCTTAAAGTTTAACATTGATAATGAACTTTTTTCAAAACAACAATCATTGTTTTAATGATTCTACTATAATAAAACATTTTTGATTTTGGAATCTGGGCAGTTATCTTTTAGATGAAGCTCTTGGAATATATATTTTTAGATGAAGCCATTATCTTTTGAAGTTTTTCTTATAATGTTTTAATCTCCTGAAGAAATTAAAGCTGTTGGCATCTGCATTTACCTCTTGACTGAAGGATCTGTCTTAGTTGGTTCAAGTTTTCGATGATTTCTCCAAATGAGATGAGGAGCTGTTAATGTCATCAGAAAGAAGAATTTATCAAAACTTACAACAAAAATCACTGTAACTGGGCAGTTGTAAATAATAAATAATTTTCCCTGAATATATTATTTATATTCTGTTTTCAGAAAGAAATCTTAGAGAAAAATTCCGTGATCATCATAAGCTCAATGGCTATTCAAAAAGGAGTTCAAAGGAAATGGTTCAATTTCCACCCTTTTTATTGGAGTCAATGATACAATTGTATTTGATGAAACAGTTGGTTCATTAAATGAAGATGATTCAAAACAGACAATGAAAGAGGATGAATGATACACAAATGTGCAAGAAGTCTGTGGGAGGATCTATGATCTTGGTGGATGGCATGCCACAGGGGGTAAAGCTCTTTACCTTGGTCATATCTGGATCATCTTAGATTGTCTTATTAAGCCTACCAGTGAGAGGGATGACAACTTGATTCTTGGAGAAGAAACAAGTGATTTTTTTAACAAACGTCAATGCAGGATGTTATCCTTATTATGATTAAAGTCCTTGCTCACCTTTTAAATTCAGTCCATGCACTCTTCAAACTCTTCAAATGTTCCAGGTTACTCGAGACACTTCATTTGCAGTTCAGCTCTCAGTCTGTAAAAAAATGCCCATTACCAAATTTGAACCAGAACAAAAGCTTATTTAATGAATACTTAATTATAAAAATATTTCAAGAACAAGAAATAAAACAAACTTTTCATTCAGTTGTGAATTAATCATCGATGTTCATAACCAATCTTTCCTCAGCTGGTTTAGGTTACTAGTTAAATTGTACCATCCAGAAATCAAATTTCTGCAGTTCTGTTGTCATTTCCTGAAGAACAATAACAGTGACTCATTTATCACAATATTCTAAGAATGCTATTAATCATTTTCTTTTATTTCAAAATCACAGATCTGTCTCCTTGTTTTTGTAAACCAGAATTCGTCTTACATCTAAACAATGGAAACATCATTTAATGAACTGTTCTGTAAACCAGATGACAGATCAAAGTCCTAAACTTACCTACTATCCTGAGTCGACTCGATCATGTTTCGACTTTGGGTGTGACAAGGAAAATCGAAGCGATTCAAAAATTGTCTTGACCAAAGTTAAGAGTTCTGCACTCACATCAGGTAAAGATCACGATTGAATGAGGAATAGGTGTAGCAATGTGGCATCACAAGAAGGGATTCCTAACAGCTGGTCTGAAAACCGCAAGACTTTTTTGTTTAATCAATGCACGATATGGAAACTGTAAATGAAGGTCCAGGTAATCAAGAGAAAACACATCCGATGAAGACTATTAATTTGATAAGCATTCAGGCAGGAAGAACACAGAAGTGGAGAGGAGATGAATACAACTGATTTACATCTTGTCCATGAAGGGAAAAGACTGACACAAAAATTTTACAGCATGATATTTATTACAGTAGAAAATTTGAATGAAGCTACAAGACAGAAAACAGATGTTTTGTATTGAAAGTCAAAATGAGCCATTAGATTCTGTTAATTCATCTTATTTGCAATAAAAGTTGGAAGTTCAGGATTTTTTAATATAATTTTATTTCAGTTTTGCTGACCAAAGAGCTGGTCTGGCTTATTCTGTTCACAGATTTTAATGTTGTTACCAGTGACCTCCTGGCAGATCATTTCGTGTTCTAGGCTGTTTCTTTAATAAAATTACTGATTGCTGCTAGTTTCCTCCTCTGAGCAATGAATTTTGACCATTAAATTGTTGTAATTTGCTGTGGTTTAAAAAAATACCAGGAAAATTACTCTGAATCTATATGGTCATGCAAAAAAACAATTAACTCCGAAAATTAGACTGTTCAGAGTCTGAAAAATGGAGAAGCCCTCTGATGCCGAAAAATAAATGAAAGCACTGGTCTGGCAAACGTTGATTTGATAACCTTTTTTCTTGAACCAGAAACCAGCTCACTTTAAATACTGGTTGTTTCAACACCACATCACTTGCAGTTGTTTCGTGGAGGTGTTATTTTAACAATTTTGTGGTTCTTCTAAACTAGTACTTTTTGACACCGGTCAAGTCAGTTGTTCTGCCTCCATCATTATCCTTGAATTTCTTGTTTGGATGACAGATGCTTTACTGCACACATTGTTATTTTCTTTTACTGATGTTTCAAGTTCTTTCTAACGAACGACCGTAACATATTTTGAAGGGTTTGGAACTGTTTTCTGACTGGGGAAAGAAAATCTTTGGAATTGTTTTTACATTAGAAAAATTATTTATTGGAATTTTGAAAGTCTCATCGCAATGAAGATTTAACCCTTTTAACATTGATATTCTGTTTCCAAACTGCGTTAATAGTCATCTTTAAAAAAATTGCGTTAATCAAAAAATTATAACATTCTGTTTACATAATAAAACTAAACAAAGGAGACTCCAGGACACTTAAAACATATTTTATTATCCCATAAAAAGTTGTTACAGAAACAGCATGTGCCAGTGTCTCGTAACATAATGCTTTGAAATACCATGGTTAGTTTGTTTATTAAATTTTATTGACTGGACATCTGCATAACATGATCGTGAAACCAAATTTCTCACATTATTTTTAACAGATTTTTATTAGTTTATCTCACCTGATGAACTGCATCATGATACTGGTTTTCTATTCTGTCAGTCAATTACATCCAGTGATTTGTCCATCAAATCTCTGGGTAGAAATGAATAACTCGCATGGGGTATTAGCCGAGGATTTGAATTGTCTTTTCGTGATAGGGATTTTGGT
Source organism: Macrobrachium rosenbergii (assembly GCF_040412425.1). Classification (NCBI taxonomy): domain Eukaryota; kingdom Metazoa; phylum Arthropoda; class Malacostraca; order Decapoda; family Palaemonidae; genus Macrobrachium; species Macrobrachium rosenbergii. The sequence continues at coordinate 33,430,550 of NC_089741.1, forward strand.
TGATCTTGTCAAGAATTTCATTTATTTTTTGACAATGGATGCAGATCCCTAGAATTAAATTAATAATGTCATTGTATGCTGGCCATATCCTGTCAAGCATTACATGCATGCACAGGATCTTAAGGGAACTTACTGACCAAAATATTTATTCTATATCAACGTCCTTTCGTAATGCTGATGACTATTCAGAATACGTTAACGTGTTACAAAAAGCAAGAATTATAGTTCCTTATATAGCTTACTTTCCTGAGCCTGGGGTTATTTTGCACAGAAGACTCACGGGCCATCTCCCACATTATATTTTAACCATTCCGGGTAAAACAACAAAACAAAGCGTTTCTTTTCAATACCCAACCTTCGCAAATGTTAATAACAGAGAAAAATAATCAATTTTGACTTACAAGGTAAAAAACACCACCTCCTTCATCAGCTAACACTAAAAGTATAGTAAAAATCAACCCCAGGTTAATTAGGTTGGTAGAGCTTATGTTCTATTTTCGCGCCTTATCATTTCCTAGGAGCTTTTCATGAAGAACTACCAAAATGGTTTTCATAGTAAAAAGTCCTGGAAAATATATCCAGGCTGGGGCAAAAAACTACTTAGACTGGATGAATAAAAGAAAATTTGGCAAATTATTTCATTATTTCAGCTTACACAGGAAAGCGTTGATAGCACTGGGGGCACTTGAGTTAATCACTGTTACGGATAAGGCTATTACTGAAAAATAATCTAACCTTTCGTAGAATCTGTCAAACCTTTAATAACAATAAATAATTACCTTACTAAACCTGAATTAAGGTGTTTTTTTCTGGCCAGAAGGTTTTTAATAACATTAGTAAAATTTTACAAGTTACCAATAAGACTTCAGCCAGTCATTTTTACATGGAAAGCCATTTTGGTTTTTCATGCAAAAATAACTAGGAAATGATAGGGCACTAAAAGAACCTAAAAATGCTAACCTAATGTAACGTAGGGTGTTTACAGGTTACAATTTTGCCATATTAGCTATGGAGGGGGAAGGCTTGTATTGTCTTGCCTTATAAGTCGTAATTTGATTAATTTTTTATTTATCATTTGCGCATAGTGTTTATGGGGTTCAAAATAACGAGAATGAAGAGCTCTTTTAAAAAATGTAGGTTACAATTTCACATCATGTATTGGCAACTTATAAAATAATACCGTAACATTAAACACAGGAAGCATGCACTTGAGTTCTGCTTGGAGGTAGTGTTAGGCTACAGCCTGCTCCCGTCGTTCTGCAAACTACCCTAACGCTGCTCCAACGGTATTTCTAAGCAATAGATACACGGTGGGTATTTAGTGACAAATGGCAGTTTCTTATAGTATTTTGACTGCTTATTTACAATTTAATGTTATTTTTGGGGGATTGGCTGTTATTAACCTGTAATTAATCCCTGAAGTCCATCCAACAAGGGGTTTCCATAAGCAATCTTCTCGAGACAGAGCACGGCTACGTCTGTTTCGAACAGTTCATATCCCGTCCGGCACGTGCAATACCTTGGAAACTGGTTTTTTCTACACTTTTAGGGCTTCTGACACTGGCGGCGCATTTGTCTGTTGTCGGCCAATTGGAATGTCCCTTCGCCATGTTTAGTACTGGCCTGGGGGGGCGGTACCCATACATTAACAAGTTATTGCACTTGGCGGACGAGACATGAACCGTTCGAAACGGACGAAGCCGTGCTCTGTCTTGTGAAGATCGTGTATGGAAACCCCTTGTTGGATGGACTTCAGGGGTTAATTACAGGTTAATTACTGCCGACCCCTCCAAAAAATAACATCAAATTGTAAATAAGCAACCAAAATACTATTAGAAACGGCCATTTCTCCCTAAATACCTACCGTGTATCTATTACTTGGATCTACCCTCCAACTTTATAGTCTGATCACTTAGCCCCTGATGACTGGCCTTTGTAAGTCTAGTCTGTAAACCTGGCATAGGCCTTAACTAATGCCCTTCAAGAAGTAGCCTAGGTGAGCAACAGGTGGCACGAACCAATGCTTAGCCTAAGCGCTAGGTTTCTCGTGGTAAAAGCATCTGCTAAGCAACGATGCTTAGTCTAGATTACTGTTAAAATAGCAATCGTTTAGCTTAACGTAATAGTAACACGAGAAGACCTTGGCCATAAGCTAATACTAAATAGGTCAAGCCTATACCAACCTCAGACTGAGGTTACACGGACCGTATCTCTTCTCCACGAGCTACAAACATATTTCCAGCACTTACGAGGCTTTCAAATGATGTAACGGCAGCTATTCTACTTCAGCAACGATGAGAAACCTCTATAAAATAGGTTTGAAAAGAGAAGACCTTGAAATCGTCCACTGTACCGCCAAAACGTAAAAACAAACCAATACACTTTGTAAACAAAGTGTCCGATTTCCTGGAGATGACTTTACTCGAATTTCATAGGAAAGAAATTGCTAACAACGCTTCAGATTATTACATATGTTTGATTAATTAATAATTTTTATATATATTTTAATTTTAAAGGTTTTTTACCTCCTCAAATCAATATTCTAGTGGATTTAATCATGCTTAATAAATGGATACCAAACGAACACTGGATTTTAATGAAAGTGCAGTACATAGATGCATAACAATGTGTAGGAATGATGATTCATTTTTGTAATAAATGGCAGGATTTCAGGCGTGGCCTACAAAATACAATATAAATACAGTATTGGCAACAACAAAGACAATACTTAGTGCTTTAATAATATGGTAGCCTTTAGTCAAGGTACGGGAATGAATGAGCGAAAAGAGATGGGTTAGGAAATGTTAAATATTACCATTCCATACTTTATTATGACAACTGAAAAAGGTGTGTTTCAAGAGGGACTAAAAGACCTATGACACATAGCATCATCTGACATAAAAATAAAAGATGTAGAATGCAATGGCATGCTGAGGAACAACTTTAAATGAAAACGTTGTAGAACGTTGGTTTTAACGGTTTCGACAAATAAGTCGGATTCATTATAGATCCCCTCTCTAATTTTAGCAAGTAACGAACAAAGGAATGTAATGGTGAAATCAACGCATGAATGCGTTCTTGCCATTGTTACGGTTCAAACTTTATTACACAAACACACACACACACACACACACACACACACACACACACACACACACACACATATATATATATATATATATATATATATATATATATATATATATATATATATATATATTTGGAATGTCATAAAGAAGAATTAGGCATGATTAACACCATAAGAGCATTACAAAACTCTCGGAAACCGCCCACTGAACTCAGATTTTGCACCTACCATTGGCCCTCACCAATGGAAACGCGAAAAACACACAAGCACACACACACAGCGAAAAAATAACGACACAAACACACACACACACACACATTTACGCACGGACGCGCATAGAAAATAGCCACAGAAGACAAAGAAATTGAAACGAATTTGGAAAAGTATTTAGGCTCGTATTCATTAGAAATCATCTAACGGTCATTTTAACATTTTTTAATCCCAAATTACTGTATCTATTAATAAAGGCGTATTCGTTTATATACATGGTATTATGGATGACTAATTACCAAGTAGAATGACTTTAAAAAAAATTTAGGTTCGTACTCCTCAGAAATCGTCGACAGAACGTTGCAATACTTTTTTGTTTACATCTTAACCTCTCCACCAATAGGGAGAGGTATGGACATGACGTCATGGCAAAATCAGCCAATAGAAACGCGCGGTGTCGCAACGTAAGCGAATCGGAATCGATATCAGTCAGTCGAGAAGAGTTAGCCGTCAACCTTCGGCCATTTTGCCCTCATCTCCAACCCGCAGACCTCTCACAGGTACGAGTAATCAAATTTAGGGTTAATTTCACCCTCCAATTCCGCAGTATCAATCATCTCTTTGTAATTTGTGACACCTGAGTCTGTTACACTGCATGGGGAAGTGATTTATGGCCTCTCGAGACGATTGAATCCTGTCTAAAAGTGAGTAAACAGATCGTCGGCAGTGACACCACCCAAACCTCTTTCCCAAAATGGCCCAGTTCCCTTCGCTTGATCTGTTGACCGAAGTGGACGAGCTGGCCATGTGCGCGGAGGGTAAGGGCGTTGAAAATAGCTTTCATTTCCTATTCCATGACGATTTAGACTGTAGCCTGAGCGGTCGCCCAGCGACTGATATGTTTTTGGATGATTCAATGTTGGCTGTGGATTCTAGCAGTAATGTCCTCCTGGGCGATCCTCTTTTCAATTTGTCTGATCCAAATGAAATGCACTTTCTGCAGCCACCCAATTTTGGTTCCAACCCTGAGACTCTCATCCCAGTTTCCCTTCCAGCGGACTCGACGACCGAACCAGCCACCAGCGACTTAGCAAGAAGCCAGGCGGAAGAAAAGGAAGAAGAAGTCACAGAAGAACTTGACCCCCAAAATTCACAGCATGACGTAAGCAAAGCCACCCCTGAATTGGACCGCCCATCTTACGTCGCAAGTAACAAATCTGAAGGTGGGCGTTCGGGCACTGTGCGGATCGTAGTCAACACCAGCGCCAGTTCGCCCGGTGAAATGGTCGCCCCAGCAATATTGCCGAACCCTTCTCATAACTTGGTGAAAATCCCCAAGGGTAGCCCAAGTTCGCAGGCGATCAGAGTGAAACGTATATCTTCGAGCGGAAGAAATGACGCTGCGAAAGCTGAGCAGTTGGCGCGACCCAGGGCTAGGCCCCATGCTTGCAATCGGCAGCAGAGCTCTGGTGGTGTTTGTGAAACCTCTGAGCCCACGTCTGAGTCGGAGGATGCATCGCCACCAAGATCGCCTGTTTCGAGTGAAACCCTTGCTGTTGACAGTTCACCGTTTTGGTCTTTGCGATCTAGGCGCCCATCCGTGTCGTCCGTTGCGTCAGAGTTGGGGATGAAACGTAAGGCTTACGAGCTGGAACCCTTGAGTGATCCACAAATGGAACGTTGTAGGAAAAATGCCTTGAACGCCAAGAAAAACAGGGAAATGAAAAAGGCACACGTAACTGAACTGGAACGCAAAGTGTTGGATGTCAGTCGAGAAAGGGACCAGCTGGCTGGTGAAAATGAGAGTCTCAGGGAGGCCAATGTCAGGCTTGAAGAACAAGTGAAACATCTTCGTAATCTACTCGAGAATCAGTCGCCGTTGGCTGCGTTAATTGGTAAATTATCACCGGCGAGTGTTGTCCTTGGTGAAGCGCCCACCGGTGAAGACGACGATAAAATTATATCTAGTGGTATGTGTCTGCATGTAGATGGTCAAGAAGCGACCATTGAGTATTGTGCTTATTGTGCCAAAAAAGCTGGAAAAAAGCTAAAGTTATAGTTAGGTAACTTAGACAATGGAAAGCTGAATTAATTGTTATTAATGTCTGTCTGAAAAAGGATGTTTTACTTTGGCCATGTGGCCTTGACCCATTTTTTAAATTACGCTGAGGGTAGCGTATGTTGAAGCAAAGTCTGTCATACGATTTTTTGTTTTGGGTAGGCTCAGTGGTAGCCAAATGAAATGTTGGATATTTTTATGGTTAGCCCACAGCAACCTTAACTGTGAGGCATACTTATAAATATTATCAAAAGTCAAGTTATATGCTAATGTAGGGATGACAGTTGTAAATGAAAAATCTTTTGGTCATGTCTCCAGCATAATCCAATTAGGCCACAATGGTTTAGAGGATAAGTAAAGCATAATTCTGTGTTTTATCAAAGTATCATCACTAGTTTGTTAACACGACATACTGCAAGTGTGGTTCAGTATTTAACATTTAAGGCCTTTTCTGTTTCCATAAATCCACTGGCGTGAAATAAGTGTGTGATGAAAATAGGTTATAGGGTCTTTAGCAACATAATGGAAATCACAATGGGCAAACCTGTAAATAGGCTGTGACTTGTATAACTGCTAATGTTAATCAGCACTTTATACAAATACATATATGTAAGGCAAGGGTAGAAATGTTTTTGAATGGTGACTTGTAAGACGTATGTTACGCTTTCCTCTTTTTCTCCCCCACAGCCAGCGGGAGGTAACCACAAGCACAGGCGGCACCTGACACACGGCAAAGGTGGGATGGGTTTCCCTGATCCAGAAACTGGACAGGGTCCCATCCCAACCACACCGTTTTAAGCCTCCTGCTACCTGTCTCCTCCCTCTGTGGTAAGCATTTGTGTTTCACTGTTCATTTCCTTTGCAGGTGTGAGAGCTGATTGCAGTAGCCCAATTCATTGCCTACTCGGTAGTCATGTTTCTTATTTTATATACATACTATATACTTTGGAATGTATGGTACTGAAACCAAAATCATTAGAAGTTTTTGTCAGTTGAAGAGAACCCTTTTTCATTTCCTTGAAAATTTGTAGTTTAGCATAAATTGTTAAATTTTTAGTGAACTTTTCAAAAGTCAGTTCAAGTTCAGAGACATGAAAGTTTGTACTTCAAGTAAATTGGCAATTTATAGTTGGCTGTTTCTCGAACAATTTATTGGAAAGGGTTTTAATTTACAGCTACTTGGGCTGCCCGCAGTTCCTGATCTCAGCTAAAGTTAAGTATCATAGGTGAGTCCTCTATTTAGCCATGCAAGTGACTTTAAATAGTTTATATATTTACTGAATTTTGCTAGTAAAAATAATGAAGCTTAGTTATACTATGTCACAGTTATCATTGTAACATATACCAGTCTAGTCAGTGTGAATTTTTTTTAAATAATTTGAATTTGATTTGCTGAAATTTGATCTCCCTTTTATCTCCCTGACAGTGGCTAGCACGCTGTTCATCATGTTCTCTGGTAAATGTAAAATAATTTTTTTTTTTTTTTAAACATCTTGGTTGTGTTACTTAAGTATTCTTTGTTTTTATCAGTTGAGTCAGGTTTCTAAGGCTGCAGAACTGCTAATATTGAATTTTAAAGTCCAAGTTTACCGTAAAAGGTTACTACAGTAGCCTATATAGAGTTTAGAAGGAGATTCCATAGATTTTGAGTATGGCACTCTACTGGTACAGTTGAATATGGATCTTTGTCACCGTGTTGTGTACATTTTCATGGTAACTGTAAGCTGCTTGTTTCTTTGCTACAGTATACTGTACTGTACATCTGACTGCTTTGTTTAATGTTATGTTACCTTGTGAGAGTAAAACATTCATACATTGATGAAACCAGCAGTGAAATGTGTAATAACAAGATAGGATATTAGTGCGTATGTGTTTACTGGTTTAAAAGTTACAAGTCTGCAGTGTTTATCTCTTTAAGAAAATTATTTTAGAAAGGCAGTCTGTAAGAGAGCCTGTAAAAACGTACTAGGTGCATGAAATTGTTGACGTGCACCCTCAATATTCACCTGTTAGAATTTGCATTTTTGTAACTTATGTTTAAATCCCATGGTAACTCAAGGAATTCTTGAGAAGACAAGATATTGTGTGCAATTTGAAATTCATTTATTTTCAGCAGAAAATTTGAGACTTTATTATGTTCATAACCTAATAAGTGTGGGTATTGTTTTCTTCTAGAAACAGAAATTATGTAAGAATTGAAATGTGCATTGCTGTATAAACTTTTCAAAGGACTTAAATTTAATTTGATACTTCAGGTGTTTATCCCATTGATATCATATTTCGAGGCCAATATATATATATATATATATATATATATATATATATATATATATATATATATATATATATATATATATATATATATATTTTGTATACATTTAGGTTTTGTTGAACCAAAATTGTCAGGTCCTTAATTTCTGTTCTTAAATGCTATTAGTTCTCATATTTCAAGGTGGGACCTTCCTTTATATAGTATTTAAAGGTGTTCTTTGTACATTATATTTTTTTTCTGGTGAAACTCGGGAAAGCATTTCAGTCATTTTTAGTGGTAAATGTTGGCATTTATTTGTCGAAAACCCTTGCATTTATTATGAATTTGTCAAAACCCATGGTATGTCCACAAGGTGGGAATGTAAAGGTATGTATAAGTGCCATATGTTTAAAGTAAAAGGTATACTCTATTGTCAGGTAGTTGAAGATAAGGTGTTAGCAGTTCTGTGGCAGTTAGGTGAAAACTACTACAGTACTTGAACTGTAGTTGTAATATCCATTTCAGGGAGATAAAAGCAACCCAGAAAGTTGTTGACATGGCTAAGTGGTGCTCCACTCAGTTTGGGTATTCTCCCCTTCTATGTACAGTTTCCAGTAATGAATTAGATTGTAAACCTTGAACATTTTTTTATCAAAGATATATATTAGATATTAGTGTATATATGTATATTTATATATTGTATAATAAATTTTACAAAAGGTTGGGTGCTGTTATTTTTACCCTTTTTTAAAACTGTACTGTAATTTTTTATTCTACAATGTAATCATTGTATGATGGCCTCATTGGTTTTTGTGGTATAATTAGTTAGTAAATATTGGAAAGAGCATAGCAGGGACTGCAGGCCAAACTTTTCATCAATTGTAAGTCCATATTGAATATGAATGGTTACTTAACCAGGTGCTCTGACTTTCTACAGAAAATTACACAGGTGTCAACATTTGTCTTGCTAAACAACAAAGTGTTAGGCTTGGACCTACATTAAATATTTGATATTTTATGGAAATTGCCAAGAACCCATTGTAGAATTAGGGTTAAATACCTATTGAATTTACCTGTAATATGCTTGTAATGACATTATTAAAAAAAATGGTTTCGAGTTTAGTAATATGTTGTGGGTTTAAGGTGGTTGGCTTTTTCTTTTGTTTTCGTACCTGTATGACAACAATTAAATGTGCATTGGGACCTCATGTTTTAGTGTATGGGTTTGGTTATGTGATAGTTTCTTTTATGCATTCTTGTGTGATTACAAAATTCAGTCTTTAAAAGTAAAATTTTGTACAGTAAAAGCCAGTAGTAGATGATGGTGTTTAATGACTCGTTCCAGTCTTCAAGTGAGCAATTGTATAGGTTTTAAATTTGTAAGAAAATATGGTCAGTGAGTGCAAGGAATAGTAGAGCAAATGTAAGCTAAAGAAGCTTTGAAAGTGTTACACTGTAAGGGGTGAAGTTGGACCTGCATGAAAGGAAGGACTGAAGGATTGCCGACATCATGGTGTGCAGACTGTATCGTCTATGGCTGCATGATTGGTCGTCAGGATGAGGTTTCTCTTCATTTGGGTCCAAGATTATCCATGAAAGCAAGCTAGGACCTCCACCCAAAACAGCAGTGATAAAGACTTATCTTTTGTTGACTGGAAGGGTTTCTAAATTCTGAGGACCAGGGTTTACAAAAGGAGATTGCTGCATAGCATGATTGGCGTGAGGGATTACGTGAAAGGCAAGCTTTTGCTCTTTTAACCACTTGGGGCAATGCTATGATTACCAATCAGGAAGCTGTAGAGATATTGTGAGATCATAAAGAAAGCATTGTGGTGAAGGTTACAGCAATAATAGTGTTTAGAACAAGGATGAGACGAGCTCTTCTGAAGATGTTTAAACAGGATGTTCAACACCTGGAAAGATTGGATTGATCTAGACTCAAGGCTGCTTTATGACTGCAGCACCCTTTGTGTTGCCTTCCAACACCAAAGGGATCGCTTTGAATATCCAAGACACTGAAGGTATGTAGGGTGTATAAATGAGAACCTTTGTATATTGTACTCTGGTTAAATTAATAGGTAATGACAAGCTACCATCCAAGGCTGTGCAGTCAATTTATCACAGTAGTTAAGGAGAGCGATGTCCTGACAGAAATTCAGAACCATTTTCCCTCCAAGGTTAATGTTTCTGTTAACCTAATTCTGCCTAGGACCTAATGAGAACTGAGAGTTGTTCTAGCCTCATGATACCAACTGTGTCATACAGCCTTTCGACCAAGATATCTTCTGTACCTCAAGGGTTACCATAAGCAGTGGAGAATGGTGAAACTCCAGAGGAACCGTACTGTAAAGGATGCAGTTGACTAATTCATTAGTGCTTGGAATGAGCAGCAACTGTCTGTTGAATGGCATAAAGTAAAGTGTAGCCTGAAAGCATGTGATTATGATTTTACAAGCTTCTCTGCTGCCAAGAGCATCTGAGCATTGTCAGGCTGTCATATGAGGACGTGGATGATGTTGCCAAGCTGCTTGATGGCTTTGGAGGGCTGAAATTTCCAGGTGATAGGTATCAAAGGTCTTCAGGTGCAGTAACTTCATGAAGTTTATTGATCCTGACAGCTCCAGGTAGGGCACTACAATTTATGTGATCCCATGAGCCTACAGCTTTGTGAAGAGATACAGGAGAAGAATGAACGTGCTTTTATGGGACATTGCTTTCTTTAAAGCAATTTGTACCGGCCCTTCACATACCTACTGTAGCCTTTCGATGTTGCCGAAAGAACCTCCCCATGTTCATTGATGTTTAGGAGAGCTGCTTGTTCCCCTCCACCCTGTTTGTGTCACCCTTTGGACAGTCCTCTTCATCATTGGAGTTGATAGCTTGTAAGTGTCAATAAACAGCATCTTTGAAATAAAGTGTTGCGTGCTGTAAGAGATGGTGTCTCAAAGAGGTACTCCATATTGCAAAATATGCAATAAGAGATTTTTGCTGCTCAAGGGGATTCTTTGAAGAATTAAAACATTGTTGCTGCATGAATGAAGGGAGATGCTTAGCTGGACTACCAGTGGATAAAAAAATGTCCTATTAGTAAAGAGGACAAAGAAGTGCCGTGGGGATTAGGTACACAAGGCCTATACTACTCAGTGCACCAGAAGCATGGGTACTGATAAGGAATATGGAGGAGATTTTGACAAGGTGTGGAGAGGGGATGAGGAGCCGCTGGTCAGAAAAGCAGCAGTAGGACATAGGCAGAGTACTGGACAATAAAGAAGGGAAATGCTGACTTGGAAGATTTACGATGATGGTGATCTGCAGTATTGAGGGAGGGAGGAAAAAAAGTTTAGTGTACCTTAGTTTTACCTGACCATTGAGCTGATTAACAGCTCTCCTAGGGCTGAGTTGGAGGTAATGGTCAAGAATGAAGGTGAGCACAGAATGTTGTTTTTTTATCCTTTTGTAATTTTCCTATTAATAGATTTGTTATTCTGTGTGATAGAGGGCTAGTCAGGTGTATTTAGGGCCCTAGAATCATTGATGTAGACCAATGAGGTGGGTGCATTAGTTTGATTTGGAGCATAATTTTATATGATAAATGTTGATTTGCAGTATTTTACATTGTGCTTGATCCTGATTAAATGCAAACCAACCTTACAGGCAGAACTGCCAATACTTTTCAGTTCAATGATCTCAAACAATAACGTTTTGAAAAATGTACTTTTCACTGGATCCAAGGTGGTTAGGCTGTGAGTTACCTTCTATAACAGTGCTCAAGAAAATGAAAAAGAAATTTGTAGAGTATTCTTGTGACTTCCGAACAATTGCACTGTGATTTTGAAGTCTGTAACCAACTCAAATGTTTTGAACATCTTTTTCCAAGCATAGTGCTACTGTGATGGAACTTTTCAAGCTAAAGGTGTGCTAAGCAGGATCCTGTTCATCTAGTTCAGAATATGAACAACATAAACACTCAGATGATGACAATACCAGTCTCGAATTACAATACTGAGTTGGAAGATTAGATATAACAAGGGGTGCAGTGGCAAGTCATGGCTAGCACAAGGGCTATGAAGCAAGCTGATGTTTGCTTTTTAACAAAATTGCAAGAAGCTGCAGTTGTTGATCATTGTGCTCCCAGTGTATTCCACAAGAACATAAAGCAAGAGATTCATGATAATGGTTAAAACTGTCCTGAACATGGTCGAGATGGACTTGTCTGGAAGAGGATGGCTAACAAGACTGTTGCTTGGAAACAAACTTCCTGTGGGTACAGGGCTTGCACTAATTGTTGGATTGCCCTTGCATTGCTGCTTACACTGAAGGAAGTAGCTAAGAGTAAACTTTGAGCATTTGCAAGTTCAGCTCAAAGGTACAAATGAAACTCACCATAAACCTTATTCACGTGGTTTCTCTGTTTCACCGGCCCTTAGTGTATTGGTACAACCCGACTAAATAATTTTTAAATAACTTTGAGATCATGCTCTGGGTCATACTTTTGCAAGAACCACCTCTGTCACAATATTGCAGTACAGTATTGCTTTTTGCCTTGTTACTCCACCTTCCCCAGTCGGCCTTTGGATCAAGTGATCAGATCGACATTCAAGCCATACTATTGGTGGCATGCAGTGAAGAGGTTTGGTCAGCTTATCAGCATTAACTGCAACAGGACTGTCATAAAGCATTGGAGGAGCTTTATCGTAAAAGCGATGTAATGGCCTCTTGTTGATGAACGGGATTAGGTCTAGTTTAAAACACAATTGGAAGAGAATGTGATAAGATTTAATACAAGACTTTATGTGCTTTGCCTTCCTGAGAACACTTGTAAGCGTGTGAGGTTTTTACATGAGGACAAAAGAGGTTGTAGTCAAGCTGTCTCGAGTTACTTGAGCCCTGACCATCAAGGAGTTGAGCAAGTGCATGCAGAGGATGAGATTTCTGAAGAAAAGGCAAAAAGTTCTAAGGTGTAAGACATCAAGTGTCTTCAGGCCATCTATAATCATTTTGAGGATGATATTAATTTCATAAGGGAGTAAGTGCTGAAACTTTGTGGGCTTCCACTACTGCACCTGCACTACTTGCAGTTCTACAGTTACATCGTGGAAATATTGGAGAAAAAGAAACGTGCCTAGAAGACTACCCGTCATTCTCAAAACCTGTCACTATTCGCCATCATCCTTGTTGTTATTGCCTCTTCTCTTCAGCCTTCATCATTGGAGCACAGATCCTTTCCTTGTCCATTGTACAGAGGAACTGCCTTTCTGATATTTCCCCTCCCTCTTGTTGTAATTATAGCTGATAGTTTGTGATATTGGTGTTGAATAGCCTCATTTTACACAATCGATTAGGAGTTGACAACTACACCTGGATTTGACAAAGATTATAGTGAGACATAAATGTTATTGTTTTAAAATTTGTCTTTTGTTTTGTTAAATTGACGTTATTCCATTTTATTTGTGACCAAAATATGCGGATACAGGGTTTGGAAAATTCTCTGGTTTATATACCAGAGATTTCCCCTTATGCTTGACATGGAGGAATGCAGTCCAATTGCTTGTGCACCTATAGTACTTGGTCTAATTGTGCACAAGGCCAACTATGTTTTTTATTTGATATCCGGCTTTAGTGACTGAAAAACATGAGATAGATATTACTAAACAATTTAACAGTAATGGGTATCCTCCAGAGTACCTTCTAAGCCCATTTTGTAATAATATAATGACACCTGTCAGTGGAACTCTTAAATTTTAAGACACTTGTTCACAAACTAGTTACAGTTTAAGAAAAATTATGTAATGTTATTCTTATTTTATTTACAATAAGTACAAATTCACTTATATTTATATATACACAGATTCAGCACAAGCCAGTGAAGCCACTCGACTCTGGGCCCTGTGACTAGATCTAATCAGCTGATAATTCTGACGCTCAGTTATAAACACACATAATCTTCGATGCAAGACTATTTTGTAAAAGTTTTCAGGAAACACTCTCATAGGCTATAAACATCCATGTCAAACAAATTAAAATATGCAAAAATAAAAGTATACAAGACATCACAAGAGTTCGGAAATAATTTGGTTCGCAATTTCAGCGTCTCACATTTTAAAAACTAATACAACTTGGTGATCGTGGTGAGGGAACGAATGTTTTCCGAATGACGCACAAAGAAAACTTCTGTCAAGCCTCTGCTAAGATATAACACATCAAACAGGGCTACCAAGCATGTGAAGGGATACATAGCATAGTACTTTAGTTAAGACTGTAGTTTGCATGCACTAAGTTATCCATTATATGTGTTTACCTGCATGTTTATACTGCTGATTCTTAAAGTGGGAATAAAACATTTGCTTATACTTATGTCATTGACCAGGTTGATAAGCACCTTCTTGTTTATGCATTAAAATTTCATTTGACTTTTACGCCTTGACACAGTATAAAAGTGACTAACAGAGCTTATAGTAATGATAAATTAAGTAGAGTTATAGTAAAATGTCTTTTACATTACAGATTTGCTTTCGCAACTCATGTGGATTATCCAATACAAAACATGAAATTTCCTCCCGTGTGTCTGTGTAAGTACCAGCCACTGAAGTTACAGCAGCAAGCTCGAGAGAAGGACTCTATATACCTTTCAAGAATCAGTTATAGCCAAAGGTATACAGTACTTCTGAGATTTTGTTAGTATCCACATTTAGAAAAGAGGACATTTTTTCTTCATCATTATTTCTAGAATGATTGATTTACTTCCTCTGTATGAAAGAATGATGGCCCATTGCACAGTGCAGAATTTATAGTATAATTAAACGTAAATGAATGCATGTCAAATAGGAAACTGTCTTTGAGCAAGGTCCTCAAGTTTCCATGTACAACTTCCAAATGCACCTATGGAAACTGCTGTGCTTTAAATGAGCAGCTTAAGAAACTCCAGGTGGTGGCTCACACTCTCCAGACAGAGTGCTAATAACACGCTGGAATTTTTTGCGTGGCGTTCTTCTGCTGTCGACAGTAGCACCTTTTGCTCCCCCACAAGAACTTCTGAGATGAAACTCGCTTCGAACATGTCAAGAGTGAGGTCGTCAGAATATTGGAATCTGAGAGAATGTGATCTGCATTCGCGATACAGAGGTAAATTTTATGTTATGGCCCTTGTTTGAAGATGGGTGAAGAGCATCTGCAAACCATAATCCGCAGCTGTACTCTCCCTGCAATATTGATGATGCCTGCAAGACGTGAAATGTATATTTTGCATTTAGCCGAAAATCTCATATGCCTTACATTAATATCAAAGTAACCATAAAGCTAATTTTTTCTTCTTATACTTTAAATTATGCATTTTCTGAAAGCTAAAATAAGGAAGGAGCAATACATATATATATATATAAATACTCAAATACAGTGACAAACAGCCTAATTATCTACACTATTGAATATAAACAACTGACAACTTGTCTGCTGCTAAAATGCCCTGTTTAAATCCAGGAAATACCTTGAAATTAGAGAAAGAGAAAGGAACCTGGACAAATAATTGCATCACTACACGTACCCATTATTCTCATGCACAAGAAAAAACTAAGTGACCCAATCCTTGTTCCTGACAACTGCATTGCATTTTAATGAAAAAAATCTTCCAAAAGGCAATTTCTGTTACTGCAATTCTTGAGTGAAGATATCAGAAAATCTACATTGCTGCTCTCTAAAATGAGCAGAGAATATCACCCTGAGAGCAGAAACTTTTCTGCTACCAGGCTGGTAAAAAAACTTGGGTTTCTGAGAGGTAACTGGCAGCTTTTATCTGAAAAGCCACTCTCAAGGAAAGTAGACTAAGTTTGCAAATGTGAAGATTGGGGATTTTAGAATTCCAGTGTAACTTTCTAACATGAGGCTGATGGACAGGATTGGGTACAGCAGTAGTTACCTGGTTATAGTCTGCAGAATGGAAAGAACTACAGCATGATGTAAGGGACCATCCTGAAGTAACAGAGTTACTCTAAGACTTAGAAAGCCATCACCTTTCCCGACAATCTTAAAAGAATTGCTTGTGAAAGATGCAAGAATAAAACATCCCAAGGGTGAAATACAGTATAGCATCTATCTTCCCCAGTTGCTTATTCTGGAAAAGAAGACAATAGCTTGGTAATCTCGGTGAATGAAAGTTCACACAAGGTGGGAGGAGATTCCATAATGTGGAGAAACCCAAAGGATACCACCTAGAAGTCTATTAAAGGAGCCCCTGACTATCTTGGTAACAAGAATAAGACAAAATGAGTATGGTAAGTGTCAAGTCCGAATGAGCAGCCTCATACTCTATGTGTAGGTTCTGTTCATAAACTATGTAAAATATTCAATCTAAGTACGAGAAAAATTCACCCAACCAGTTATAGTTAATTTTTATAAAATCTGAAATGGGTGATTGGACAGCAGTCCTGCCGTCATTATGAAGGTCTTTCTGCAAGGGATGGTCAACATTAGTCTCTTTGGAGCCTAGTACTTTTATTTTTGTGAGAAAGCCATTTAACAAGACCAATAGATTGCCCAAATTTTTATGAATGAATTACGGTAGCCCATGGCAACAAACTGGAAGGGACAGTTTTCCATGCAAAATGAGATTCTTTGAAGAGACTGCCATTTCTTGACCAATGGATGCCCTTCACTAAGGAAAACCCTGGTCACTTTCACTTTGAACTTGTTTTGACTCCTGGGAAAGGATGAACCTTGAGAAGAGACTATCAAGGTGTAAATAGATGGAATCTTTTGCTGTGAATTCTCAGGTTGAAGCACTGTTCCACATTTTATTTAATGTCTCATACTTAACTCTGCTTATCTTTTTGAAGGATTTCCTTGCAGCACTCCTCCTGAAGTAGCTCGTTAAGATTCTACTGTAGAAGATCTTAGTAGTACTGCATATCCTAAACAATGAAAACTTACATGTTTGTGCATTGAGTAGATGTCATCTAAGTTTCTCTCACACAAAAGCATGAATGGGAGAAGATGTGGGATGGTTGTATTAGGAGCCTGAGGGTTGGTGCACTCATTCATAGCCTTCAGTGTTGACCGCAGTTTGACTTGAAATTAAATGCGGTGAGTCGGGTGTACTTCTGCCTTACTGTGTGCCACGTGTTAGTCAGACGCTGAATCTGTAATACAGAGGACTCGATTCAGATTTTAAGTTCCTAGTGGATTTCTGATGAAGACTGAGACATCTGGCAATATTTCAATAGTCAAATTTATATCTGAAAATTAATTTCATTTCAAATATTACATTACCTCAGGCATGCACAGGCCAAGCATCAGACCAGTGAAACCATATAAGTTGCCCATTGCAGTTTTTGTGTCGAGAGCCATCTGTATCCAGCGATGGATAATTTCTGCTCGCTCATTTAGATCTGGGCTCATGAGGATTGTCACTGCCACAAGTAACTTTAAACACCCGTTCTGAAACCAAAGAATTATAATTAATAAAACACTCCTGAATCAGTCTAACGTTTCTCTAAAGCAATCTTAAAAATTTAGGGTTTTCTCTCAAAATTTTTCCATCACTGTTCATTGACAGGGTATGAAACTCCTTTCCTTCTGAAGTGAATAAATTATAAACCTTCACTATATATGGTATTATATCCCCAAACACATTTATGGCATGTACGATAGGTTCAACTCACAGGAATGGCATTTGGTGACCAAAATAGGTCAACACACTAACATGATGGACCACAGATTTTAGACAACTATCATCAGTTCTTAGGCCTGAGGTTATTTCGAAGGGTGCATATGATTCTTCACAAATGGAGACCTCTCGAGTAGTCTTCCAGGACAAATGAAAATTAATTGAAGGTACTACCTCAAAAAGGTATGGCATGGAACAGACTTGTTTCTTTGTGGACAAAATGCCCTCATATAAGTCAATCACTGTTAAAACAGAAAGTAAACACAATACAACTGATGTCAGTTTGTTGGAGGTCCCCAGATCTTTGAAATTGTCTGAAGTACATGACCTCAGGATTTTCTCTGCATCACTGTCAGTCACAGCTTTACTGTTATACATTATAAGCAGCTGAAAATCCTCTGAAGCACAAGTGTGGTGTGCTAAGAGACCACTGTAAACAAGATTCCAATATACTGCCCCCTGAACCTTACTCTCCTTTCAATTAGGTCTGTCCTCAACTGAGCCCCATGGGGGAAGAGTGACTAGTTCGACTACCAGATGTAACGCCAAGACTCCAAGTCACATCTACCAGTTCCATTCAGCACCAAGATCAGCCCTTGTTAGGTGAGCTGCTAAACTTGGAAAAAACAGGATGTTTTCTCCGCATGAAACGTACAGCAAGTTTCAGTTACCAAATGAGCAGCAAGATTGTCATTTACTTTGCTGTTTTCTGTCGGTGTAATTTACCAACAGAAAATGTGTGGATTAATAACTTAACAGGTTTTGGAAAGAATTTATATAAAAATTTAATTTTTATCAAACTGGCTTGTGGCTGATTATAGAATGCATTCATAGCATCTACAGATGTATCAAACTACTTTTCTAACAGGTTCTCCTAGTTAATTGGATTGTTAATTTACCATGTATGAAATATATAGTTTTCTAATTTATTGTTAGGAAAATTAAAAATGAAAAAATTTAATGGTTCTTACTCTAAGCCACAAGGATTTTCATTGAAAGTTTGCACACTTTTATTGGAAACCACAAAACTAAAATGCAATGCTGTAAGACTCGAGATAACTGGACGAGGTTAAAAAGAATAACGAATAGGTTCATCCTACCTTGAGCCACTCTCTAAAAGGGTATTCTTAACACCGTTCAGTGCTGTACCATCGAGTGGTTTGTTTTCAATAGAACTAAGGAGAAGGGTGCTAAAATTTTCAAGGTCAAATGCAGTTTGTGCATTCATTTCAGGCATTGTGAACAATACTGGTTCTTCGTCAACCACGGAATCCTCTTCTAGATGTACACTACCACTGTCACCAAAAGATGCTTGACTGTCACGACTGTAAAGGAGAAAATTTTTCTATACTAACTGAATTCAGAAAATGGTACAGCAACAAATAAATGATAAACATTATCCAAATACTGTACTTCATAATCTTAGTACATAAAATAATCCTGCAATATAGTAATAGGAATGATTCTAATTTGATCAACAGAAATTTTAACCAACACAATATTGTAAATCAATGGAAAATTATTAAATATAACACTAAATAATACTCGATGCTGTAAAGTATAAGTGAAATTCTTACTTTCTAGTGTCACTTGCAGAAGTCTGTACAGAATCAGAGCCGTTCCCAGAATCGGATCCAGAAGGCTGATACATTTCAGACAAACGGGAGTGCCTTTGGGTTTGATGCTGTATCTGCAGTGAGTGTCCCACTATCAATACTTTTGCCATTGTTTTCCAAGTCTCCACTTTCTGTGGGAGTAACAAGATCTTCGACGAACTGCTTTTGCATTCTTTTTGTCATCTTCTTCTGTCTTCTTCAATTTCAGCGTAAATTCTTTCTCTGATATGGCTGATGGGGTATGTTGGCCTGAGGCAGTTTTTTCTGGTTTCACTTTAAAGGATGGTACCCTTTGAGGGCTTTGGTGGAGGGGCCTGTGGTACTACATCATCATCAATGGACTTATCTGTAGGAGTGAGATCTACTCTCAAGCCAACATTGGGATCAGAAGGCATGTTTGCAAAATGCTCTGTAGCTACAGAAAAGATTTTGTAGTCATCTTTCTTGGGAGCGACTGCGAAGTGAATTTGTTTTGTTCTACCACTGGACGTGGGCCTATGACACCATCGTTGCTGCAACTTCGTTCTTCATCCCTCAAGGCACCTGAAAAGATTTTGCATTTTAAACTGCTGACACAGGATACATTTCACTTGATGCCTGACCTTCAACCTGCCATAACCCACTCAGTATTACATGGTAATTCTTTCATAGTTTCAACAGATGGTAAGTATTTGACACCTAGAAATGTGATTTGGTAGTCTCAGACTAATTTTCAAGAATTTAAACTAACCTGTACCACCCTCAGAGATTTCATCAGAAGGCCTGGAGGTACTGTTGTTCCTGGTTTTGATGGGCAAAATGGGAGCAGTATCTCTTCGCATTCTAGGGGAGAGTGTGCTGGACTCTCACTATTGTACACCCAACACCTATGGGTCCACTGTAGGAATGCTGGTGACGTAACGTGCCTCCGGATATTCTGTCAAAAGTACATTTTAATATATAACAGAATACAGAATTTAGGCCAAGTGCTGGGACCTATAAGGTCATTCAGTGCTGAACTGGAAATTGAAAGTATAAGGTTTGAAGGTGTAACAGAAGAAAACCTCGCAGTTGCACTGTGAATCAATTGTTAGAAAGGGTGGAGAATGAAAGAGGTTACAGCTAGGGGCTGAAGGGCACTGCAAAAAAATTTTATGTAATACCTACAGCGCACCAAATGAGGTGCACCAACAGCACTAACCCTCCAAGATTTAATATAACTGATACTATGCAGCAATATTTAAACAAAAACAAAGGCGTGTCAAAGAGATGATTAATGTAATTCCACAAAAAGACAGCTCTGAGTGAAAATGATTCTGCATAGCGTATCCTCATAAACGGAAGCATAGCATACTATGCATGGGATAAATATGAAAAAGTAACTGACATACATGATAGCAGTGAAGCACAATGTGGTTGTGTCATGTGCTGGAAGAGGAAGAAATTACTAGAATGGCTCCTACAGCCGGCATAGTTTCAATTTTGTACGTGCTTATGATGCTGCAAGAGAAGAAAGGGGATATGGTTGCATTTTTTGGGAGATTTTACTTTCACTGAGTTTATAGTGAAATTAAGGTTGTTTCAAAATGCTGATTTCTATCTCGCACACATAAAATACTGTTGCTGGGTTTTAATAGTTGGAACCACCTACAGGATCTATGATCCTTTTTTTTTTTTTTTTTAGAAATTTCTCAAGAACTGGTTGGATCGGGGCATGTAAAAGTTTAAGAGTCATATATTTACTTGTTACATTGGCCATCAACAGGTTTTACGTCCCTCTCTCTCTCTCTCTCTCTCTCTCTCTCTCTCTCTCTCTCTCTCTCTCTCTCTCTCTCTCTCTCTCTCTCTCTCTCTCTCTCCACACTTACAGAAAATATTCACAAATCCACTTTTTTTACCCATACATTCTAATATGTAAGCAATCACAAAGGAAATTATTAATGATGGCCTGAAGTTAAATATTAATGAAACACAATAATTATGATACTGCCTTTTAAAAGTCCGTGTTCAACTAGCAAGTAATGAAAATGGTAGAGGCAAGTATTTGCTCATTACGAAAGTACAGTACTCAAGTTCAATCATTTTCACCTAAAACCACAAACCGATCATTTTAACTTGTAATATCTTCCAAAAATGATCGGTAAAAACCAATTTGTCATTATAACTGCAATCTCTTCCAAATATAACGTGTCCTGCTACCTCTTCTAAACCTTACCTTGGCACTGAACTGAATATAGAATTTAGGCCCAAGGCCAAGCACTGGGACCAATGAGGTCTTTCAGCGCTGAAACTGAAATTGACAGTAAAAGTTTGAAAGGTGTAACAGGAGGAAAACCTCGCAGTTGCACTATGAATCGGTTGCTAGGAGAGGGTTGAGGAAAGTAAGATGGAAGGAAGAGAATATGAAAGGAGGTACAGTAGCCCCCTTGGGGAAAACCTTACCTTGGTGTCGGTTCAGACGACCTGTTGATGGGCCGCGTCAGCGTGCCATGGGAGAACGTGTGGGCTGTCTGAAGGGCGTACTTCGATGCGTAAAAGCTGAGAGGAGCCGTTCGATTGACTGGGGTCGATATTCGGGCACCGGAGGAAATCGTGATGGGTCTCTTGCCTCCCACGTAAGCCCTGACCAGGTCTGGGATGGTGTCGTAGGCATCATCTTCCAGCTGATACTGAATCCTCTCGTACACTGTGTTGGGCTGAACCACCGTCTGCAATGACTGACCAAATTAGTTTTTTTTCGAAAGTTTGGTCATAAATGCATCAGCAGTAGTATAAAGTCAGTGACCCACCAACTGGTTATTATTATTATTTTTTATTAATATTATTATTATTTTATTATTATTATTCAGATGAATCCTATTCACATGGAACAAGCTCACCACAAGGGCCAATGACTTGAAATTCAAGTCTCCAGAATATGATGTTCATTTGTTATTATTATTATTATTATTATTATTATTATTATTATTATCATTATTCAGACGATGAACCCTATTCATATGGCCACTGACTTGAAATTCAAACTTCCCAAGAACATGATGTTCATTACAAAAAAGTAACAGAAGGTAATAGGAAATACAGAAAGAAAGATCACTTATTAAAAAAGAAAAAATAAATTAACAAATTACTGTTATTGCCTTCAGTACTTGGCGCTTTCATTTGATACATGAGAACTGGCACTGCAACAATTATGGTCACCCACACTGGATGTATATGCTTTCTTTCTCTGAATAATTCAGAAGCTAAAATTATGAGAAAGAAAGAAAATCTTGATAATGTTTCATGAAGCGTTCCTTCAGTCATACATATTTTTATATGTAATTGCACACCTTGAAGCACCATAAAGTTACATATTTGATTTGCACTGAATACTGTATAGGTTGTTTGAAAACGAGACACTCTCTCTCTCCTCTCTCTCTCTCTCTCTCTCTCTCTCTCTCTCTCTCTCTCTCTCCAATACTCATATAAGATTAATTTGCATAAAGCAGCCATCCTTTTTAACATGGCATACTTCCTAATTATTATTATTATTATTATTATTATTACTTTTGTCCTAGGACACTTAGCCAAATATTCCAAGACGAACTTAATGAAATGAAAAAAATTGCTGTATAATACGCGAAGAATAAAAATACCGAAAAAGAATAAAAGGAAACATAATACTAGCAGGAATAAAAATACCAAAAAGAATGAAAGAATTCTTGAAAAGTAATTTGGCTTCTAAACTCGGCAAAATAAAACCAGGGTTCAGTTTTTGAACCTGGAGGGAATGAGGCCCAGACCTGTTCTCCTTGAAAGTTGGAGGTCGAACTCAAGCCACACGTGTTAAGATAAAAGC
>NC_089741.1:33458248-33472248 GCF_040412425.1 Macrobrachium rosenbergii
AGTACTTTCCATTCCATTTAGAACTGAGGAATCAGATTCACATTTCTCTCCTTCTTCTCTTCTATTTCTAAATAAGTTCCAATTAAGATCATTCTATATTTATTGCGTATCGATTTCCTATTCTTTAATTAATTTAATTTATTTTTTTCTCTTCGATACGTGATCTCTTTAATAATAATAATAATAATAATAATGAATATAAACAAAAGAAAACGATATCATCCTCGGTACTGCTTTCGCAACAACACGGAGGCAGGAGGTTACACTGCTTCTGAGAAGAATCACCTAAGAAATAAAACTGCCGAATTAAACTGCCAGCAACAGTTTCAGGAAATTGTAACAGTTAGCTCCATTCCCACCACAGCAATAAAAAAAAAAATAAAATAAAAATAAAACGTACAGTCATTAAAAGTTGGATCCCAACCAGATTTTCTGAGACTTACACTGATACATCACGTTTTGTTTGTTTGCTTACATGTCTGTGTAGTTTGAGACGGGTTTTATTCTTCTTTTGATGGGATGTTTTCAGTCTACAGTCTGTGCACATACTGCGATGGCAAGAATATGAAAACTATTATTACTATAGGCAGAACTACTCTTGCTTCAAGAATGTGACTGCAGAGATGTCACCTTTGTATCCAGCCGTATTGACAGTCTCTCTCTCTCTCTCTCTCTCTCTCTCTATATATATATATATATATATATATATATATATATATATATATATATATATATATATATATATATATATAACTTTATCACATACACAATTGTTCTGTGCATTAGTAGAATTACTAAAAGGACCTCATTCAAACGGATACTTGATAATGAGTGACTGTTTGTCCAAAGCTTGTTTTTTCTGAATAAATACTCCATTAGATACTCATCCAGTTTGAATGAGGTCTTTTAGTAATATATATATATATATATATATATATATATATATATATATATATATATATATATACTCACTATATACTAAAATGTATGTATATAAACCCGTGTATATCCTGGATTTTGGAGCTGTTAACTGAAAACAGGAGAGAGAGGCTGCCTTTTGTCGAACAAACAGACCTGGAAGGTCGACCGCATGAATAAGATCCTAAAAAAAAATAAATAAAAAAAGAGGATGAGGAAAGCTAGGGAAGTATAAAATTCTTGATGATAAAAAACTACGCCGTCACAATCTTTTTTTTAAATTATAAATAATGTTTTTTTTAAATGCTCAATTCGGTCTCACCTGTCAAAAGTGGACAATCTTTCAATTCGGTATGTGGTCGTTGCATTTCTCAAAATCACAGTTTTAGTTTTCTGTAAAAGAAAACTATTGTGCTGACTTTATCTGTCCGTCTGCACTCTTTTTCTGTCCGCCTCAGATCTTCAAAACTACCCAGGCTAGAGGGCTGCAATTGCATGTTGATCATT
Organism: Macrobrachium rosenbergii; assembly: GCF_040412425.1. Taxonomy (NCBI): domain Eukaryota; kingdom Metazoa; phylum Arthropoda; class Malacostraca; order Decapoda; family Palaemonidae; genus Macrobrachium; species Macrobrachium rosenbergii. Next base: position 33,459,674 of record NC_089741.1, read on the forward strand.
CCACCCTCCAATCATTACATATACCAAATTGCAGCCCTCTCTAGCCTCAGTAGATTTTATTTTATCTAAGGTTAAAGTTAGCCATGCTCGTAAGCTTCTGGTAACGACATAAGCCACCACTGCCCCGTAGTTAAACTTTCATGGGCCATGTGGCTCATACAGCATTATACCGAGACCACGGAAAGATAGATCTATTTTCGGTGGCCTTTGATTATGCGATGTACAGAAAAACTAGATTGCACTGAAGAAACTCTACATTTTTTACTCGTTTCAGTAACATGTGTAAATAATGATTTTTTATCGTAAATATAAATATGGTTCCACCTTTCAAAAGTGGACTATCTTTTCGATACAGATATGTGGCCGTTCCATTTCTCAAAATCTTTTGCAAGAATTTTTGTTTTCTCCTTCTAATTCTCTCAAGTATTTGGAAGGGGATACTACTGTATTTCACCTGACCTGATCCCCTAAAGTTACTTCATTAAAACTGGAGTGCAATGTTTCTCTCATAAAGATGGGGTTAACTTGACAATACTGGTTTTTACAGCCATTGCTAGAGACAAGTTTAATCATTCCCTCTCTCTCTCTCTCTCTCTCTCTCTCTCTTCTTTCTTTCTCTTCTCTCTCTCTTTCTAATGGAAGGTAAATTGAGAACGTCTTTCTTTTTATTCTGCAAAAGAAATTTTCTTTGTACCAGAGAGAGAGAGAGAGAGAGAGAGAGAGAGAGAGAGTTGGGGGGAGGGCGCTCCTACTGCCTTCTTCTCACACCATACCCAATTTAAAAGCCGTCATGGACAGCAAGAGCCCTGTGCTGGGCATAAGGCCAGCGCAAATCTAAACTAAGCAATCGGAGACGTGGAACTCACTGTATTCCCTCTACTACCATTTTGCCAATTGTGTTGGGACTCAGAATAGCTGCTTCCCTCTTTCCTGGCATTTCTTCTCTATTTGCTCTGAGGAAAGAAAAAATATTTCATTAGTTTCTATTGGCTTTGAGATAGCAGAAAATTGCATTTCTTCATTTGCTCTGGACGAAACTGAAAATATTTAATTTCTATTGGCTTTGAGAAAGCAGAAAAATTGCATTTTTTCTATTTGCTCTGACAGAAACTGGAAAATATTTAATTTCTATTGGTTTGAAAGAGAAAAAATTGCATTTTTTCTATTTGCTCTGACGAAACTGAAAAATATTTAATTTCTATTGGCTTTGAGAAAGCAGAAAAATTATTTTTTCTATTTGCTCCTGGGTAAGCAGAAAAAATATTTAATTAATTCTATTGGCTTTGAGAAAGCAGAAAATATCAATGTTTCCTATTTGCTCTGGGAAACAGAAAACATTTCATTAATTCTATTGTCTTTGAGAAAGCACAAAAAACTGCAATAATTTCTATTGGCTCGGAGGAAAACAGAAAATATTTAACTAACTCCTATTGCCTTTGAGAAAGCAGAAAACTGCAGTAATTTCCACTGGCTCTGAAAGAGAAAATATTTAATTAATTCCTATTGGTTTTGAGAAAGCAGACAATTTTTATTAATTTCTTTTGGTTTTGAGGGTAACAGAAAATTTTTGTATTAATTCTATTTCCACTGGGGAAAGAGAAACTATTGATTTTTCATTTCTCTGTAGAATCAGAAAGAAGTTTGCATTAATTTAAAATGTCATTTGAATTTATGTCAACAACACCCCATAAATTGCTATTTTTTTTTTTATCATGTTTTAGTCAGACTGAGGATCGAGAAGGTTCTCGACAGCCTGCTTGTTTGTATTTCTACATATTCTAATATATATATACATATATATATATATATATATATATATATATATATATATATATATATATATATATATATATATATATATATATATATATATATATATATATATATATTTACATTTACATCACTGTGGATTTCTTCACCATTCTGTGACACGTCCTAATATGAACTGAACTGAACTGAACTGAGTATAGAATTTACGACAAGGCCAAGCACTGGGACCTACGAGGTCATTCAACGTCGAAACGAAATTCACAGTAAAAGGTTTGAAAGGCGTAACAGGAGGGAAACCTCAAAAGCAGTTGCACTATGAATCAACTGTTAGGAGGGTGGAAAGTAAGATGGAAGCAGAGAATATGAAAGGTGGTACAGTGCAGCTGAATGAAAGAGGTTGCAGCTATGGGCCTAAGGAAGGCACGCTGGAAAGAACCTTTAATGTGCCTGCAGTGCACTACGCGCAGTGCAACCAACACCGCCTACGAGGACGTCACACGTTATGAGATTGCATGAACAACCGCAATCATACTAATCAATTAAGACAGGGAAACAACGAAGCAGATGGAAAATGACAGAAAAAACAACTTTGCCAAGGTCAGATCTCTCTCAACAACAGAGAGAGAGAGAGAGAGAGAGAGAGAGAGAGAGAGAGAGAGAGAGAGAGAGAGAGAGAGAGAGAGAGACTGACGACTGACGGACGTTGATCAAATGGTATGCCAAGGGTGTGTGTAATCAAACTCTTGCTCTAAAATTCAATCCTATACATTAGTGAACTTTATCCCGCAGGATATGTGCGAGAGAGGAGGTTTGCAGTGTTTTTATTTTTTTATTCGGTTAACACCTTTACATAAACAGATCGCGTGAACTCTGAACCGAGGTTAGCAATCAATTTGGGAGGAAAAACACTTCCCTTCTATGTGAAGTGTTTTTTTTTTTTTTAGTACTAGATTACTCTCATGGCTTAGTCAGTACCCTAAATATTTCACCGGCTGTTAAAGAAAATATTGATTGATTGATTGAGGTAATTTGGCATCGCTGAGTGGCTCAATCATTAACTTAGTATGCAAAGTGTTATAGTAATTGCATGCAGGGGATTTCAGTTATGGAGAAGCAGCTACGATTCTTTTCTTTTAAGATCATTTATATAATTCATTATGCTAAAATACAGGAAAAGGGGGTGGGTAGAGGGTAGGGATGTCATATCCTGGTCCACCCTGACTACGCCCACGATTACTTGTAAAAATAAAGACAAGATTTAGATGGTTTAAAAATAATTTTTTGGGTAATTTTATCACTGATTCTTCTTACATCCTAAGTGTCTTTTCATTCAAAGTTCCCCTTAGCCAAGCATTTCATGCCCTGAGGTAGCCCAGGCCCGAACAAAACGCGAAAATGGGTGATGCAATGCAAAATGCAAAAATGAATTGGTGTGTTACAAGGCTAAAATCTCCAACTTTTGAAAATATCTCGCACATAGGCCTACGTACCAAGATCTCTCTCTACAAGGAAGCAAGAGTTCGCCATTTCTCAAGCGGCCCCTTCTCCATCAAAGTTGCAATCCTATCCTCTCCCAAAATTTTATAACTTAATTGTATGGCATGGTCAAAATATCATTTTGCAAATACAATTTATAGTCATGGTCAAAATACAATTTACAAATACCATTTACACAACACTGCTATACAAAGTTAAAGTATGTTTTACCCAAACCTTTTACGCGACTCAATAGCAAGCCCAGTCAAATTAACGACTACGTAAACACGTAAAACAGCAATATGTCAGAAACACTACGCCAAATGCACAATTTTAAGACTTAAGATATAATTACAAACTAGCTACCATAACCCAGCATAGTAACCTATCTATGTTTAGACCTAAAAGGTGATAATACACAGTATTGCCAACAAGTACGTAAGACATAACGAAGGCTGGTGTATTCACTTTCGACAAAATTCTCCATGAGACTCTCTCTCTCTCTCTCTCTCTCTCTCTCTCTCTCTCTCTCTCTCTCTCTCTCCATTTCAACTGTAATATTAACTTGACTAAAATACATCAACAACACAGGCACGTAACCAGACCATTTGGAAGAGAGATCGTAAAGGTACAAGCAGTAGATTACATGGCAACAGTGCAAGCGGGTGCTAACACTGCTACGAGTGACTGCAGAGATGCCAATTTGCAATTTGGATGGGCTTAAAATTCTTTTAAGTTGGCCCCACCCAATGGGTTCTAGACCGCCGCCCTGTTCCTAAACCCACACTCAAATGCATAGAGAGACACAGACTTACAAACAGAAACCTGCAACAGCCCACACACATTTACATACGTACTCAAAAGATAAAAACAAAAAAATAAAATTGTCGCAATCAAACCGCCATTGGTCTGGTGCCGATGCAAATTTTTATAAAGTGCTCTTCATTGAAACTGTCAAATGCTGAGGAGGAATATCATCAAAGTACCATGAAGACCGGTGGGGCGGGGGGAGAATTATGGAAAATAGCAAAGAAAAGGGCAGGCCCCTGGTGTTTTGCGGCTATCATAGGCTTATTAGCTTTTGAGTTACCAATGTGGGATTTCAAGGCGAATTTTATAGGCCTAAGACTGGAAAAAAATGGCTGGTACCACCTTCTGTGAAATTACAGAGAATGTCGTACTTTCAGCGAGTAATTCGGTGCAAAAGTTTTGAAAAAGTTAAAAATACTTGGAGATATTAATAATCACCACTTAAATGATAAATTTTAGTTCTATCACCTTCAAAGTACAATAATTCAACTGGATATTTCAGTGATGAATATTTTCAGTCATTACTCGTCAAGTGCTTCTGCAGTACTTTGACGCTTACTAATCTCTGTGAGAACTTTCTGTGTGTGAGAGAGAGAGAGAGAGAGAGAGAGAGAGAGAGAGAGAGAGAGAGAGAGAGAGAGAGAGAGAAAACCAGTCCCAAATCTCAATTAGCAACCGAGGAAGAAGAAGAAGGCGCGTAGGTTGTAAACAAACCTCGACTGGGAGGTCCTACCGAAGACACTCTTTTGCTGTAGTCTCGTCAAAGAATACGTGGTCAAGGATGCAACAAAGGACGATGTGGGAGACAGCGGCATATGGGATACACAGGGATACAAGGATTCGCGTCCATTTTAGCTTAGTATCCCGCTCCCCAATCCTTACCCGCCAATCCTATCGGTAGGATCATTACGACAGTCGATGAGAAGGGGAGAGAGTAGGCTTATCTAAGCGGACCTACACTTGATAGCTACCGAAACCAGTTCTCTTATCTCCTGTTTTTATATGTCGTCTTAAGAAGTCATTACTACTTTCACAGGGAAAAGCTGCATGAAAAAAAACTTGAGATCTCTTGAGAGAAACATAAAACTTGAGATCTCTTGAGAAAACAACTGGTTTCACCAAGAGTCTTTAAAATAATTGAGTCCACGAATTGCTAATGAATAAAACCTCTTCCTGGTTTTTTTTTTCATTATGACGTATATTCGCGTTTGTTTGTTTGTTTTTGAGTTGCTCCTTTCTGTCCTTATTACTCGAATTATCCAGTTACTCCACTTCTTAATTTGTTGAATATTTTCCATTTTCAAACACATTTCTATTTATATTTAAATTTGGAGTTCTTGCTCAAATCGAAATACAATTCCCAATACATAAGCATTATTCTTCCACTGCGCTATTGCATCCTTGCTACTGTTGATAATGGGCCTTATGCCAGCACGGCGGCCACTTACTCCTGAAGAAGGCCCATAGATATACTGTTGAATAGACCAACTGATGACTCTTGAGCGAATTATCGATTTTTTTGAGGTGTACAATATTAGACTGAATTTAAGGGGTTTCATATATCTTTAAACAAATTAAAAGTATAACCCTGAGTTTTAATGAATTCAAGGTATAATTCAGATTTTTCACTGAATTCAAAGCATAAGTCAAAGCTTTAATGAATTCAAGGCATAACTCAAAAGCTTTAATGAAACCAGTGTATAACTTGAATGAATTCAAGGCATAACTCAGAGCTTTAGTGAGTTCAACGTATAATTCAGAGCTCTCAATGAATCTACAGCATAACTCAAAAGCTTCACTGAATTCAAAGGTATAATTCAGAGCTTTAAATTAATTCAAAGCATGCCTCAAAAAGCTTCACTGAATTCAACGTATAATTCAGAACTTTCTTTGAATTCAAGGACCTACTGTTGCTTTCAGTGAATTCAAAGTATATCTCAGCTTTAATTGGAGGAATTGAGAGAGAGAGAGAGAGAGAGAGAGAGAGAGAGAGAGAGAGAGAGAGAGAGAGAGAGAGAGAGAGAGAGGAAGGGGCTACTAAAGAACTAGGACTGAATTCAAGAGAACCCACAAAGCTTCAACAAAATTCAAGCATCAATAACAATTGTGCCCCAGCTCCCTCCATCTTGCACGACAAAGGTTGACAGAAGAAGTTGACACTCTTGACACAACATGACATTAACCTGTCGGAGAGTGACCTCGAGTGTCAAGTGTGGCAATTGCTTGTGACTTCGTTGCAAGGAAATTGTGTCTGTACACAAAGCTATTGTATAACTTATTCAATTTTTTAACTTTCCACATTATATCAATATTCAGGGCAGTTACTTTATTACAGTCTTATTTTTAATCTTGGATTTTGTTATGGATAAAAGTTGATACAATTTACAGAAGTTTGTAATTTCATATGCAAAATATGGATTTAACTTTAGCTGCTTGTTATATGTCTTGTGAAAATTTGGTGATTATTATTATTACTATATTATTATTATGATTATTATTATTATATTATTAAGAAGGATGACCTTTTTTTGAGCAAGTTTTGTTGAATTATTATTATTATTATATTATTATTATTATTATTATTATTATTATTATTATTATTATTATTATTATTATTATTATATTGTACCTCTGGTTATAATACAATAGCAAAAACAGCTTCAGGAGACAAAGGCTATGAGAGAGAGAGAGAGAGAGAGAGAGAGAGAGAGAGAGAGAGAGAGAGAGAGAGAGAGAGAGAGAGAATATCACGAGCGAAAGCAAAAGTGAAACTCAACAAGCGCAGCCTAATTACGTGATTATCAGATACCCAGAGTCGTCTCTCAGGGCAATTTCAGAAAGGGGAATTTGATGCATCTTCCACATGTCTCCTTGCTTTGGCATGGCTGCCACCGAGATGAGACCTACCATCTGCTTGGAAAGCAAGAAAGAAGGAAAGAAATTAAGAAGAAGAAGAGCCTTTTTTTTTATTATATGCGCACTTAATTTCCACTGCCTTGGGCTCATTATAAATGCATTGTCTCTCTCGTGATGAGTCCTGTTGATGCAACACACCAGCAGCTGGTGGTGGTAGTTTGCTCTCTCTCTCTCTCTCTCTCTCTCTCTCTCTCTCTCTCTGCATGTGGCGTTTCACTTTGCTTTCTTTCGTGATACCTCTCTCTCTCTCTCTCTCTCTCTCTCTCTCTCTCTCTCTCTCTCAAGGCATGACATATCACAATGATTATCAACTTCTGAAAGTGAAAGGGTTCAATGAAACATATGCAACCAAATACGACATAAAAGTCAGGGGAAATAATGTATATATATATATATATATATATATATATATATATATATATATATATATATATATATATATATATATATATATGTATATATATAAAACAAAATAAAAAAAGTTTAAGAATGTTTGAACAAAGAAAAAAATACATCCAAATAACACAAGACAATAAAAATAACAACTAATATTGCAACTCAGAGTGAATCTACTACGGTGGTAGTGTTACCCCCTTCACCCCCAAAAAAAACAGGAGATCGATGCCAACGACCTTAAAAGGAATTATAAGAAGAATTACAAAAGTGATGAGATGTATGGGAGGAAGAAGGAGGAGGAGGAGGAGGAGGAGGAGGAGGAGGAGGAGGAGGAGGAGGAGGAGGAGGAGGAGGAGGAGGAGGAGGAGGAAAAGACGAATGGGAGAAGAAGAAGAAGAAGAAGAGGGAGGAAGATGAGAAGAAATAGAAGAAGAAGAAGGAGGAAGAAGGAGAAGGAGGAGGAGGAGAAGGAGGTGTAGGTGTCGTGTTACTCCCTACTACAAGTATCACTTGAGGGCGATGATGTTGGATGTGGGAGGTTCATGTGGGTTACAGAGAGATGTTTGTGGCTGTGGGAGGTTCATGTCAATTTTGAGCTGTGTGTGTGTGTGTGTGTGTGTGTGTGTGTGTGTGTGTGTGTACTCGCCTGGGACCCCAATGGATCTGCCCAATTATTATTATGCAATTGCACGCTGGTGTCATGGGCCAAGAACACAAGGAGGTTTATTTTGAGGTTCTTTTAAAATGTAGTGTCCTATGGAGGCTAATTTTGGGGTTCTTTTAAATGTAGGTGTCCTGTGGAGTTTATTCTGAGGTTCTTTTAAATGTAGATGTGCTGTGGAGGTTTATTTAGAGTTTTTTTAAAGGTAGGTGTCCTATGGAGGTTTATTTTGAGGTTCTTTTAAAGGTAGGTGACCTATGGGGCTAATTTTGAGGTTCTTTTAAAGGTATGTGTCCTATGGGGCTGATTTTGAGGTTCTTTTAAAGGTAGGTGTCCTATAAAGGTTCATTTTGAGGTTCTTTTAAAGTGTGTGTCCTATGGGGCTAATTTTGAGGTTCTTTTGTTTACCTCGATTCATAAATGGAAAAAGTTATTAAACTATGAAAGAATTCTTGAAGATAATTCATGCCATTTATATTTACAATGAAAAAATGCCAGTTAACGCCTTTATAATTCTCAAAGCTGTACATTTTAAAGGCCTAATCTAATTTTTAAAATGTAAAAATGTATTTTCATATTTAGGTTTTATGGACCAAGTTTAGTTTTTAAAAACTAAAAATGTCCTACATATTTTCCCTACGCATTCACGACTGTAACGATTCTCCTCAATAAAGTACACTTCATTATTCCTTCCCAAAATTGAAAACACACACACACACACATACACACACACAAAAGCCAGGCCAATTGTCGTACCCTCAGAAGCCACAAAACGCGACATTCTTGCTGCCCCTCGACAACACAATAGGAGGGAGACGTCGCTGTGAATGATATTACCAAAGACGAACTTCTCCTCCTCCTCCTCCTTCTTCTATTCCTTAACGACTCAAGTTACCACATAATAGGTCTCGAGGAGGGCCACTTCATCGGTGGAACTCGACGCTGCTGTTTTGGCCAGGTCCTCCTCCTCTGCTCGAAACAAAACTCGTCCCCCTTATTCTGGGCCTCTTGCTTTTGAATTCTCCTGTGTCCTTCAGTCATTTGTTCCTGTAACTTGTTGGATGATGGCTCTCTTTCTCTGAAGCGTCAGAGTTGTCGTTTACTTCCAACTAGGACCCAGTGGGGTCAGGCTCCCAAAATTGCTAACACGGTCAGGTTGACTGTTCGTGGCGGAGTTGCATCATATCAACATTTACAACTGCGACCGAGTTCCTATACAACTTTATTCCCTTGAAGTTGCGAGCGAGCCTTTAAATCCTATTCCTATCTCCTTGAAGTTGCAAGTGAATTCCTTTGAATCCCATTCCTGTCGTTAGTCTGGAATCCTCTTAGGGGGTAATCAGTCTCATTAATCGTTTTGGTATTTTCCGGACGTGAAATTCTGAGAAAAAAATTCCTAAAACAGAAATCCAAGCTTAAGACCAAGTTGCAGTTACAAATATAAATTATATATATATATATACTGTATGTATATATATATATATATATATATATATATATATATATATATATATATATATATTAACTTTATCACTTACGCAATTATCTGTGCATTAATGCAGTTACTGACAGAACCTCACTGAAAGTGGATGGTACCTAGCGGAGATATTTATTCAATAAAAATTACATTTTACTGAATAAATATCTCCGCTAGATACCATACAGTATCCATGAGGTCTTGTCAGTAATAAATATATATATATATATATATATATATATATATATATATATATATATATATATATATATATATATATATTCTAATTACATTGCAAAAGACGAAACCATTCCTTACAAATGACAAAGTTTAAACTGTCAGTAAATATTCTTCGAGGAGAGAAAATCCATGCTATACGATGGTTGGTGATTGGGGTATCGTGTAAAAAAAAATGTCGATGACGAATAAGAAAAAAAAAAACAAAAAACAAGCAACGGAGGAGGCACAGAGTGGTGATGGCTTGGCTGAAGGCAGAACAATGAAGGCGTCTGTCTGTTTTATAGGTTAGAAGAAAAAACCCACTACACTTACCAGCCAGCCTCCTGCTATTTTAAGTCTCAACAAGGAAAAAGATACAATATATATATATATATATATATATATATATATATATATATATATATATATATATATATATATATATATATATATATCTGACTCACTTCGGGATCGAACCCAGGTCTCTCAGGTGGTAAGCAAGGGCGTTATCCACTGGGCCATACAAGTCTAAAAGAAGTTGGAACCTGAGAGCAACTGCACCCAAGGAATTACCTGGGCAAGCTAACTGCTTGCATACCAGCGAGTTTTCCCCAACTTCCCTGACCCAGCAATGACTCAATAGGACAACATTTACCAAATTATCCTCTATGAATAAGATAGAAATCATCAACACACAATCACGTGTGGAACAGAAATAAATTTCTGACTCACTTCGGGATCGAACCCAGGTCTCTCAGGTGGTAAGCAAGGGCGTTATCCACTGGGCCATACAAGTCTAAAAGAAGTTGGAACCTGAGAGCAACTGCACCAAGGACTACTCTGGCAAGCTTAACTGCTTGCATACCAGCGAGTTTTCCCCAACTTCCTGACTCAGCAATGACCCAATAGACAACATTTCATTCAAATTATCCTTCTGAGTGAATAAGATAGAAATCATCAACACACAATCACGTGTGGAACAGAAATAAATTTCTGACTCACTTGGATCGAACCCAGGTCTCTCAGGTGGTAAGTAAGGGGCAGTTATCCACTGGGCCATACAAGTCTAAAAGAAGTTGAACCCGAGAGCAACTGCACCCAAGGAATTACCTGGGCAAGCTAACGCTTGCATACCAGCGAGTTTTTCCCAACTTCCCGACTCAGCAATGACCCAATAGACAACATTTCATTCAAATTATCCCTTCTGAGTGAATAAGATAGAAATCATCAACACACAATCACGTGTTAAAATAAATTTCACCACTTCGATCGAACCCAGGCCTCAGGTGGTAGCAAGGGCGTTATCCACTGGGCCATACAAGTCTAAAAGAAGTTGAACCTGAGAGCAACTGCACCCAAGGAATTACCTGGGCAAGCTAACTGCTTGCATACCAGTTGAGTTTTCCTAACTTCCGACTCACAGCAATGACCCAATAGACAACATTTCATTCAAATTATCCCTTCTGAGTGAATAAGATAGAAATCATCAACACACAATCACGTGTGGAACAGAAATAAATTTCTGACTCACTTCGGGATCGAACCCAGGTCTCTCAGGTGGTAAGCAAGGGCGTTATCCACTGGGCCATACAAGTCTAAAAGAAGTTGGAACCTGAGAGCAACTGCACTCAAGGAATTACCTGGGCAAGCTTAACTGCTTGCATACCAGCGAGTTTTCCCAACTTCCCGACTCAGCAATGACCCAATAGACAACATTTCATTCAAATTATCCCTTCTGGAGTGAATAAGATAGGAAATCATCACACACAATCACGTGTGAACAGAAATAAATTTCTGACTCACTTCGGATCTAACCCAGGTCTCTCAGGTGGTAAGGGCGTTATCCACTGGGCCATACAAGTCTAAAAGAAGTTGGAACCTGAGAGCAACTGCACCCAATGAATTACCTGGGCAAGCTTAACTGCTTGCATACCAGCCGAGTTTTCCCCAACTTCCTGACTCAGCAATGACCCAATAGAAAGCATTTCATTCGAATTATCCTTCTGAGTGAATAAGATAGAATTCATTAACACACAATCACGTGTGGAACAGAAATAAATTTCTGACTCACGTCGGGATCGAACCCAGGTCTCTCAGGTGGAAAGCAAGGGCGCTTATTCACTAGGGCCATACAAGTCTAAAAGAAGTTGGAACCTGAGAGCAACTGCACCCAAGTCGGGATCAAAATTTTATCGATCCGACCTCGCCCTTCCGACAGGCGTAACGGAGCATTGAGTTAAACGGGAAGTTGTAAATCCTGGGATTTGTCTCCAATACAATCGCTTCAGGGCCAATGAATATGGAATGGATTGAACTGAACTGAATTGAATTGATTATAGAACATAGGCCAAAGAGCATGCATGGGACTCCATGAGGTCATTCAGCGGTGAAACGCAAATTGACAGTAAAAGATCTGAAAGGTGTAACAGGAGGAAAAATCTCAAAGCAGTTGCACCATGAATCAATTGTTAGGAGGGGTTCAGGAAAGTCAGATGGAAGGAAAGGAATATGAAAGGAGGAACAGCAAAAGGAACGAAAGGGGCTGCAGCCAGTGGCCCAAGGAAGACATGCTGCAAAGAACCTTTGGTAATTCCTACAGTGCACCGCATGAGGTGAACTGACGGCGCTATCCCCTGCGTTCAATGAATATGGATGGTATTGTACTACCTACAGAATCTGACGAACGATACGTGTCCCTCTTCATAAATCGACTATATATGTATGATTATTAGATCACTTATATATAGTATAAATAATTACGAAGACATAAATATACTCAGGATGTCGCAGTTGGAACCACAAAATACTATTCGCCTTGCATTTTAATACATTTTTATCTATTTATGAATT
>NC_089741.1:33472748-33529409 GCF_040412425.1 Macrobrachium rosenbergii
CAGTACACTTCTCAAATTATCTCAGCAAATTTCTTCTCGGTCACTTCCTCAAATTATCTCAGTAAATTTCTAATGGTGAGCTACTAAGTGGCAGGGCCATTTTGACTATGTAATGGGGGGGCAGTTATCTCAGAAATAGCAAAATATCAAAATAAAATATGGGGGGACAACCCCAGGAGGGGGGAGACAACCCAGGGGAGCAGTGGCAACCTCATGGGGGAAAACAGCCCTATTGGGAGGGGGATACAATGGTCTCAAGTGGGCGGATACAATGATCTCAGAAATACCCACAATTATCAAAATTAAAAAAGGAGGTTAGGTTAGGTTAAGGTTAGGTCAAAGGTATGGGGCAGGTTAAGGGGAAAGAGGGGCGGTGGTTAGGATGTATAATATTTAAGGGGAAATTGTACCTCCTCTACCCCTTAGATACCCCTGACCACAAAAGTATCTGTTCACTGCCCCAAGGAAAAGATACTACTATACCCTAAGGTTAGCTAGTATGAGTTTAATAAGATTAAATAACAGTAATCGGCTTATTAACTACAGGGGGTATGATGCCCAGGGTATAAAATGCCCCATTAAACGAATTCAAAGTAATTTATTAAACCAGCATCCTTGCTCTCCCGAAAACTTTGGTATGTTATTTAATTAAAATTAAATAACAACTGTAACTTCTATTAACAGTAGTGGGGGTACAGTATACGAGGTTGGGGTATGAAATACCCAAATTAACCATGTTCTTAAAGGTTTAATTAATCTCGCCGTCCTTGCGATTGCTTTGTCAGAGAGTAGGTTGGTATGAGTTTAATTATTAGATTAAATAACAGTAATTAATTTGATATGAGTAGCGGGGTCTGGTATAACAGCTTAGCGTACGCACGCCCAACGAGGCATATTCAAATAGTTCGTCAATCCTAATCCTTACCGCGCATGCTTTTGTCCGAGAGTAGGTCCAGTATGTTAAACTGCGATCAAATAACTGCAATTAACTTAAATAACTGTAATTAACAATAACAGTAGCGGGGTATCGTATACGAGCTTGGGGTATGTAATGCCAAAACTAAACATTCTTAAAGGTTTAATTATTCCGGCATCCTTGCCGCGCTTGCTTTGTCCGGAAAGCAGGTCAGTGTGTTAAACTACGATTATATAACTATAATTAACTTAAATAACAGTAATTAACTTCTTAACAGTAGCGGGGTATCATATACAAGCTTGGGGTATTGCAAATGCCCAACCGAACGAATTAAAACGGTTAATTAATCCAGCATCCTTACCGCTTTGCTATACCTTGAGTATTTCTGTTAAATTACGATTAAATAACTGCAATTGTCTTAAACAACAGTAATTCACTTAATAACAGTCGCAGGGTATCGTAACAGTAACTGGGGTATTGCAATGCCCAACCGAACGAATTCAAAACGGTTAATTAACCCGACACCGTTACGGCAGTCAAAAACGGGCACCTGACCCACCCTATCTTAGCAACAAGATCAAAATGGAAGGAGAGTCTGTCAAATGACGATAACTTACGCGACAAACACCAAAAAATGCCCGAAATATTCACGACACCTCCTCAGCCGATGCGGGACGCCTCTGTTCAAATAACCCAGCTTAGCAACAAGACCACCACAACGGCACTATCCCGCCTCCACCGCCGCCGCCGCGTTGTTGTTACGTAACTACAACAACAACGCCACGACGCGACGACCAGCAACGAGCGACCTACCTTCCCGTCCTACCTGTTGAGGAAGTTGTTTTTCGTCTCTGCTTCAATGTCTTCTTTCTTCAGCTCGACGCGACGTCCAGAACGAACACTCAAATATTTAATAAAAATCAACGTTCGGTCGTCTGAACGCGGCCTTCCTCGCTTATCGCCGGTGCTTGCAATTGCAAATTCGGGAGGAACCAGGCGGGACACCGTTGCACTCTCTCTCTCTCTATCTCTCGCTGCTTGGCTTGGTGTGTAATCAGGAGGAACGAGGACGGGGTTTTTTCGGGAGGCGAACTTCCAACCTGTTAAGTGTCCATTCACAAACGAGCTGCCACGTTTCGTCGCCGAGCTCCATTCGCCAGAAAACGACTTAGGATGAATTTTAACACCTGCCGCCCGGACAGATTCAAATAAAATCGGGAAGAACAGGGTCGCGTCTCGTTACGTAACACCGCTTACTCCATGAAAGCTTTGTGAGAAAACGATTCGCTAAGTAATTTTTCCGCTGGTTGTCAAAGGCGTTCGATGTCGTATCTTTTCCTTTTCGTTCGTTATCTGAATCCGCCTTAACAGGTTCCGAACAGCATTGCCGGATATCGTTTTTTTCTTTATTTTTTCCGACGATGCAACAAAATATGTTTGACGAATTTAACGAATCGAAATTACTAGTAACATTTACTTCTTTTTTATCTTTGAAGCACGTTTGTACCATTTTAAATTCAAAAATAAATGTTATGATAAATCGTATAGTTTAACTTACACGCACGCACAAACAAACATGCACGCACGCACAAACACACACACACACACACACACACACACACACACACACGCGGACGCACGCACATACAAACACACTCACACGCAGTTAAATATAGTCGTCAAGCTGGAAGTCACTCTATGGGCGGAGAGTCATGGCGTCATCCTTATGCCCAAACACGAAGAGTGAAAATAGAAATAAATTGGTAAAAGATCTACCTAAATATGATGAAACATGAAATTTATTGAAATATGAACTAAATATATTGGAAAATATGGAACCAGTTTGGTTATTCACAAGCACATGAACAGGCTTAGAGTAATTGTAATTGCAATTTAACTGAAATGTAATGAATTCACATTTTCACAGGTCGTATAATTGTAATTTTTATTTCTATTTAATGGTAATTGTAATCTGCAATTGAATTTTTAAAATAATAAGTAACTTTATTTTTTTGTAAATTCAGTCACGTTTTATAAAATGAATTATGATTACCACATAAATAGTGCTTTGACAGATTTATATAATTGCGCAACGAAGAGGATATGTGTATTTGTAACTGTAATTAAAATTTTTGAATAATTGAAAGTAATTATAATTGTATGTGGTAATTTCTTTCATCCTTTGTAATTATAGCTGTAATTTGATAATAGGACAGGTAATTATAACTGTAATTGGGCATAAAGTAAACGTAATTATCCCAAGCCTATGCATGTATAGACGAAAAAAAAAAATGGAGAGAGGGTGAGCCAGTTACAAAGGTACAACTCTTTTGATACTAACATACTACTGTTCTCCTTCGGTTATTGTTTGGTTCCAGCTGTCATCTTTAAATTGAAAAACAAATGGAGGTCCAAAATAGTAGAGGCCTAGATTCTAAAACCTTTATAAGACTTTTTTTTAGTTTCAGAGGAATATGACTAATAACTTGACTCGCCTTGACCTAGTCTGACCTCCCGGACGCCGCGGCCTGACCTGGACGGGCGGGGCGGGTTGAGGAGGGTGGCTTTGCCCCCGGCCTGAAACCCCACCCCGCAGAGATACTGCAGGTCTCTCCTTAGTAGGTATTCCAGAGAATATGACCCAACCTGACTCACCTTAACCTAATCTGACCCTCAGTTGCCGCGTCTTGACCTGGCTGGGCAGGCGGTGTGGGGAGGGGCTTTGTCCATCCTGACACCCCACCCCCTTAGAGATACAGTAGGTCTTTCTGTAATAGGTATTTCCAGAGGGAATATGACCCAACCTGACTCACCTTAACCTAATCTGACCTCAGTTGCCACGTCCTAATCTGGCTGGGCAGGCGGGTGGGGAGGGGGCTTTGTCCATCCCTGGGACACCCCCACCCCTAGGGCTATTGTAGGTCTTTCTGTAGTAGGCATTTTAGTGGGAATATGACCTAACCTGACTCACCTTAACCTAATCTGACCTCAGATGCCAGGTCTTTCCATAGTAGGCATTTAGTGGGAATATAACCTAACCTGACTCACCTTAACCTAATCTAACCTCGGATGCCATGACCTAACCTGGCTGGGCAGGCTGGTGGGGAGAAGTGGCTCGTCCACCCCTGGAACCCCACCCCCAGGGCTGTTGTAGGTCTTTTTCTGTAGGTATTTCAGAAGGAATATGACCTAACCTGACTCAATATTAACTACCTTACCTCAGATGCTGTGTCCTAACCCGGCTCGGAGATTGGGGGCAGGGGGCCTCACCCACCCTGAACCCCCAGGGCTACGGGTAGGCCTTTCTGTAGTAGGCATTTCAGAGGGAATATGACCTAACAAGACTTACCTTAAGTAACCTTACCTCAGATGTCGTGCAGAGCTGAACCCCCAAGTAAGTCGTGACCCCTTGCTTGGCGGGTTCCAGGGTGTCTGAGGTAAGGTTAGGTTAAGGCAAGTCTGGTCAGGTCATTTTCCTGAAATGCCAACTACAGAAAGGCCTGCAGTGGCCCCTGACTCCTTGCCCTACATTTGCTATTTGTAGGCTATCACTCCTTTTACTGTACCTCTGTTCATTATCTCTTCATCCATCTAAACTTGTTGCCTTCTAATAACTGTTTCATAGTGAAACTGCGAGGTTTTCCTCCTGTTACACCTTTCAGACCTTTTCACCACAATTTCCGTTTCAGTGTTGAATGGCCTCAGGGTCCCAGCACTTGACCTTTGGCCTAAATTTCATATTGTATTCACTCTATAGGCTATCACAAGTCAACCAGTTAGGCTGCCTAAGGCTTTGTAGATGGGAAATTTATCCTCACAAATGCTCATGACACAAGAGAAAATTTACCATTGCACTGAGAGTTCTGAGAGGTGATAGGTAGTCGAGAGTGGGAAATTATAGACTTGTTTAACATGAATTCAGCATGAAAACTAAATATGACTGTTGTGAATATGCCAAGGTTTTTAGGAAAAATATATGGTAAAATTTGCTTTAAACCAGTATTGCATTTTGGACTTGAAAATGTGATTTTCCTATGCTTGGTGTGTGCTTCCACCGTTTCTGTACTCGTTTCATTAAAAAAATAAGTACTTTTATAGAGATATTAAACCCCACCCTTATAATGTAAGCCTGCAATTTGGGGGGACCACAGTGGGAAAAGCGGAGTTTTCAGATGACAGAAAGCTCAATATGAGCAAAACACAAGGATTAGTTTAAACCTAACTTAATCTAGGAAGCCAGATCTCACTTTGCCAGGGGGCTTTACCATCCCCTGAACCCCCACTTAACCTAATCTAAGATGCCAGGTCCTTACCTGGGCCTAGACCCCCTACAAAAATAATCTAGGGGACCACTTTATTTGTTTTGTTTTCCCCAACCCAAACCTTTTCCCACTGTGGTTCCTCAAACTGTAGGAGTATTTACTTGCAAGGTTCAAGGTGCACTAAAACTTTAAAAATTATATTTTCAAGTCCAAAATGCATTAATGCAGTGATATAAAGTAAGATAATACCAAATATAATGCAACCAGTGCTGTTTTAAATTTTCATTTGCCATCTCTGTTTAGGCTACAGTTATTCCACATTTAATGCTGTTGGTGCAAACGTACTACTAACCCACCTGTCCTTGTGTTATACACAGTATGTGCAAGACGACTCCTAGAATTGCTGTGTGAATGTGTGAAGATGGAATTGGGGCGTATAATTCCAAGTATTTTGTATTAATTACCTGCAGTACCTTTCCCATTATCAGTATGCCCCAAAATAGGTTTCTTGTAAAAATTTACATTTGTCAGCTTTCACCAATTAAATTTCAGTGCGATATTAATATCATACCCATTAACCAAAAAACGTTAACAGCTAATGCTACAACTTCCTTGTGAAAGTTTTGTTAAACTCAAAATCAATAAAATTTCTGTAGAATTTGAATGAATCCCATCTAGACAGCACTGTACTGCTCATTATCTAGAAAGCCCTTTGTCCTTCCTCACTCTCTAACCTTCTTCATGAAATAGTAGGAAGGAAACTGTAGCTGTTTTGGTATGAGTGCTATGGATAAGGTTTCATGAGTTGGTACCATATCCTTTCAATCGGTTTATGAATTGTAAAGCGTGATGATCATTGAAATGTAAAATGTTTGTTTGTGTGTTAAGAAACCATGAACTTGTTTTTAAAAAACTGCAAGTTATCACATGCTTCTTAGTAATTTTAAAAACTGTAGGTTATCACATGCTTCTTAGTAATTTGATTAACTTATAACTTAAGGTTTGAAGCTGTACTAAAATTATCATCCATTGCAGAATGGAGTTCGCTGCCTTAGATGACGATCTGTTCAGCGAAGAGAGGCAGCGTTCCAACCCAGATGAGAATTATTCAGCAAGATACTGTGAGAGTTGCTGGTTCTTGGAAGCATCAAATGACCTTTTGGTGTCTGATGAAGATAAGCTTAGCGTTCAGAAACATTCTGCCGATTACTTATTCTTCAAAAGGATTTTGGGTCGGCTCTGCCAGGTACGAAAGTATTCTCGATAGTTTACCATAAGCAACACTACTGTTCGAAGGGAGTGTTTCGAGGGTATATTAAGGAGCTGCATGAAGCTTAGGGTTTGGACAAAGCATTTGAATATGCAGAAAAGCTTCACTCCACTTCTAAAACTGTTGAACAAACTACTGTCAGCTGCTCTGTCTTAATTGATGCAGGTATCGCTGCAGGAGAATGTTCGGAAGCACTAAAGGCGGCACAACTGTTAGTGCTCATTCATCCTTTAATGCTGATGCCTGGTTAAAACTCGCCCAATGTTATGCAAGTTTTTACAACATTTCACTACCCAGCATGAAAGAACATTTCGCCACTGGCAGTGCAAAAGACATCATTTGGTGAAAAATGTCTGGAAACTAAAAGAAATGATGAAGACTCTTCCACCAGTACATGTGAATCGTCTCGTACTTTAACTCCAAGTGCAAAGAAAATGAAGTATCAGATACCAATCGTTCAAAGTGCAAAAAATACGAAATGTTTCTTTTTCTTGATTCAGAATCAGAGATGCCAAAGCCACAATGCTCATTAGATTCTATAAAAGTGAATACTGAAGGCAAAACCAGTTGTGATAACGTGACTGATCTTTGGAAGGAAGTGCTCCACAACCAGAAGGAATTTGCTGAGAAGGAGAAAGGTGCCCAGTTTGTCTGTGGTTGCCTGTATCGGAGCTTCACAATGTTGAAACGCACTGAGGAACCTCATCTGGTTTTGCTTTGGACTCGAGTTTAGCTTGGCAGAAAAGACTGTGGAGAGACATGAGAGCTGTTTTAGATGAGCAGTCCCTGAATTTTGTTGTATATCACGGTACACATGTGTGATAACGTGTACTCTAGTCATTCTCCTCAAAGAGTCTTCCTCGGAATTTGTAGACAGAGAAGCTCCAAGTTTAAAAGTGAAGAATCAGAAATAAATGTTACAGAGGGTTCTCTAAATTCTTTCGAGAAACAGTGGTTCAAGTGGATAAAATAAATTAAGGAAATGATGTTTTCAGTTAATGTTAAGTTCCTAGTTAATGGGTTACAGTAATTATTCAGGTTGACAAAAGTATATGATACAGCAATTGGAAGGTAATGCAACTAGGACAGAATACATTTTAAAATTGACATTTACGACATTAAAATAATGGGAATTTTGACAGGCAAAATGAAATGTATGGAACATAATTTGGGCAAATAGTAGTTTTTACGGGTGGCTGGTTGCCTCTTGTGTCCCTGCCTTTGCCCCAAGTCTCGGTTAACTGACTGGAGAATCTGTACTTTTATTTATGGTTGCTAGGTGATCTTCCTTATTTCTCATAACATCTAACTGTCCAATCTCTCTGCCTTACTCCAATTTGAAGCCTTCATTTAAGAAGAGATTTTCAGAGAGGCCTTCAATGATCCTCTCCTATTTCAAGACGAAGGAAGAGGCTGGCATGACTTTACTAAGACGAAGAGTACCAGTCCCCTACTTAAAACCCAGACGATTAACCACACCAAGTAATGCATGGTGGAATTAATAGGCATATGTGGTTTTATGTTGAATTAATGCAATGATAGTAAAATACAAGTCATAAATTACTGGAACAGAGTCAGGAATGGAATGGAATATAGAATTTAGCCAAAGGCCAAGCCTGGAACCTATAATGATCATTCAGCACTGAAAGGGAAATTGAGAGTAAAAGGCTTGAAAAGGTGTAACAGGAGGAAAACCTTGCAGTTACACTAAAACAAGCGTTAGGAGAGGGTGGATAGCTGGATGGAAAAAAGAGAGAATATGAATGGAGGGTATGTAAAAGGAATGAAAGGGGTTGCAGCTAGGGGCGAAGGGCGCTGCAAAGAACCTTAAGTAATGCTTACAGGGCACCGTGGAATGGATGTATAAAGGTTTCAGCTATTTAACATTCCACTAATTTATGTACAGGTACTGAAGATATGTATTTCTTTTGGCATTTTGTGATGTCTTGAGTTGTCGTTCTGCCTCTTTAAAATTTCACAAGAAGTTTCACTAGTCTTCTACACAGGGTGACAAGTAAATGAAAATCTCATTATTTTCTTTCTATAATAATACAATCAGCTTCAATTTACTCTCATGAAAAAATGTATGCTAATTACATATGGTGCAATGGGAAACTGTATAAAAATAGTCAAAAAATAAATACTTAATAAGTGGCCGTCCCTAATCAATAGGAACTGACCACAGCTCATAAAAAGCTCTTGTAGTAATAACAAATACGAGAATCAATCAGCAAATCTTTCCATTCACATGAGGGATCACAAAATAACAAGACCATACAATGCAGCTGGATTTGAAATCATAGTAACATCATTTCACAAAAAAAATACTGTGTTAGTAGAAAGTTTAACCAGACTCAGTACTCAGCAAGAATAATCAATTAAACTCAATTCTGAATCGGCTGGTCCGAAGGGTTTAGCTTTTGTTCATAAATTTAAATTTTCCTCATAAATTGCAGTTCTTAACATACTTACAAGTAAATGAATCATTTTGACGGAGTAACATTTGAGATGAAACACTTCACTTTATAACAAAAAGTAAGAATCACAACTAATTCTTTCTGTTTATGTAATTTTATAAAATAACAGTACTGCACAATGAAGCTGGACTTGATACCGAAATCATAGCAATACTACAACAAAAACAAAATATTTACAAGTGAAATAATGTACGTCATATTTTCAACATTTCAGATGAAAATTATTCACTTTAAAAATTCGCAACAGTGGACTGCAACTTATGCAAGAGACGGCACTCCTTGGGCAGTCTGTGAAAGGAAAGGCCACATAACCCTAGATATATCCAAGAAAATATGAACGTGACTACATTCCAAATACATACACATAAATATTTTATGTACTGGTACATATGTTCCAGAACAGCATGGCTCTGAATACATATATATAAATATGTTGTATATATAAATATGTTGTACTCGATTTTTATTTATAAATTAATTAAAACTTCTATGTTTCTTGATGAATAAAAAATATGGATGATTTATAATTACAGTTTTACTCACTTTTACTTCGAAATATAACAGAATTTGAAAACTTTAATTCATGTCACCGTATACTATAAACAGTCGACCTAGCTATGCAAATGGGTTGTTTCATCGTGACCAACCCTAAATGGAAATAATGTAACTGTCTACATTATTACTTCTTTACCAGAGCAAACTAAAAATGAGAAATGATTCTTTTAATCCTTAACGAAATACTGGAAAAGCGTAATGAATAACGATTATGTAGGCATGACAATGACGGCGTGGAAAGAATGCACCTTGGTTCCTGTGGGCACCAGAAGTGTTGAGACCCCAACCTACTTGTGAGAGGCATGAGATGGGAGGCTGGAGATTTGCTGAAACGCAGGAAAGACGTGAGTGGCCGAATTTTGCAGAGGCCCTTCCTGTCATGTGGCAACGATGATGAATAACAACTGTTCCAGTGCCATATCATCAGACTTAAGCATTCATAATTTGAAATCCAATTCAAAACCAATTCACCGCTTTGCAGCTTTTCATTCTTTCACAAAAAAAAAAAAAAAAAAATAGTTTGACCTACATGACTAAGCCAGAATCCCTTCAATACTGTAGTTGAAAATGCAGCTTAAATGATTCAATTTGTATAAACGTTATTGGCAGACTACTAGAAAAGATCAGAAAGTCACTGAACAGCACTAAACCCACCAAGACATACTCTATTTCAGCCCATAAGCAGAACCCTGGCTTAGTTGTGGCCGTGTTCGTCTGGAAGAGTCGAGATTGTGCCCTAAACTCGGTTAGTGTCACTGGCAACATTCTTGAGAGTTCTGCTAAATCATAGACTTCAGTTTTGCAGGTTTGGGAAACTAAAAATGAAAAAAAAATAAATGAAGTAGGATCCAACTGAAAACTGCAAACAAAAGACTAATGTACTGTATATAAGGGATATGTTTCACTTACCAAAACTACTGGTATTATGAAGGAATAGAAGTGTGTGGTTGGGCCATGATAAATCAGGAAGCACTATAGACCTAGGACTATAGGCCTAGTCTTCAAAACTACTGCGTACTGTATGTCTCCTCTATTATTAACTATTAAATCTCCCATCTTATGGGTTTTGTTAATATATTTTAGGAGTTGTAATTTCTTTCTTCTGCAGTACCGAAAATAAGAACTAATTGTCTGTAAAAGGCATAAAATCTATTAAAAGAAGCAGGAGAAAAGAATTCAGTCGCTGACAACTTCTACGTTACACTGGAAAATCCACAACCTTTGTGCCTACGAGCTTGATGAGCAAATATACTGTTGGTGGAAATGCTACAGATATGCTGGACTTTTTTAAACTTTATTCTCAATGAAATGAATTGCAAGTAATACTTCATTCAATGCGTGAAATCTAGAAATCCACACACTGCACAGTCAAGTCCTTCTATGCACTCAATGATGAATGTAAGAACTTCTTCCTCACTTTGTAGGCATGTAAATTATTAATGGTTGCTATTTTTAAACATAAAACAGCCCTCTTGCAGTATGGTTTTAAAAGGTACATTTGGAACTACATACTGTTTCTTGAGCGTGTCTGCAAAAGTCGAAGGAGGTCTTGTGCTTCTGAATACGTATTTTTGAAGGAAAGAAAGACCAGACCATTTAATACAAGATGTTAGAAATTATATATAAAAATAATACTGTGACAGCACCTTTCTGAATATGAAAAAATGGAATTATATACGAGAACAAATTACATAACATTGGAGAGAACGATACATATGAAAGCATATTTATATGAAACAACAAATGAAGGAGTAATCCACCCACGGCATGCAATATAAATTCTACTCACACAATTCATAAATAACTTCCAAGCAAGTGTCAGTATTAAAATAAATTTTGTGCTGTAAACACAAATCTAACAATACCAGTGCATACACAAATGAAATCGGTTTCCCAAATCTAAAAGCCAGCACAGGCAGGAACCCAAAAAAACCTCAGGATAAACTGACATGTTAGGTACTCCAACCAGAAATACTGTAGTGTATCCAAGAAAAATAAAACATCCTATTAAAACATGTTAATAATAAGTAGAAAACATCTGTCTTTTTAAAATAAATTTCAGACAACAAATTCAAATTTGTGACCAGCTCCACTATGCTTGAAATTTTACTGTCTTCCTTGATGCATATAATACATGGTTCAGCAACTAATGTACATCACAAAAAAAGGCAAACTGGAACTTGCATTTACACTATGAAACAGTATTAAAAATAAATCCACTTCAGTGTTGTACCCAGTACAACACCACACGAGACTGAATTCGACACGCTTGGAACATCTAACTTTAAAATGCCAAACCAAAAATTATGCAATAAATAGCTATGAATATTCTCAACATAAAATAAAGCCTACCTACATATACATTAACTAACTTTGATCTCTCTTAGACTAAGGTCATCTCTTTCTATACTGTTGGGTAACAATGTTAGCTTCTTTCAACGGGTCTGGTCCACCGTTGACGACAACCTTGTTACAGTTCTCGTCCTTCTGGAAGGATTTTTCTTGCCTTCTTTATATTTCGTATAAGTGTATAAAACTCCTCAGTTGTATTCATAACAATACCTGCAAAAATCACTTTAATAACAACAGGGTATAAAAACAGTATTGAATATTTTCGTACTCACTCCAAGTCGATGAAAAATCAAAAAACTTTAAATGAACGAGTTGGACTGAATCTAGATCATCCCTAAAAATCATTCAAACAGAATACGTCTCTTCATTATGCCTAGGCAAATATCATGTCACGATAACTTCGTAATATATGGCAGAGTTACGAAAAAAATATCTCAACTCCATAACAGAAGGCAAGATTGCATTACACTCAACTGTCCAGGGGCAACATCAGGAAATGTCAGCAGAATATTCACCAAAATATTCAACTCCAATTACTACCATTACTATTGAGAAAAACAGAAATAAACAATCACCTAAATAAACAATTATGGAAGATATAACTGACTACACCTCAAAAGTAAATGAGGAAGAGGCAACACGAAGTTGAGTTGTGTTCTCAGTGTGAACTGAATTAGCAAAAATCTCTTGATTACGCTATGAATGGATGGGTTTCACTTATGAGAGCTTGATTTCTTGATTAATCACTGGGCTGTGATCTCTAAGCATTACTAAAACAAGAGTTCTAATCAATCTTCTTCCTACAAGGGCTTGATTCCTGATTAATCACTGAGCTGTGATCTCTAAGCCTTACTAAAACAAAGAATTCTAATCAATCTCCTTCTTGCAAGGGCTTGATTCATGATTAATCACTGAGCTGTGATCTCTAAACATTACTAAAACAGAGTTCTAATCAATCTTCTTCCTACAAGGGCTTGATTTCTTGAATAATCACTTGAATGATCTCTAGGCATTACTAAAATAAGGAGCCCTAAACTGAAAACTGACATTTTATCAAAAGAGAAAAATGTTTCTCCATCACACATACCAATAACCTGACTAGAAAGCAGTAGAGCAACTTACCTGTAATATTTAAAGGATGGTATTTAACACCACTTAAAAGACAAAGAAGCCAACCAGCGTCTGGATCACTGACTTGGCAACCGACACAAGTGACGTCGTCAATGCACTGTTTAAAGCGCGTACACAGGAACAGGGAGTAGTTCAGAACGCCCCCAGGCATATGAGAGTCCAGAACGTTAACTGGAACCCCACATCTGTCGAGGAATAGAATGCTTTACTGCTAATTTTTCAGGGAATTTGACAGTTGGTTTGTTAGACTACCTGTCAATAATGATAATATTAATAACAATGGAGTCATAACTCAACCTTCTTCTTCCAAAAAACATCCAGAAAGAAAAAACGTGGTCCATTCTAATATGCAAGGACGTAGTCGGCAGAATGTTTCTTGTATGTATTAAGAATAACACTTCTTAATGGGGAAAAAAATGGATATGGTCGACATCACACCTAGCCTAACTGTTTTACGCCTCACGCTATGATTAGCAACTTGTGTGTAAATATGCCATCAATTACACGAGCACTGGCGTAGATTATTAAATTGATGCAAAAACGCATTATGCACATGCTGACAAGGCTGTTGTCCTGGAGCATAATGCTTGGTATTCAACTGATCATCAGGTATGTCCTACTCATTTTTATGACAGGGTCTGAGTTGTCCGCAATCTTGCCGACTGGGATCACCTTTTCTGAACTCTTGGTTAACCAAACCACTGGGTTAAATTTCTCACTTAAGCAAGGCTGGCCTGGAAGGCTTAAACAAACAAAGCAGTCTGGATATGAACTTGGTGGTCTATTGAAGTTTATCAAATGATAGGAAGATGTTCCTGAGTCCAGGCCCACCAAACAAGTTTTCATAAGTTTTTTTACGCATTTAGCTTGAGCCTCTTTCTTTGGACCAGAGAAAAGAGGCTCTTTGTACTATGCTTGTCTTAGCACTTTTGATACTGGCTTTTCTGCCCAGAGGGTGGTCCTCCAAATTTGTTACTGTAAGCTCTCTCTCTCTCACAAGTCACTCTCCATGAACTGGTTGAATTCAAGAATGTCTCCAAGACCTACACATTTGCAAACCATGGTGAGAGTTCAATATAAAAGAAATTGGTCACACACAAGAGAAACATTTGCAATGACACTTATTCATGTGTGTAAAACAGGTTAACACCAGGCAAGAAACAGAGCGCCTATAAACAATAAACATTTACTGAACAAAAACATTGTGGAAAAAAGGCAGGTACACCAGGAATTTTTCTACGGATTTATCTCACAAACGCTTTGATCATTTACAATAGTTAAACAGCAAATTTTTCCTTTTCAGCATGGGGTTAAACCACGAACAAAGTAAGAAGGTCTGTACTGAGCAAGAACCCATCGTGACGAATTTGCAGTACACTTCTCAATGACAGGAACAGTTGAAAGCATCATAATGCATAGTCAAGTATACGGGAATACAAATAGCTATTATCAATAAACACCAGATAATATATTACCATCACATAACGACTTTGTACAATATTTTGTGGTTCCCCATTAGCACAGACACTACGATGAAGGGAGCCAACGTGATTATAACTATTTAACTGTAGGATTTCTAAGGTTGACAGTTTGTTCTCTGCACACTGCTGCACAAGCGTGAGGTAGAGACCCTGGGCCAGCACACTAAAGCCGCCATTGTATACGCAAACGCATCAAATGTTAGGTCTCCCAAAACTGTGAAGAGAGAAGCTATAAAGCAACTCTAATCCAGCATACATCTGCCAAGTTGTTAAAAGCATTATTATTATATTAATACCAGTTCTTCATTGTGTGCACACTACGCAGGTTTTAGCAGCTCAATATAACTGGCCCAAGTAAGACGTTCAAATTTGTAACGCAACGTAAAAGGACTGAAAATGACGAACCTGCAACAAAGCACCCTGTAGTTATGATAAGTATGGAGGACACCAACATCAACGACGCATCGGCCGACGAAGGATGATCACGGACAAAATCAAATTAACGAGAGAGTGCAGCGTTTGACAGCACCATACATTGGGATGTTCATGCCTGGAAGTTCAAAAGTTCAGAGTAACGTTATGCTAAATTGCTCAGCTAAATAATTCAAATTGTAGGAAGCTTTTTCAAGTCAATGACGTTAACAAAAAAAAAAATGCTAGTATCACTCACCTTGTAGAGCTATCAAAGACAGCGTGGCATGGAAAGCATACCCCAGCCGATGGTGCGAGAACATACGAGCTGCCTTCCAAGTGTAAGGCGGAAGAGATATTTTTCCCCGAGCTAGCCAGCACCTCCAAAAACATTACAGTGATCATCATCTGAAATTGAGAAGTAAGACTCAAGTGTAACCAGATTAGTTTACGGCAGATAAACCCTAAACAAATAAAACCACCAATAACTATCCACACTATTCACACAGTGCAAATTCAAACTCAGCGCCTTTGATCATGAACTATTTTAAGGAAGGTCCTTATGCTACAAGAGCAGCAGTGATTATCTCAAAGCTTATTTCTTATAATACAATACAATATGGGTTTTGGTAGGGCCTTTCCCACCCTAGTTATGTACAGCTTATACAAAGGACCCTGCAAACAAAAAAATTTTCAGCAAATTGAACGTTTTTCTATGGACGACATTTACACTTTATGTCCTTAGACTCTGCAAGGGTTGAGAAATTACCAGCGCCACTTTTGATATTCCTAACTCTCACAGAGGAAAATCAAAATGTCAATAACATCTGTAGTGTGCCACGCAAAACACACAGTATACGTAGTGCTCCATCTGCCATGTCATACAAAACACCATAAATACCAAGGCTAAAAATGTAAACGAAGGGTAGCCGTGGGTCCTTACCTGGCATGCCATGATGAAGAACGGAAAGGGGAATTCAGGTATTATTAACAGCCTTATTGAGAGAAAGGCCATGGATGCCGAGCAGATCCCATAGAAGACTGCTGCTGCAAATCCATGGCTCGGGTCCCCTGAAAATAAATTTCAGTCGTCACCATCACGAGTTCCAATCTGTCAGTCATTCGCTACTAATTACTACTGTACTCCACTCATCCTCAAAATACAATACTACGGTACAGCCCAACACTGCTTTCTAAGGATGTGTCACAGGGTATAAGAAGCATCTAACAAGATGGAACAGAAATCTGAGAAACAATGCTACGTGGCGTGCAAATTAGAAGAAACTACAAAGCGATGATACTCAACTACTTATAGGCAGGTTTCACAGCTAGTTTAAGTCGACAAAAAACAAAATGGAAATAAAGAATGAAAAACTCTCCATCCCCATTCTCTTTCCAAGATGGTTTTAATTGGGGAAAAAAAAATTACAGTATGGCAAAGTCCAGCTTTAACAGATAAGAAAGCACCATACTAAATAAATCATAAATAAAATGCTTGCTCTAGATTACTGAAAATTATTAAAATGTTACAAGTATTAAATCATCAAAATGCTTCTAAGCACAAAGAAAATCATCCCAATAAATGCCTGTTTCTGAAATCACAAAACAGAAAGTGAAGTTTTTGCGTCACTGAAGGAGTCCCCTGTGATCACCAGTCGCTGTCAGAGTTCCACGCATGGAGAACTGCTTCTAACCAGTACAATCTTGCCTCTTCTATAATGCCCTCCTGGCCCATGTGCTCCAACTCAACAAAAGTGGGTCAGGAGGTGGGTTACGGCTTAGAAATAAATGGCGTCTCTAGCTGCATTCACCGACCACACCATTGCCAAATGTGGAGTGCCAGGAGAACACACTCATGGCTGAGTAGCAAAGCTGCTGACATACCGTGGATGCCTCCATTTCAATTCAATCAACTTGCTGGGTGATGGTCGATGATGAGTAATGAGACTCCACCTACATAGGGGCCATGCCAATTTATGATCAAGAAACATGTTATGAAGAGTAATCTTGTGCTTTCATTCTATAATCAAATCCAAACACAAGGGGCTCTTCTGAAAGCATTCAACCTGCCTCACATGGTTTGAAATTGTCAGCGACAACACTGTTCCTGGGAATAAAAAATGGCCATAAATTTAGGTTATTTGATGTCAGCGAAGAGGGTCTTCTCACGCTTTTTTGAGTAAACTCCTGACAAATGGATTCTGAAGCTATTAGGATTATGCAAACCTTCCTCCAGGACATATGAATAGTCGTAAGTCCACTGGCCAACACTCAGTGATGATTTTCCCACAACAATACTGCATTCTGAAACATTTCTGGATATGAGCAAAATGATGGAGAGAAGACTTTTTGACAGCATAACACTGCATCACTAAGAGGGCAATGCATCCCTGGCCTATTTTCACTAGACAAGGAAACAAACACATGTTAAATACCAAATGGTAAAAGAAGGAGAAGTGGAGAGGAAAATATATCAAAAGTCTTGCAAAAGCAGATATAAAAAATATTTAAATCATATTAATAACGAAAGAAAAAGAGAAGAGGAACTTTGATCAGAGTTCTGTAATGAAACAGAAGAAAAGTGCTGATTACCAGTAGAGTGACCCTGAAGCAGTACTGTAGATGCAAAACATGCTACCCGAAATCATTCACTTGTATGCAATTACAATTATTCACCCAGGATGGGCTGCTCCAATACTATAAGGGCAGATCAATCCATCTGTAAAGTTAGGCGATTTGTAACCGAGCAAACGCTTACAGCAATCTGATCACAAAGGTGACTGGACAATACCTTTTAAGGATGGAAATTCCCTCCTCTGTCACACAGTACAAAAGGAATATTTACATCTCATCCATCCGAACATCACAGTGAATCACTCCTTGTAACTACTCAGTGGCTACACGTGAAACCGAATTACAGGCAAGCAGGATTCGCGTAAAAAAAAAAAATTCTGCAGAACGTAGAAAATCAATGTACTGTGCTTGTATAGTCCTGCCTTTCTATACTCATCAGCCATGACTGAAGGCGTGCACACACACACAGACTACTTGAAATGAATCCTGGAATGAAACATTAACATCATCAATTTGTTTTGTGCGGTTCACGAAGCCAACTTTCGCCGAGAAAATAAAACAATGCACCAAAGTGACAGTTTACACTACATGTTACCACTAGCGAAAAACATGCAATGTTAGTTGTCACCAATTTCAAGTCCAGTAGGAGAGTCCAGTTGCCTAACACACAAAGTTAATTCATAAGCAATGTTAATGGAAGCTGTGTAGGTGTATTTATACAGTAAACCCCAGTATTCGCGGGCGTACACACCCCCCGTGAATGGCTAAAAAATCACAATGCTTACCCTCTAAAAACTCTTAGAACTGCCTAATTTGATAGTTCAAACACAAAAAACCTCTAACAATGCTTATACCTGAATATTTTAATAAGTTTTATCACAAAAACGTGCATTTAATCATGAAAATGTAAAATAAAGTAATCAGTGAATATTTCTCAGAAAAATACCGCGACTAGGTGAATTTTCTGCAAATAATGTATAAATGTTCCATAGAGAAATCACGACATCGGTAAGTCCGCGAATCGTGAGAACGCGAATACGTGGGTTTACTGTACATAGACTGTCTTCAAACTGCAACATTTATGAAAAAGCTGTCTTTCTACTAGTTAATAGAATTTCTGAGAAGTTGATCCATACTGATATACATAATAAAATCTGAAGTTACATCACATACTTAAAGGTGACAAATGCAAAACACTTAGGTTTAAATTGAATGATGTAGCAACAAAATCAGATTCTTAAAGTCTGTGGTCCTTGCATGATTATATAAAGAAAAAACTAGACAGCTACATCACTCAGGATTGCGGTAGTTACCATATTTACAGTCTACAAAAAGCAACAACAGAAAAATATGGATCCAAAGAAAAGCCTTCAATTAGATATTTGTTCCAAGAGTCACTCATCACATCTTCGTTCATTTTCCTAATATCCTTCTCAACGCTGCAGATGCTACCGAAGCTGTCTTGATTTCATTTGCTGTTATCAGAGATTGAAAATGTTGCGTTGGTCACAACATTAATTATAATTCTGTCTGTTAATATATTTCTTGCAACCAATATAAATAGCACCACTCGTTACCATTGAGGTGGATGCCATACGGTATCTAAAAGATAACTGAGGAACCATAATCCCTTTGGCAATAGAATTCCTCACTGGCTGAAAAATCATACATTTATGACCTCAACCAAATCAGTGGTTGCAGGCTCACTCTTCGATGGAAGTTCTAGGAATATAAGAGGTCACACACGTTTGATGTTTTAATGACGGTACTTGAGAGAACTCTTTTGGAAGAGAATTACTTTGATGAACATCATGCAAATCTAACATCCACAGTACAAGAGAACAGACTTTGCTCAAACCCATCAAACTGCACTCCGCAACACCCTTCCAAGGATAACAAACCTCCTGCAACTGACGTACCACTGTCTTCAGCCTCCAAGCCTACGATAAAATATATCATGAGGTTCAAGGTTAAGGAAGGGAGGCGCTTCCCCGGTCGGGTAAGATACTGCATCCTAGTGAGGTTAGGAAAAGTCTACGATGTACCCCTGACGTCCTAACCTACTACCTTAATCTTTACATAGCGCTGAGATGAGGTCTTAGTCCTTGTTGGGCAGGATAGTTAAGGGAAGGCACAATCGTTTAAAATTTTGTTTTCCTTGTGATTTTACATTAAACACACGGACCATATATTTTTCCAGCGGCTTTCTCTTGCTTTTATAGTACAATCCACCATGACCATTGGCACTAACTCATTCGGTTTAATCCTACCCACAAACCCCAGTTACACATTAGGGTCACACTTGTTTCGATGAAAGAATCTCGACAAATGGCTCAAATTACTAATGCTATTCCCTCTTCCTGTCTGGTTTACTGCACAACTATACATCACTTGTTGGAAATGGACATGCATTATGACATTGCAGATCGATGATGCTTTAATAGTGACCGGCATTTGTTTGCAAAAAGAAACATTCAGTAGGGTGTAATGTAACAGAGAAGTGTATTCATCTGATGTCCTGCAATCTGTGTTTCCCTTTAGGCCCAACTGTTCGACCAGGAAGAACCTCCTCAATGAAATTCATGTGTTTGTGGTTGATTATGCTGTGAATGATAAAAAGCACCACAATAATTCGACTGGAAATAAGGAAACTGAACACGTTTAGTTTTTCCATAGCTCGGAAAATGTTTTATTTGACTACATTCCTGGTACCATGTGAAACATTTCACCAAGGAATGTTTTTTTAAATAGTTTTTAGCTAATGTGAATGATCCTGACACCCACTGAGGCTAACCTTAATCCAACCTAACAACCTGCAGACCAGGGGAGTTAGGGTGTTTTAGGCTGTAAGTCATTTTTAGGCCGTAAAGCCTTGGTTATGTGCAAAATGGGCATTGTGTTTTGTAGCAGCCCCTTGGGGAATGTACATAAAACAGAAAATAATGATGTTAAATACCATAAAAAATAACATCGTATGTTGTTTTACAGGTGGTACAGCCTAAATGACTTATGGTCGAAACAACTAGGACCGACCCAGGGGCATGCCAAAACTGAGCTGAAAGATTGGCAGAGCTCAAACTGTAAGAAGCTGGCAGGACTTTTTAAAGAAACAGTTCAACATAAAAAATCAACATTTGTTATGGAAATTGTGTAATTACAAAAACATTAGACTGAGACACAAAGGACTAACAAACTAGTTTATTAAATACTGAGTTATGGTGACATACAGGCTACGGGTCTCTGACCAAAGCGAGGAAAGAGTTCTAAATAACGTGTCCCGATGGAAAGAAGAAATGGAATGTTATTTTCAACTCCATAATTATAGGGCTACATAGCCTGGTGTAAACTATGTTCCATGTTTGGGTGAAATTTTAAACATTTTCCGTCAGTGTCGAAATCACTGAATGCAACTGATCAAGCAGGAAAGAAATGGCATTTATCAACATCCAGACCCGTAGGAGGAAAAAAAAAAGGTCATATTTACCGCTTTTGTGTTTCAAGGGTAACACACGCTAAATAAAATCCTGAAATAATATAAGTGATTATGGAAGGTGTAAATTAGGCTTCGTCAAGGTAACCGGTACGAAATGACAAATTTATATAGGAAAAACAATGCAAAGTAATGCCAGTACCCCAAATCCAAACTCCATATGTTCCCTAAGCTAGATCTCGAGACCGACTGGGATACCCATGCATCCTCGACATGAAAATGACCTAAAGACCTGCAGACTCGGTTCTCTTTCCAGACAACTCGGAGGAATAATACAAAACCAGGTCAGAATCTCCATCACAGCTTCGCCCGGAGGGATTTGGACTGATAGCTCTGCTACCTCCGGAGGTTCTCTCTTTCCCTTCCTTCGTTGCTCATTTCCGCCGCGAAAAAACGTCCCAGCTAAAACAGAATAATAAAAGTGGAGGTTGCACAAGACTCACCTCATCTTCAGACGAACCATCGTTAAATCCACAGCAGAATTCACTCCGATTCACGTCGATTCAGAGCGGAGGGACGCCAAATCACGTCTTATCACTCAAGGTCAATAGAGATCTGGCACGTTCTTTCTTCTTCTTCTTCACTCTTCCTTGACGATGCGAGGTCGTGACGTCACGAGCAGACGATTTCTCCATTTCGGCTTCGTTCTTGATGTACAGTACATCTTTTTTTTTGGGGAAATTACATTTCTCTTCGTTCGGGATATATTTTGGGGAATGTATATGTGTTCTTTAAGTAATGCGAAGTTGTTTTTCTTCCGACTTTACGTTAGCAGGAAGAGTAAATGCATCTCGATGTGTCGACGGCCAAATTCATCAGCCGTCAGGTTAAATGGACAATCGGTGAACGATCACGCGTGTGTTTTGCTCACTAACCGCAATGGGAGTTGCTTTTATAGATTGAGACAGTTTTGCTTTTTCCTTTAGTTTTGCTTTAATAACTCGAAAATATTGTTTTGTCGGAATAACAGTGGCTGTTTTCCTGTCCTTCCTGAAATAAATCGCGAACGTGCTTTATAGCACCGCCGTTTTGCCTCATTTTCTCATGCAATTAAACGCGCTAAAAAATACCGTGGCATAATTAAATGACTTATTTTTCTTTCATGTCAGATCACTGAGGTCATTAGTCGACACGCAGGTGTTGCTGGAAATGCCTCGTTTTCGTAGACGCGCTTTTTGGCGAGTATTTTCGGAATGAAGTCGCAAGGCCTATATATATCCTGTACCATGGTTGATCGATGCTCAGTTGCTAGGCTATATATATATATCCTGCTACTAATGTTCAAAGCTGCTAGGCCTGTATCCTGTACCACGATATATATGAGCAACATATTCTTTGAGCTTGAATTTCAAGTAAATGGCCCCTGTGGGTCTTGTTCCATATGAATAGGGCTCGCTTTGAATAATAATGCCTTCGTTTTCGTAAACGCGCTTTAAAAAAACTTTGGCATGAGTATTTTTCGAATGAAGTTGCTAGCCTCTATATATCCTGTACCACGATATATGAGCAAAATCTTCTTTGGAGGCTTGAATTTCAAGTAAATGGCCCCGTGGCTGTGGGCTTGTTCCATATGAATAGGGCACAGCTTCTGAATAATAATAATAATAATAATAATAATAATAATAATAATAATAATAATAATAATAATAATAATAATAATAATAATAATAATAATAATAAATGTCCAGTTGCCTGTTCTGAAGAGCAATAGACGAAAGCTAACATTTTCTCGGAAATCAATGCCCACTTAGTGAACGGCTGATCAACGTTTATAATTTTGATGCTCAAAATTCAGGTTCACTCAGCCAGTGAAGAGAACATTAAGGAGATATATATATACAGGTGTTCAGACTTAAACAACATTTGATAGTAATTAAAGTTTGAAACCGTTTGTAGCAGCTGCGATAGTTTAGAGCATTACTGCTCGTCCTTCACCCTCTTCTGTCGGGGGGCCTCCATGGGCTATAGCGAAGGACGCTGCGCGGCAAGTCTTCTAGACCTATGCACTTGAAAAAAATCTTTGTGATTATGTATACATATTATGTTAAAAGTTAGACATTTTGCTCATTTTTGTATTAGGTGTGTAGTGATCATAGTAACAATGGTAGCTATACATTATTAGACAATGTGACTTACTTTCAGCGACAGAACCTCTCTCTCTCTTCTCTCTCTCTCTCTCTCTCTCTCTCTCCTCTCTCTCTCTCTCTCTCTCTCTCTCTCTCTCTCTCTCTCTCTAAGTTCTTATCTTTCTGATCGATACACAGACATATGTTAACTTATTTTATCTTAGGTCAGTTGGGAGCTATCCATTATCTTTACACATAGACACACACACACACACACACACACGCACACACACATATAGTATATTTATACGTACGTCACATCCACCAGTTCTGTGACCTCTGACAACCATACGCACTGAACTCTAATTTCCCAGTTCCCAAATATTTTGAAATGTTTTCACCGAACCTGAACTGAATCAGGGAAAATGGGTGAAAAACAGATGTCTGAAGGACTATAGATAATAGAGAGATTCGGGTCTCTACCTCAAAACCATTGCAAAGAATAGAGAAGTTGTATGCGTGTATCATATCTGATACGAGTTCGGGACGATTAGGCCGTATTATTTTCGGCCCTGAACCTGATAGGCCTTCACAACTTTAGGCCCTATGAAGTTTAGGCCGTAAGACATGGCGGAAGTTCCTTGGGACGCCGTGTTTAGTACTAGCCTCCGAGGATCAAAGTATCATGTAGCCTATACACCCATTCCGGCCATTTGCCAGTTTGGATGTTACGGTCTAAATGAATTAGCGCTAGGCTCATCCAGAACTTCCTAGACCTATTCGCGTGCAGATGATCTTATTCTTAGCATACCGGTAAATGGGCTAGAAGACCATAATTCATTTTAATACTTTATACATATAAAATAAAGTCTTCTCTCTTTCCTATTTCTGTTTCTCTCATGCCTGAAAAAGCCTCAAAACTGTCAGCATTTTAGTGTTAGAAAAGAATTCCTCGCGTCCTGCGATTTGTGAGACTATAATCCGTCCCAGGAATATCGTTCCTGAAGTTGTATTCGGTAGATGCAGGGGGAAGTCCTGAGGTGTTACGAGAGTCATTTCATTTTCACTGATAATATATCTTGAGCTCTCTGATCATTATCTTATAACCCTTGGTCATCGTGAGCAGTTGATAAGACTACATTTTTAATCTTTCGGTGATTACACCTTTCCAAAAGACGTGAGAGATCGATATGGCTTACGCTTTAAGCGAATAGCACGCCCCCTCTCTCTCAAAGTTCTTGAATAGTCAGAATCGCTTTCTGGAAAGCAAATGAAAGAGAATATGGATGTGTATCGTCGAAATAAATCGCATTGCAGGAACTGACGTACGCGATGGATCATTTGACGGAGAGCGTTATGAGGCAGAGAGAGAGAGAGAGAGAGAGAGAGAGATGGAGATAGAGATCGGCTTAGAGATTTGATGTTTAAATAGCTTGTGGTTCA
The DNA here is from genome assembly GCF_040412425.1 of Macrobrachium rosenbergii. NCBI lineage: Eukaryota > Metazoa > Arthropoda > Malacostraca > Decapoda > Palaemonidae > Macrobrachium > Macrobrachium rosenbergii. The sequence continues at coordinate 33,497,177 of NC_089741.1, forward strand.
AAGTTCTAGTTCCCCGTTAGGCCAAAGACTGCGCCTGGCGCCACCTGTTTACGTAACTTGAATTTGAATAAACACAAGTCTTTACAAATCATGAAATACTTTTTTTATCTATTTCAAGCTGGAAAGACACGTCGGTCTGCGTTTCTCTGACTGCCAGACTTTCTATTCTTTTTGATATATCAAAGGAACCTACAATCCCCTTCAAAAATCACGAATCCAGTTACACAGATTCTCTTGCAGAGAGAAATGTAAGAGGAGTTATTTGATGGATATCGCTAATCTATTTTCGCTAGTTTCTTTTGAAATGACTACGACAAAGACTCATGCAACGCACATATAGCTTCAGGCTAAATATAACGGCTTTCGCCTTCATACAGTTTTGTTTTATGGTCGAAAAACAGAGAATTATACATCTTTTGACGCACGAATGCATCGACTACTTCTATCGTGGTTCGTTTGATAACAGGCTTACAAAACTTGCAGTGCAAATGCAGAAATTCTGACTTGTAATGACAATGATATTATTCTTTGTACTTTTTACTTAATATGGAAACAGCAAATAATGTTAATTCTAGAATGACTATGTCACTGGCAATGTTAACTGGCTTGCAGCATAGCGACGTACCTAAGTCTAGAGCTGTGACCTAGACCTATGCAATACGGCCTACTACAGATACTTTTTCTTGCTTCTTCTTCTTCTTCTTCTGCTTCTTCTTCTTCTTCTTTCTTCTTCTTCTTCTTCTTCTCTTCTTCTTCTTCTTCTTCTTCTTCTTCTTTTCATAGTTTTAACCAGCAACCAAGATTACTGGCCTCGAGAACAATGGGTAGAGACATTTCTAACGTGAACTCGGTCAGAATTATGACAGTAACGTGACTTCAAGAACTCTGAAAAAGTGCGTATATCTCATTCCAGCCCTTTAAATATCTCATTCTTCGAACGATTAACTACCTGGAAGTATCGAGATTTACGACCAGACGTCGTTATGTTATCACTGCGTTAGCTGTGGCAAGTCAACAGCCAAAATTTTATATATCATCGCAAAACCTAATCGTTCGATTCATCGTAAAACCAGTACACCCAAAGTGTATATGTTTTGATTAATTTTTCATTTCCGTCTTAGCAAAGAACTTGAAACTCACGGAGTTAATGTTACCATTAAGTTGTTGATTTTGCCGTTGTAATCAAAATAATTTTGTTAATAGTGATGAAAGGGCGATTTTACGATTTTTCAAACATCGACGACAAATGTACGTACATAGGTTATTGGTATTGCTTCCTTTGTTTTCGATGAAAATCGTAATTAATACTAGTACAAAACTAAAAGAAAAAATTAATTTTGGCACGTATATTCCCCTCACCAAATAGTACAGAAGCGAAGCGAGATGGTACATTAATATAACAAACAAAACCTCATAAAAATCACGAGTGTTGTTGATTCTGACCGCTTGGGTCTAGCGTCCCAGAATACAGCTCAGCGGATTAAGCTAACGTCGATATCACCACAGCTTCGTTGAGATCTATTCACAGAAGAATAGATCTTTTTTAGCATTATATAAAGCTGGGTGTAAAGATAGTACTGCTTTCGATCGCTAAATACTTACGTAGAGACGTATCGAGCGGGAGAGCCAACAGATGGCTCTACAGCAACTTTCGTGCATACTAAAATCTCTTCTCTCATGGCCTCTCATAACCAATCTCCCCACGGTCTCTACGCAAGTATTGCTTGATCGCGCCAGTGCATTGCCTGCACGGCTAAGTGTAGCGTAGAAAATGTAAAAAGAAAAGTCTATTCTTCTACGTACAGATAGATTCCAACAGGTGGGCTTGTGTATAGCTCTTAACTATCCAATCAGGAAGTAGTCTCATCGCAAGGGGTCGACATGACATAAAATCTAAAATTACCAGATTTCTCTGCGATATTTCATAAGAAAAGCTGAAATTAACGTCGTGAAGCAGATTGTAATTTGAATTTAACCTTTCATTTTGCCTTGGTAGCATGTTAGCATATTGAAAAGGTGTCATGTTTCACGCAGCTGCAAAACAAACGGTATATATTTCAGACACTAAATGCTCCCAGGTTTTTATGTATAATAATGAAGCCATTTAAACATGTGCTCCATAAACACGTGAGTGAAGGTATGTTTAGTTATTAATTACCTATATATTTCTGAAGGCATACTGATTTGGCGTTATCTCCCTGAAAGGTCAAATGGAAATTTCTCGAGGCTAGAGGGCTGCAAATTGGTATGTTGATCATCCACCCTCCAATCATCAAACATACTAAATTGCAGCCCTCTAGCCTCAGTAGCTTTTATTTTATTGAAGGTTAAATTTAGCCATAAACGTACTCCTGGCACCGCTATAGGCACCAACAACACAGGCCACCAATAGATCGTGGCTGAGTTTCAAGGGCCGTGGCTGAAGCCACCACCGGACAGTGGCTGAGTTCATGGGCCCCGGCTAAGAGTTTCTTGGGGCTTGGCTGAAAGTTTCATATAGCGTTATACACTATACAGAAAAGTCGCATTTTACTGGGAGATGAAATTATGTCCACGTTTTCTGGCAGCAGTTTTGGGTAAGGGGCACCTTTGTTAATGTTTTCTAGCGCACGTTCGAAGGGCATACGTGATTCCTGCCCAGGTTTCTTCGTCAGGCAAGCCACTCGTTCAACCCCTAGGTGCCATAGAGAGGGTGTGCGTCAGCCACACTGCAATTAAACATTCAGTAATCACACCTCTTCGATTTATCGCTTACATGTAGCGGAGAAGGACGATCTTTGGCGGGTACTAGATGATCGTGTTTTTCAAGTTTTTCAACTTGTTTGTCACTTGCAGGTGATAAGTCAGGCCTATACACACGTGCTTCTGACATGCTTCAGTGCAGTGTGGGCGCTCCTTTAGGCTAACTTTAGGAAGAAACGCAAACAATTGCTGTGGAAACAACGTCGAACGATTTCAGAATCAAACGCGGAGACCCGTCAGAGCTAAAACCGCATATTCTTTCGTCCTTTGAACCCCGTAGAGGGGTATTTCCGCCAGAGCGCCTCATACTGTACTGAGGGCATTACTTGAGGTTCCTTGTAGCGTGCCTTCCTGAGGCCCCTATAGGAGCTGCAGCCCCTTTCATTCATTCCTTCTACTGTACGTCCTTTCATATTCTTTTAATTCCATCTCACTGCCTTCCACCCTCTCCTAAGAATTGTTTCATAGTACATCTGGGTGGTTTTCCTCCCGTCACACCTTTCAAACCGTTACTCTCAGCTCTCTCAATACCCCTTTCGGCGCTGAATGACCTTGCAGGTCCCATTCTTTGGGCTTTGCCCAGTACATTCCAATAACATTCTAATTCCAATTCGGCTTTTGAAGTCCTAATGGCGAAACGACTATACATTGAATAGACTCCAAAAGACCTTTTTCGTTCGACGGACATGCAGTCCGTACAGTCTGTACACGTATACGGGCTTCCTCGACATTCCTCTTTTGTGCACTTGCGTTGGTGTGTACACTTGTAACTCTCTAACCCGCTGGCACACCTGTGCGCGCCGCCGTAAAAGGTTGATAAATGCCGACAGATGCTTCGCTAACATTACTCACGGTTATGGCAGATGTTTCATGTGGATTTTTCGTTAAGTCTTCTGAAAGTAATTTACCGGACAATGGTGAAGATATCTGACTTGCATAGAAGTGTTTTATATATATATATATCAGGAGATCAGCGCCTGCCCTATGAGCCTACAGAGGCCCAGGAAGACTTTATATATATATGTATAATATATATATATATACTGGTATATATATATATATATATATATATATATATATATATATATATATATATATATATATATATATATTTATATATATATATATATATATATATTGCAGAATCAACAGGTCTATCTAGAAGGAAACATCCTTCTTTGTATAACAAAGAGAAACATGTATCAACAACATTTTCAAAATGAAACTATAGATTTCTAATGAAAAGAAAACTCCCTGTTATTCACGACAATAATTATAAATGCTTTTCATGTTCAATATTGATACGTGGCACGCCGAAAAATATACTCGAGTGTACATTCAGAAAGCGAAGAATGCTTTATGTATTGAACATCTATACGATGTTTAAAACTGTAACAAGAACGATAGGAAACTCTTTATAAAAGACAAAAACATGTATAGATAGTTATACAGTTCCATACGGAGTTGCCTGAACGATAAATTGGACAAGGCCCTTTAATAAAAACCTCGCTTATCCAAATGAAGATTATTATTATTATTATTATTATTATTATTATTATTATTATTATTATTATTATTATTATTATTAATGAGGACGTGTTCAGAAAGGCATTGAAGAGGATTTGAAACCTTGTGATGATGCTTGCGTCTTTTGTCGATGTAAATAATCCTTCAAACGACTACAGAGACACGTACAGTTACACACACACACACACACACACACACACACACACACACACACACACACACATATATATATATATATATTTATCAAATATAAGGGAGCCCAAAGAAACCCCAAAATGTGGAAAATAAAGGCTATATTTCGGAGACCAAACTGTCTCTCTCCTCAGGGAAAAATTTGACGGAATTCTGTCTCAACAGAAAATATTTCACGGTCATATATATATATATATATATATATATATATATATATATATATATATATATATATATATATATATATATATATATATAAAATCCTTCAGAACATATATTACAGTCGCTTATTGCCTGTGCTTTCCAAAAGCAAATAATGATAAAGCAGGTTCTTTAGGAGGACTACAGTAGTGTTTGGATAGTCTCAGATTTCTGCGCCATGTTTTCCAAGGCCGCTTTCCGATAAGCAGTTGATAAACAGTTCATTAATGGTATACGAATTGAATTGCTTTCAAAGCCGCTGTAAATAAGGGTTATTTAATTTTTTTTTTTTTTTGCTGTGGAACGTGATGAGTATATATGAATAAAGACAAAATCCACGAAGGAAAGAGAAACACTGGAGTGCTGCGAGGCCTTTCGACTGTCGTCCTTTACTTAGCAGACTGAAGAAATATAAAAGAAAGTTTACAAAGAAAGCTCATATAAATGACAGATGGGGATTACACATAAATTTTGGGTGCGTTTGTATGGAACATGAGAGTAATACGATAAATGAAGAGAGAGAGAGAGAGAGAGAGAGAGAGAGAGAGAGAGAGAGAGAGAGAGAGAGAGAGAGAGAGAGAGAACTCATATTCAAGGACTATATGACATTCCTCAAATGACAACAATTCTTTTCTAAAACAGAGTGTACCAAGAAAACAACTATTCTATTTTATAGAACGTCTATATAACCCTAAATCTCCAACCCCTAAATATTCACAGAGAAAGAAAAACCACAGCAATAAACAACGGTATAAAAAGACCTAGAACAGACATATATATACTGGTACAATAATCTCCGCTGAATAAGCGTTGAGAGCTCTGGTCAAATGTGTCACGCAATTATTGCAAGGATTTTTGCAAGATTTGTTGTGCGTGTGAGTGAAAGTTTGTCTGTCACGGCCATGGCAGTAGATTTGGCCCTCATTCACTCACACAGTCACACAGAGACACACACACACTCACACGCACGCACGCACACATGCACACAAATATAGGTCTAGTGAGGGTTGTGTGTTCACAGGAAAATGGCAACGCTGAACTAATGTTGTCAACGTTGCTTTTTCCAGCTGGCAAAAATATTTTTTTCATTTTAGCAATTACTTACCTGCTTTCATAAGGGAGAGAGAGAGAGAGAGAGAGAGAGAGAGAGAGAGAGAGAGAGAGAGAGAGAGAGAGAGAGAGAGAGAGAGATGTGAGAAAGTGAAAGAGAGGCAGGTGTTAGTATCCATAATCATATAAAGTGATGCAACTGGATTTTATAACAATGAGAGAGAGAGAGAGAGAGAGAGAGAGAGAGAGAGAGAGAGAGAGAGAGAGAGAGAGAGAGAGAGAGAGAGAGTTGGTTCTATTTTGGTCGTAGTTCCTCCACTTGTAAATCAAGCATGACCTTGAAATGAACAGTAGTATGCAATTATAGTTCTCTTACCCTCTCATATAACAAAGAGAAAAGCGTATTTGTTCAGACAAAGAACTACTGATTTCATTTCCCACGAATCGTATATATACATTGCAATTGTCGTTTTTATCATTCATAGCTTTACAACGAATTCGTGGTTGATTTTGTATCGTGATCAATTTCAAATTTCATACCAGACCAGCGTTGTTTGCTCTAAGTTAGTCGTGCATGCAATGCAACCGCTTTATCTTTCTAATTTTTTGTGTGATTTCTTTGCTATACACGGCTACCAACCAAATGTATATATATATATAATGATTTCTTTGACTTGGTTAACTAATGGAAAACGCTCCCCACCTCACTACAAAAGTCATATATATTTATATATTAGCCTAAAGTTCTTCCCATCCTGACGCCATGAAACTAGGCCAAGCCACATGGAAAATCTACCACCGGAAAGTAATGTACGAAGATTGGCAAAGTTACAATGACACCGCGTTATTTTTTGTCATGCATGAGTTTCACTGATCTGCGGCTATCTTTGTCGAATACCGGCGATGTGTTCATGTAAATCTAACGTTAAATATTTCACAGACCTCCAGTAATTTCTCAGAAAACGGATGAAATAAAAATCTAGGAAGGGGCCTAAGATTCTTCTCCAGAATCAGACCGAACACTGTGATGTATTCATGTAAATCTGATGTTATTCATAGAACTGATAATTTCAGAAAATGGATACACAAAGATTTAGAAAAGTAGGGGACCAAGATTCTTGTTCAGGATTTAATTAGTCCTACCTTCAGATCTTTATTTTATCTGTTTTCGAGAAATTACCGGAGTTCTGTGAATTACTTAACGTCTGGAGACAAATGAAAAAATGCAGACTCAGGAATCAGCGCAGAAACATTGCTGTTAACATGTGAGAAGCATTTATTATCAGCAGGTGACAATTGGGCTTAGATCTATCTGGTTATCTACAGCAGTCAACAGACATTAATATCACGATTTGAACTCCCGAACCTTTTCACTTCAGTCGTAACTCAAAGTCTTATATCAACATTGCCGCGGATTCTTTAACTCTAACTGTCGAAGAAATGGTCAAAATGATTCGCCACACTAGTGACTTCAGTAACCTCATCTGCACTGTGTTATTGCTTTGGAGTTGTTCTTGCAGCGTAACCTCCCATTCCTTTGTGTCACCTCCCGTTCAAATTCCTTTCGTCCATCTTGTGCTTTCTTCAAATCTCCCTGACAGTTGATTCATGGTGCCGCTGCGAGGTTTTCCTCCTCATACACCTTTCAGACCTTTTCACCAAGTCAATTTCTTTTAGGGCTGGAATGACCTCATTGGTCCAGGCTTGGCCTTTGGCCCAAATTCTTATTCTAATTCGTCGTTCTCCGGGAAGTCTGGTACTCTAGATACCTCATAAGAAATGTTCCTGTGATAATACACTCCATGTTTTCAGCAGTTTTCCACTGAGTAAACAGTGCAAAAGAAACCACACCCAACTGTGATTATTATCATCTCCTCATAATGGTGAATAGCTTCCGCCCTCACAAGGAACATGTGCTGCACCTGTGAGCAGGTGTCTGTGTCCTCTCTTTCTCTCTCTCCTATCTCTATCCATTTCCTGCTGAACTGGTAAATCATTATGTTTGGGAACGAAAATGGTCTCTATAAGTACTGCATTGTTTTATCCCATTAGTGCAAGGTACACACTCTTACAATTACGAAAACTAAAATTATTATTTTGCTGAAAATTCTCAGGCATTTTTAATCTGTTTCAAAGTTTAATTCATCGTCGATTTCCCGCCCCTACTTCCATCTTCACAGTGTCATCTTCCTCTTCCAATTTTACTGTAGAAGGTTCTCCAGTTGTCTCATTCTGTCCCTACAAGGTACTGAAAGAAGAAGGTTTAGAAATTTATAGAAGGAAATCTGTAAACGGCAGTTTGAGACAGGACATTTCGATGAAGCGTTGCATTATATACCAAAATAAACATTATAAAATCGTTGTTCTAGAAAGGTCTTTGTGTCCCAGCTGGGGAATCGAGGCGAATAAAGCAAAGTCACAAGAGTATGGAGATTAAAGGCCCTAGGAGAGTATGGACTCTAGACCTATATCTAATCCAAATGGAGTTTCATAGAATCATAGTGTGCCGCGAGATATTGTGATAGACTAATCGCACAATACATATATTCTGAGCCAGAAAGTCTCCCTTCAGTTGAAGAAGACATTCGTGTTCTTTTACCCAATGCTGGGCCCTGAAGTAGGTTTGCATGTACTAAAGACAGCCAGGTTTTAAGTGTTAGATAACAAATGATATCATTCAGATTAGCTTATAAAAAGTAACAGTGCTATGACTCACGTTTATGTGATACATTACCTCATTTAACTCATACCTTTCCAACATTGACAGTAATTTCTTCAAAAGCAGTTATCCGTTTTTGTTCTGTTTATGTGCTGTGAGATGTTGGTTACTTTATTTACATACATACATACATACATACATACATACATACATACATACATACATACATACATACATACATATCTACACACACGCACACAGGTATATATACTATATATATATATATATATATATATATATATATATATATATATATATATATATATATATATATTCACACAACACACATATATACATATATATATATATATATATATATATATATATATATATATATATATATATATATATATATATATATATATTAACACATCACATACACAATTGTTCTGTGCATTAGTAGAATTATTAAGTGACCTCATTCAAACTGGATGGTATCTAATGGAGTTTTTATTCAAAAGTTGGACTGTTTGTCCAAGAAAGCTTGTAACTTTTGAATAAAAACTCCATTAGATACCATCCAGTTTGAATGAGGTCCTTTAGTAATATTAGTATATATATATATATATATATATATATATATATATATATATATATATATATATATATGTATATATATATATATATATATGTGAGCAACCTTGAATTAAAATTTCTCTTAAACCACTTATCAGAGAAACATATTTGATTAATAGAATTTTGAATTGCTAATTTAGAATCACTAATTTGTACCACAAAAAACTCATCAAGTTTAGTTACACTTTGTTGTTTTAGGTTAACTGAACTGAGCTGGCATGACATTTTGGCGGCAAAAGTTCGACGTCTTCAACACAACCGAGAAGAAGAAGAAGATGATGATGAATCCGAAACGTAAACAACTACTTTTATAATCAGGTTATAATATAGATATTTTATTAATTAAATACCAAATATAATCAGCAAATTAGTATCAAAATATTATAAATAACATGAATATATGTGAAAAAATTTAAAATAATTAATTATACTCAAATAAATAGAGTAAATACTACAAAAACATGCACCAGATACTAACACGGATCTAAGGCCCAACCATGACAGTTGACTTCAAAGGCAAATTTCGTGTAATGCCGTCATTCATGCCCGTAACGTCGTCGTAGGCAGCTGGGACGTAATTTGGCGAATCATGTTCGTCCGAGAGGTGGAATTTGAGGACATTAACAAGACTCTCTGCATCTACCAGGAAAATGAAGGAGATGTTGGATGCGTCGTGTGGGACGCAGCCCTCGTCGCTGCCAAGTACCTGGAGAGGCATCGAGAAGTTAGTATATATTAATTTTCTTTGTTGACTTATTGATCTGCGTTAATGGCGTCTCCGCCCTTTTTTTCAGCAGCTTTATCCCAGGAGACTTTATAGATTAAAGAGGGGAGACGCCGTTAATTAGGCTAGAGGTAAAACTGAAAACGACTACTGCGGCATGGTATTGTTGTATAAGTTGCCAATACGTGAAATGAAATTGTAACTACGTTTTTTTAAAGAGCTCTCATTCTTGTTATTTTGAACCTTATAAACACCATGCACAAATGATAAATAAAACTTTAATCTAATTATGACTTATAAGGCTGACAGTGCCCTCCCCCTCCATGGCTAATACGGCAAACCCCTAGGTTATGTCAGGTTGGCATTTTTAGGTTTTTAGGTTCTTTTAGTGTCCTATCATTTCCTAGTTATTTTGCATGAAAAACCCAAGTGGTTTTTCATGCATAAATGGCTGGAGGGAGTCTTCTGGGCAATTTATAAAATTTTAATGTTTGTTGTTTTATTTTTATGCATTTTGTTTTGTGTTTATGATATTTAAAAAAGCGTAATTTGCAGAACAACTGGATCAGGCTCTAGTCCATGGTTTCTTATGTTTTATTGTTACTCTGAGGTCCAGGGGTGGCAAGGCCCCCACCCCCAAGCGCCAGGTCAGGGCATGGCACCTAGAATCAGGTTAGGAAGATAAGGCTAGTTAAGTCAGGACTTGGCATTCTAGGAAAAGGTTAAGTTTGTTTTTGTCTGCTGGAACCTGTTTAGTATCCTCTACACTACGCCCTTGTTTATATGCCTTTTATTTGTGTTTATAATATTTACAGCATTTTCTTTATGTTTTTACATTCATCTTCAATCATGTACTGAACACGGCACCTATTTTGCACATATTAGCATTAAGCTGATAATTACCGAATCAGAGGGCCCAGTTAGCTAGTAGGCTAGTCTTCAGTTTTGCCATGCTAGATTCTTGATGTATAGAAGCATACCTGTAGTTACCTGGTAGGGCATAGGCCTTGCCTATATGGTGCGTGCTAGACTCAATGTTACAACCTTTCATTTTGCTTTTTATATTATGTAGCGTCAAAATTTTTTTTCTCCAGGGTGGGGGTCTGTGGAGGCTATGGTAGTTAGATTTTTGGACTCATGATATTTTATATATCTATAAGTTTTATTGAACAGGTGATTAAAATAGCAGTACATATTCTATTCTTTTAACATTTTTTTCTTTACAACTGTCAATTCAAGTTACTCAGTTGTTTTCAAGTGCATGTTTGCTTTTTACTGTTTTTTCCTGACTGCTTTTTCATTTTTGTGTTTTTGATATCGTCTTAATTTCATTATTTATGTAATAATTTTTGTATTACAGTGGACCCCGCTATTCACGGTTCCGAATTTGCAGCCTCATGTATTCGAGGATTTCTCTGAACATATGTACACATTATTCGCTGAAAATTTGCCTATTTGGTATATTTTCATAGGGAAATATTCACAAATTACTGTATTTTCATATTTTCGTGACTAAATGCACTTTTTGTGATAAAGCTATTGAAATATTCAGGTATAAGCATTTTTAGAGGGTTTTAAGTATTACGCAGATTTGGGCTATTTTATGGGAAGTGGAATGCATCCCCACGAATACCGGGGGTCAACTGTGTGCTATCAATAGCTGCATATTACTTGTACATGTACTACTATTTGCCTCCATATTGCAAAAGTGTTGAGCGTTGAAAATATTGTATTTGTGGTTCAGGTTAATATATCTGACCTATATCCTTATGTGTTAATATTGCATTGCGTATTGTTGTGAAACTTTGAAGATGCATAGATTTTCTTGTTTGCTGATTGTTTGTGAATCAATTTTGTGTAATTTTTTTACAGTACTAGCAAAATTTATGTGATTTTCTTGTTGGCATTTTTTTGAAAAAGTAGCGTGTATCAGCTTTGAATTAAGCAATACTAACAACATAGAACTTATGCATATAGTTGTGTACTATTTTGATATCATACATAGTACACAAACAGTACCAGATTGTGACTAGATTGTGTTATGTGTTGAATTTGCTAAAACTACTAAAACTTTGCAGAACCAGAAAAAATGTTGTGGCAGGTTGCAGCGTTGTGGAACTTGGAGCTGGAACCCGGATTCATTGGTTTAGCTGCGGCTCTTTTTAGGGTAATGTCGTGCTTATTCCTTTTAGAAAATATGTTTACTTTGATTTTATGCAGTAATTTTTTAAGTACTGTATACTAGTTTCTAGTGTGCCCTGTTTCTGAAGTGTTCTTAGTTTTAAAATGAGTATAAACTCATAATAAAGCTAAACTTTGCCGAGTCGCATTTTTTAAATGGGATATTCAGTACGAAAAACAGAGCTGTTCTCAAGATATTGTGTTTTTAAGTTTGACTTGTTTCCACAAACAGATATTATGATAATAACTATGTTTCAGAGGAAGCACATTCTATATCCTACATAAGCTGTACTTTTCACGTGCATTACTAGGATGCTTTCTTATTGACAGATGCAAGTTCATTTTTATTATAGTTTTGGAGTTAGAGAAACTGATAGCTAGAGTCTTTTCATCTTACTGACATGGTTCATGTTGCACCATAAACAGGGGCACTTGTTAATGAGGTGATTTGAATTTTAGTGACCTGAGGTGTTGATGTAGATATTGCTGTTTGTGATCGTACTTCACTTATATTTACTGGTGGGTCTGTAAACGTAATAAAGCAATGTACCTGGATCCAGTCCTCTAGGAAAACATACCATTAATTTGTGTACCAGAAGCCAGAACGTGCAATTAAGGTCTATTTAAAATATTTATTATAGGGAATATTGTTTGAAAAGTTATTTGCAATTGATGTTTATTGTTGTAAATTGCTTTATCTTTTTTTTTAGGGCATCACAGGTAACCATTACTGATCTTCCAGAATTTGTCCACTTGATGGAGAAAAACATCAAGGAGAATCATACATCGTAAGACCAGGTGAAAGCTAAGGTTTTGGAGTGGGGCAATAAAGAACACATCGATGCCATCGATAAACCCCAAAGTGATTCTCTCGTTGCAGATTGCATTTTACTATGAACAGGTAAGAATACCCACATCAAGTTTTCATTCATGTATTGTAGAATTTTTATGAATCTCTTAACTAGTGTCATTATTAATGAAACTTTCAGGCTTACTTTAAAGAATAATTATCCTGCAATGATTGTAGCCATAGGTATATACAAACCTATGGCTTAACAAAGTCTTCTTTGTCATTTGTGGTGGGTTTCAAACCAAAACAGATTTTGATTGAGGTTATTTGTGGAGTGATATCATGTAGCATGACTCTGGAAATCCTCCGTCCAGTAGAACAAACTGATTCCAGTCTCTGCTTATTTGGTTCTGAAGTGGGATTCACCAGTCATGTTACTACATTGTTGAATTTCCTTTGTAGTTCAACTTGGTTTCATGTCTCCATTCCATAATTTAGTCCTCTTTTGGATATCAGTAACCTCGCACTTTCTTGTCTTCTGGGTTGACTAAAAAAATTAACTATATGTACTGTACAATGTTCAAACTTATTTTACTTATTGCATACTTCCCTGGCTTTGTGCTGTGTTGTTCAAGAAAAAGTTGAGTTGGCAAAGGGAGTCACGAGTGTCAGGTGAATATTGTACTCATTTGAGAGTAACCTGTTACTCATAATTACACAACATCAATATATTCTCGCTTGATTTACGCTGTGCAAGGGACATCACTTCCGATCTTTGTTACTATTTCTTTTTTCTCTTTGTGCATGTGTATAAAGTTATATAGTGATTGATGGGCAAAGTCAGTATATGCTGAAAGTGTTGGTTACCAATCCTCGCTGGCCTTTGTGTTAAATATGACAGTAAAAGAGAAAGAAGTATTGGGTTTGTGTACGTATATGCAAGGGGTGCTGCCATCTTCAAAATATTACTGCATACTCCATTTAGTTGGAAAGTTACATAATGTAAGATATTTTAACATGGTTAGTTTTCTGGGTAACCAATGAATGCATATGCCATATTCTTGAGTATTCCCACACTTTGTTGGTTTTGTGACCTGGGAAGGAATACAAGAAGTCTGTTTATGAGTTTGATTTCATCCACTGTGTGTCAGAGAAATCATGGACAGATTCTCTTCCCGGTATCTTATGCTTCCTGTGTCTACCAGGGCTGGCAGAAGGAAACAATTTCTAGATGTTTCACATCATTCTGTTTTCTTTTAGGCTTTGTTTTTGAAGGAGTTTGGGCTATGACTGTAGCTGACAAGAAGTCAGAATTCCCACTTTTCCTTTTTCTTGTAGCTGAAGGACAGCAGTCATGGTAATGTGTAACAAGGCAATGGTTACTTACAGCAGATCTTGAAAGACGCATTCTGTATTGACTAAGAAGAGACAGTGGGACTGCTTGGTATTTCAAGTATATAATATACTTTCCAATGCACCAAGATATAGTCTACAAGAAACTGAATGGTAGCGGGACAGCTTGACACAATGAAGATAATGAGAAATTCTGAATACTACATGAAGGACCTGCTGACCGCTTCATGATTACAGAGACATTAAAAGAATCTGTAGCACTGTCTACATGGCAATGCATAAGGTATGCTGTTGGTGTTACTCTCCCTATGAAGTCCAGTTGTTGGGTGGTTCCAGTTGGTAATTCTCAATATGCTGTACAGCGTGCTGAACGTCACCAAATTTGAACATTTGGTACAGCTGCTGATGGCATAAAGGAGACCCTAAATAAATAAATTGTACCATCATCAGATATCACAGAGTGATTGATATTTTTAGTGAATGTCACCGAGAAACACAGATTATTGTCACGTAGTCTGCCTAAAATGGAAGACTGCCAGATCTGGAAAAATACAAAACTGAGAAAAATGGTAGATACTGCAGTTTTCCCATGCCTTACTATGGATTTTGCAGATGTTTAAAATGGGACCCCCTAAATAAAGCATTGAAGAATCATTCTGAAACTGCAGTAACTTGTGTGTTAGTGTTTCACCAGCCCAATAGGTGGCATATCTCAATTTCGAAAATTTGCAGGTGCTGCAGTTTTCCATTTAGGGCAGTAGTGTTCTTAACAACGCCAGAGGGACAGCGGGCAGTCATGAAAACACACCTGCCAAGTCTGCATTCAGTCTTCCGAGAGTAAGGCTACATGTAAGGAAGAAACCCCAATGCTAGACAACGTATTTCACCAAATACTGTTTTTATGCTCAGCTAACATCCAGGAAAATGCCATTATTTTCTGTTAACTGTGCATATCAAAATACTTTCAGAATGATGGGTCAATTCTTTTTTATTAGACTGAATGAAGTTTCCTCAGCTGAACAACGATTAGGTAAATGACCACACTTGATTAAGTGATTGTAAACGTGATCAGATGAAGGTACAAATGGACATATACTTCATTTAGCAGCCAGTTAGTATGTCTCTAAACCAGTGCGGCAGGGATGTGAGAGATGAATTGTATGTTTCACCTCTCAGAACTTTTCAAGATAAAATTGTTATTTTCAATGGATGAGTCATGAAGACCTCATGAGAGTAGCAGGGCTTATTGGCAACTAAAGGTATATGCACTTTTGAGACTACTGTTTCTGGTCTCCATGTTATTGCTGCTTTGTGTCACCAGCCAAGACAACCATGCTGAAGAGCCCAGACCCTAGAGGTGTCAAGTGTTATCACAGGAGGAACCAGTCTCAAGATTCACGTGCCTGTGGTCAAATTAAACAGAAGCTGTGTTGGTGGTATCCTCTAGAATAAAGCAGGCATTATGGGAACTCATGAGCTTTTCGTAGTTGTCAATATTTTGACAATCTCCACTTCATCCAGGCTGTAACAACTAATTTTTTCTTATCTTCGTGCAACCTTTTCAGTCTTGTATATTGTTAATATAACAAGAAATTTTCTACACATACTTTTAAAACTTCGGTCTCCTCATTACACTAAGTAAACTATGTGACAGCGAAAATGTTGCAGTGAAAATCTTATAAATCCTGTATGTGTAAGCTCATTGCCTTTTAAGGTTTTCTTGATGGACCTATGTAAATTTTTATTATAATCACAGCATTATAATATTTGAGTTTTAGTAATCGTATACTCTAATTTCAGTCTCTGGAACCCCTCATTTCAACGCTGAGGAGTATATCTGGCTCGCACACAACCATCCTACTGAGCTACGAGGAACGGACCTCTGAAACAAACTGCACCTGCAGAAAAAGTTTTTCGAACTGATGGACCAGTATTTCACAAAACGAAAATACCCATTGAAGACCATCCACGAAGTGTATAACAGCGATGAAATTCACCTGTATAAGTTTTGCCTGAAGTAATGGTTGCATTCTCTGAGCTCTTGAATACCTCTCATAATTGTTTACGTTTTATAGTTATCTCGCGCCTTTGGAGCATTTTCCGAATAAAATTATTTTATTATAATTGTGTTTGATTGCCAGAGGTATGGAAATTAGTAAGAATATGAGGCCCATAATCTCAGCCTTCTAAGACTCGTGCACAGAATGGAAGGGCAAACACATTGTGTGGAGCTTGTTAACCTTTTAACAAACCAGAATATGAGAAGCCTGGGAAGGCAATGGAGAATGGGTTTAAAATTCTGATTACAAGATTATACTGCAATCAAATTCATTGCAAGATATGTTTTCCCTTTGTATGATATTGTCTTGGGCAAGAAAGATTTTGATGAACTGAGCAAAGCAGTTTCAGAGGATTTTGATAGGTTTTTTTATGTGAGGGGGCAATGGTGTGAATAACCTCACCTGCAAGAACTTCATTTGTGTCCTGATTTTGACGGAAAAAACAGATGATAAATTGCTGTCAATAACAAAGTTTTAGTAATCTTCCAGATTGAGCTCCAACATCAGCTGTTTCTTCTTCTTCATCTTCAGCTTTGCCCCATTTCTGTATGGGGGCTGCTGTTTGCTGTCAGCTTTCTCACAGTAGTTCGAACAAGTTTGCAGTAGTAACTAGTTCAGACTACTTATTATGCAGAGAAATCAGAGTCTCCTGAATACGGAAAGTTTCACCCCAAGGAAAGAGTGACGAGAAGCTAAACCACAGTTCACGGTGTGTTCGTTTGAAGGCTGCAAGTCACCCTCCTTTAGTTCTGATTGATTTACTCCAGTGCGGGTTTAATGTTGCTCCTGTGATTTAATGGAGTACCTATAGAAGAGGGTAGTTCCATCAGTGTTCCTGTCACGCTGCATTGTAGGGCATTGCTTAAGGAGGTTCTTTGCAATGTCCCTTCAGCCCCCTGGCTGCAATCCCCTTTCATTTTGTGCCTCCATTCATATTCTCCTTTCTTCCATCTCACTTTCCACCTCTACAATTTGCGCACAACTATGAGGTTTTCTTCCTGTTACACCTTTCAGACCTTTTTTTACTGTCAAAATTCACTTTCAGTGCTGAATGACCTTATAGAGCCCAGTGCTTGGCCTTGGCCTAAATTATATATTCCATTTCATTCCATTTTAATGGGTATTTATAAGGTCTTATGCCTGAGCAACCTGTTCTGTTATGGTACTGTAATGCTGCTCCTCAGCCCCTAAGACTTTACATGATATATTAGTATTTATTTTCTAACTTAGGTTCAGGGTTCTGAGTTAAGTTTGATGGATGACTATTTGATTGATTCAGATAGATTTAATTGCTGTTGTTGAGTGTTCCATTGTTGAGGAGGCAATGATATATTGTATAAGAAGGTTGTTTTTCCCAAAACTGGTCTTGATTTGCCACACCAATCTAAGAATCAATAATGTTTTATTTCCGGTCACAGTTATAAAAATCAGCGACAGAGAAATGAAAATGTGGATTTCCATCCAAAGCAGAATCTGAAGTTATCCAGTGCCCTAAATGGAATTGTGTGCTTCATGGGCATGTGACCTTTCTTTGACAGAACTTCCAAAACACTCGAGGTTGGGAGCATTGTGTGCAGTTGGTGGAAGCTGTGAGGAACAGCCTGGTGACTCTTCTGTGAGAGTACTCCATGATAAGATCCTAACCCCCAAGAGAAGTAAACAAGGTTCTGTCCTGCTACTGTAGATGAGGAAGTTCTTGTGCAGAAATGTGAGAAGCTGCCAGTTGCTTTACCAGAAAAGTGGTTTTGTGGTTTTGCCTCATATATTTCTTGTAGTGATACTGTCTTCCTTACAGTTTTAGTTGGTTGGTTGGTTGGTTGGTTACTTAGGAGTCTGAATTATTATAATCTCAGTCATGTCTGTTGTGCTGGAGCTGGAAGTGAATGGTATCTGAGTACTGCCCTCTCTCCTTTCAGTTGAGAGCTCGATGCTAATTTTTTTTTAGGGATATTCATGTATGTTTTTCCTTATCTGAGAAAAAAACTATTACCATTATACTGTATGGAAATTGCCTTTGGAATCCTGTAGTATTAATAGTGTATGATGAGTTCCAGCAAAAGGGTGAAAAATTGGTTTGCAAGACCTGACAAAATACTCCTTCCTTGAAGAACCATTTAGCATTATTGTAGTTGATTGCGTGAGACTTGTTCTTTGAACTAGGTTAGGGCATGAATACTTTCAAAGTTCAGAGTGAATATGCATTGCATTACTACCCCCAGTACTATTATCCATGCATTTTAATACAGTTTATCTATTAATTTATTTTTTCCTTTTTTGATAAGTGAGATCTCTTCTTTCTGTATTTCCCTTTATTTCCTCTTACTTCTTCCTAATAAGCACAATATTCTTTGGAAGCTTGAATCTGAAGTCATTGGCCCTATGGACTTGTTCCCATATAAAATAGGGTTCATCTTCTGAATAATAATAATAATTAAATATTCTTCCATACATTTCCCAGAGGATGCATATTGCCTCAGGAACATAAGAATGCCAAGTGGGTTTTCTGAAAGGCTATTTTATGTCAAAATGTTTAAAAATCTAGTAATCGTTTCCCTTTTAGAATCCTTGTGGAATTGGAATATAAAATTTAAGCCACAGATATGCTGGGACACATGAAGTCATTCAGTGTTGAAAAGGACATTGAGTAAAGGTGGTTTTAAAGGTGTAACAGGAGGGAAGAACTGCAGTTACTGAAACAATTCTTAGGGGAGGGTGGACAGCAAGACAGAAAGAAAGATAAAAATGAATGGAGTTACAGTAAAAGGAATGAGGCAAGGGTTGCAGCTAGGGGGCTGAAGGAAGCTGCAAAGAACCTTAATTAATGCCTACAGTGCACCGTGTGAGGTGAACTAGGATTCTACAACTAACCTCAGTAGGAATTTGATGACCAGTCGCCAAACATCTCAAAGAGTGTTCATTCCAACATGTTTCGACTCGAAATCATCGTGAAAAAACGAGATGGGAGTTCATTTATTTACTTGACAGCCTAGGAGGTCTGGCACAATTCCTCAATATTCGTTAAGCTCATGGACATAAACATCAGGACCATTATCATGACAGAAAGGTGGCACTTTGAATGCAATTTGTCTTTTGGACTACAGAATTTCTAAACTATAGGAAAGATTATGAGAAGCATCCAAGTTTTATCCGGAGAATATTAGTTTATTTTTCTGGGATTTGTTCAGACATTTTCAGCCATTTGTGTTGTGACGAAAATGACACCTTGTGTCCCTTCGTATGTGAGAACAACTGTCACATAGGGAAAATGAAGACATACTTGATAAGGAGATAATTTAGCAGATATGAAGCTGTAAATAAGAGGTTTTCACTGATTAAACCATATAAGAAAATGAAACGATAAATAAAAGAAACCAAGAAACGAGTAGTAAAGTTTTTGGTCATTCCCACACCAACCTAACGTTAAAAATGTGACTCAGTCTTTTTGAGAAAAGCAGTCTGATCTTTTCTTTCTCAGTGTTATGTAAATGCAGAGCAAGTAAACACAATGGTTTATTGCTAAATTGACGGACGTGACTCAGGTAAACCAGGTTTAATAACAACAACAACATTAGGATATCCGGCCGCAGACGTACCTAGTGTCGCCTGTGTTAACCTCATCATGGTAAAACCCGACTCCTTTTACGACTCAAGCGTTTTTTTAGAAGGGAGGGTCGTTTCATCCATACACTGGGACATGGTTTCGTAATATGTGACAAAAAGTCTAGTAATTTCTTGATAATATAGATATAAAGATGGCTAGTAGTAGTAGTAGGTGGGATTTGCCTTTGAAACGGCTCCCTTGCTCGCTTTATATCTCCTTCGCGTGTTTTAAGTTTATTATATCTGTAATACCATATATTTTCTGATAAATTCCTTCCTACTGTCAATTTTCTCGATAAAATCTGCAAGTAGAAGGATGTTAACAATCAATTCCTGCACGAATTGTGTAGTAGTAGTAGTACTAGGCAGCTGTCCTTTGTAACGGCTCATGGAATTTGTATTTAGTAGAGTACTGAACTGAAGGCTTTCTCTCATTAATGGCGCCTAGTCTTTGGGGTGGCCTTATTTTCATCCCTTCTCTTCTTCTGCCCCTTCCTTGTAGCAATGGTAGCTGAAGAGAAGCAAGGACTATAACGGCTCTAATAGTCGTTGGGATGGCACATTTTCATCCATTCTCCTCCTCCCATTCCTTAGTAGCAATAGTAGCTGAAAGGCATGTGACCGTAACGGCTCTTAGCTATTCCCCTCCCACCCCCATTCCCCCTTCACCAAACACTCCAAGATCACCCCACTCTCCATTAGCCCAAGGTCACAAATTATAATTGTTCACCCCTACTTATACCTATATAAGAGTGCCATGACTGTTAACCCAATACCTGTGTTTTCCGCGTGGGAGTTTATTTGAACTGAAGGTGCCAGAATATTTACGTAAATCGTTTGCCAAATTGAAGATTCAGTTTAAAAATAATATATGGGGAAACACAGACAATGAAGTTGAAATAAGTTAACTGGAGTTTTTTTATATGGAATAAAAGAATAATCATGAACTTTCTCAGTACACGAATAAATACAACTTATGGGAAGTGATTAAATGGTTGTCAATCGGAAGAGGATCTTGTTCCGTGTAGTATGGAAGTTTGCTAGACCTAGACCTATTGAGAGAGAGAGAGAGAGAGAGAGAGAGGAAATATAAGCCTTCTACTACGTATATTTGAGACTACAGGATACATATTGTATGGCTGTACCTATACAATACGTATCCTGAAATCTGAAATTGTCCCTATAATAGTACCAAAGGGTCTAGAGAGTATAGATACTCTCTAGACCTTGAATAGCATTATAAGATAGATACTTATATCTCGATACCGTGCATCATTTAACTGCATTTCACACCGGATACCTATTGTATGGATGTATTATGAATGTATCATCAACTGCACAGGAATGGAATGTAGAGTTTAGGCCAAGGCCAAGTACCTGGACTTAAGAGGCCATTCAGCTGAAATTGAGAGTAGTTGGGTTTGAAAGAGAGTGTAGCGGGAGAGGAAACATCACCCAACTTCACTATGAGGGTGGACAGCAAGATGGAAGAAAGATTATAACTAATGGAGGCGCAGTAAAGGAATGAAAATTAGAAGCTATGGGCTAAGGAATGCCGCAAAAAGAACCTTTAGCAATGCCTACAGTGCACCCCTTGAGGGCGAGTAGTCGGAAGACAGGAATTCCAGTGGATGATTCCATTGTATACATACGTGAGGGTATATATCTCGGCTGCGTTTGTTTGTTATAGATGATCAACGAACCAGGTGCTACAGTTTTATATACTTTCTTTTTTTGCTAGTGGACGAATTAACCTGTAGAACGATTCGCTAGATACGGAAATCCGATCTCCCTGTTTTACTATCACAATTATATTCTCTCCTGTCCCCGCGTATAAGGCCTCTCAAAAACTTAAACTGCGTTGCAGTGCCCGTTTAAATTTAGGTACGGATACCAATTAATCATTCACCGGGCATTATATAGTACTATATACGACTGGCATATAGTCCTATAGGACTAATATGTTATTCTATAGTCTATATAGTAAAAATATATAGGCACGCAGACACGGAATCAATTGTAAAGGGGAGATATTATGCTCAATTTACCGTGCTGGCATAAGGTCTGAAATCAATCACTACCTTGCAAAATGTGGGTTAAAATTACCGTGATTTCTTTTAGTCATTCTGCCCCACATAGTACTATAGGTCTGCTTTTGAGATAAATCTTCAACGCAAAAATGAAAATTAAAATATAAATATATAAAATATGGAATAGATTTGTTTTATTCAATCATATTTCCGGTCACGTGATAAACACACAGAAATGCAGTTTAGGTGTTCCAGGCGACACACGGGCGGAAGAATACCGGGAAATCGCTCTGATGTTTCAAAAGTTGTTCTCAACAAGAAAGTAGTTCTTGGGCGGCATATAAATCTCTCTCTCTCTCTCTCTCTCTCTCCTCTCTCTCTCTCTCTCTCTCTCTCTCTCTCTCTCTCTCTCTCACTAGAAACAGTAAACATTAGCGTGACAGACACACACTGTCTTACGCACGGACAAACTGAAGGTTGAATCATATGCATTTGCCCATAGACTGTGACACTCATTTACGAATGAAACCTTCAACAAGAAGTTAAGGAAGTTATAATGAACCGTTTCTTCCCCTTCTAGAGACGCCAGGGATCGTTAAAATCGATCGATCAATCAATGTTTTTCCTTCTACTCAAAGGCTTGAGAAAAGGGTATAACGCAGAGAGAGTAGGAAACATCTCCCTTGGGAATTTACCTGACCTTGCGACTCAGGTATACCCCAGGGGACCACTGTTCTCTTTATATAAACCCCCGTGGGGTAGGAGGGGTTTCAGGGGTCCAGGTAAACGAGTTTGAGTCGTCTGAAACCGTTGACTGTAATCTTGTGTATATATATATATATATATATATATATATATATATATATATATATATATATATATGTATATATTTGTCTTTGTTTAATTATTTATATATTTATTTTATATTCATTTTCCTATTTATTTATTTTCAATATATTTATTTAAAAATATATTTCTTTCGTTTTTCCTTTTATGAAAACAGTGACTAACTTTGTTTTTGTTTCTTATGATTAAATCAACTAGAAAAAGATGCATTATATCTCTCTCTCTCTCTCTCTCTCTCTCTCTCTCTCTCTCTCTCTCTCTCTCTCTCTCTAGTGTTACACAGGTGTTGAGAGAAATATCTTTCATAAACATGCTAAAGGGTCATTGGCGCTGTTGTTCAACTGTTATAAGTCCTTTTTTTTTTTGTTTGTTTACTCTCTGACACCTCACATTTCGTACCTGACCTTTGTTTTTAAGTGACAGTCAAGGTTTTATTTATTCATTTTTTTCGTGAAGGTCAGCTGTTGCTGTGTGGTTACCACAGGCACAGACATTTATCTGTCTGTTTCTTGTTTGATAATAATACACACAGCCACAATAATAATAATAACACATAGTAATAATTTATTACATGTATTATTGTTATTATATTATTATTTTATAAATTTGTTTGATAATAATAATAATAATAATAATAATAATAATAATAATAATAATAATAATAATAATAATAATAATAATAATATTATTTTATTATTATTATCACATAAAATAAAAAAATAATAATAATAATAATAATAATAATAATAATAATAATAATAGAAGATATTTAATATTTTATTCTCGTTATTTCGTGTGTTGATTCTGTTCTCAAGACAGAAATATTACCATCAGATATTAAAACTACTCATTTTTAGCAGTTAGATATTCTGATATTTTATTAGATATTTAGTCAGATATTCTGTATTTAATTATATATATATATATATATATATATATATATATATATATATATATATATATATATATATATATATATTAAAACTAATTACAGTGGATATATTTGATTTTGAGTGAATTGGTATCTGTTATCAGTTCTCTCTCTACTCTCTCTCTCTCTCTCTCTCTCTCTCTCTCTCTCTCTCTCTCTCTCTCTCTCTCTCTCTCTCTTAAACAGGAGGGCTAGGTGATAAGCCACCTCCCCTGTGGCGGGGAAGAACCATTCATTTATATTTTATAAAAGTTTTTTATTTTTGTGTAATCAGATCCTACACTCGGTGCAGGAAGAAGTGAGGGATGAGAATAGGATGGTGGTCAGGTCAGTTCCCGAACTCTTTTCAACTGATGTTGTTGGCCCTGGGTCCTCTTTTTGACATTTTCGAACCCACGGGAGTTCTTTAGCCCCTCTATTTGAACCTCCGTAGACAGAAAGTGTGTCTGTCTCGTACTGGTTTCTGTGGAGTTATTGGATTCCAATAGTTACTGTATTTCTGCAGTTATCGGTTTCCGTGGTCATTTGATTCTGTAGTTAATGATTCTGTAGTTGTTGGCTTTGCAGTTATTGGATCCTGTGGTTGTTGGATCTTGTAGTTATTGGATCCTGTAGTTATTGGTTTCTGTGGTTATTGGCTTCTGTAGTTATGGATCTTGTAGTTATTGGCTTCTGTAGCTATTGGATTATGTAGTTATTGACTTCTGTAGTTGTGTGGCTTCTGTAGCCCATTGGATTATGTAGTTATTGACTTCTGTAGTTAATGGATTCTGTAGTTAATGGATTCTGTATTGTGCGTCCCGTAACAGTTGTTGGCTTCTGTAGTTATTGGATCATGTAGTTATTGGCCTGTAGTTACTGATTCTGTAGTTATTTGATTATGTAGTTACTGGCTAGTTATTGGATTATGTATTTATTGACTTCTGTAGTTAATGGATTCTGTAGTTAATGGATTCTGTAGTTATTGGGTCCTGTAGTTATTGGCTTGTGTAGTTATTGTTCTAGACATGAACGCCTCTGTACCAGACGTTTTTCCCCCAGGGGCTAGTACTCAACAAGGCGAAATACATATGACCCCCCAGGGGCCAGTACTAAACACGGGAAACAGCATAGGTGAATCACTGTTCCACGTGTTTAGTACTAGCCACGTGGAATTGGAGTTCGCCGGAAGGGTTGGCCCAAAGGGTTCGTCTGCAGACCTTGGGTTGGCCATTCTCTACATGGGGATCTCGTGGGTTAAGGCTGTTCTGGACATGGAGACGTTGGGTTTTGTAATCTTGCTGTATATATATAAATATTTTCTGTTAGAACAGAAATCCACCTAATAGTAGGAGGCCACAAAACTGCTACAAGGTAGAAAGTTCTTGTTACATTTCAGAGACCAAACTGTCTCCCTCTACAGTACTGGCAAGTATATACTTGCCAGAGAGGGAGACACTTTGGTCTCTGAAATATAGCAAGAACTCGATGTCCTAGAGTTGAAAGAATGCACAAGAACATAATAATCTGTTACTGGTTCGTTTTCAGTGTTGATTTTGCCATTTCCTAAAGAAATGAGTAATGAGGCCACCATATTCTTGAAACGTTCTCTTTCTCCTGCAAGGCGGGTAACTGTCTCTCATTCCACGTCATCCAAAGTGAGACACTTGAACACTTGTTGTAAAGTGATTTCTGCCAAGAGTAGGTTCCTCTGCTAAGTGGTGCAGGGCTCGACTCAAGTTCGCTAGGCAGTGAACTCTTGAATGATGTTTTTCCTGCGTGTCAGAGCCGTTTGGAATAGGCATGACTTTCACTTCTTGTTGAATGTCCAGAAAGAGAAAGTCACAGAAAGTCTCAGGAAAAGTACAGAATGCAAGTCACTTTCATAGGCGTGGAAAAGGTACAGTATAAAAAACATCCCTTTTGTTCAGAACACAATTCTTTGTATTTTCATAATTTGTTTGAACTTTTTCTGCTTATGAATTTATCAATTTATTTTTCTCTCCTACAATTGATCTCCTCTTCTGCATTTCCTATTACCTTTTGTTACTTCTTCCCAGTTGAATACTGCAGTATTCTTTGGAAGTTTGAATTTCAAAGTAGTGCCCCCTATGGTGGGCTTGTTCCATATGAATAGGTTGTCTTCTGAATAATAATAATAATAATAATAATAATAATAATAATAATAATAATAATAATAATAATAATTCTGTTGCTTCTGTCAAATGAACATCATATAGTGTGATTAGTGTTGATCTTTTTAGACAACAACAACAACAATAATAATAATAATAATAATAATAATAATAATAATAATAATAATAATAATACAATAATAATAATAATAATAATAATAATTAATGTGTTAATTTCTCTCAGATGAACACATCATTTTTCTTTGGAAGTTTGAATTTCAAGTCAATGGCCCTGTGGTGGGCTTATGTTTCATATAAATAGGTTCTTCTTCTTCTTCTGAATAATAATAAATAATAATAATAATAATAATAATAATAATAATAATAATAATAATAATAATAATACCTTCTGTCATTTCTTTCAAATGAACATCATATTCTTTGGAAGCTTGAATTTCAAGGCAATGGCCTTTAGTGGGCTTGTTCCATATGAATAGGTTCTTCTTCTTCTGAATAATAATAATAATAATAATAATAATAATAATAATACACAATAATAATAATAATAATTTCAAGAACTTCTGGAGATACATTCATTAAAGATTCCAGAGGAATAGTCGGACTCTGCCAGCACGACAACAACATCACCTGAGATTCAGCGCCTCTGGGATTCATTCCCTGAGGCCCAAGTTGTTTGTTCTACCTGACGTGCATTTCTGGAGCCGTTCAAAGGCGTCTCCTTCTGCTACTACTTATACTAATGTTCCCCTGAAACTGCTGGCATTGCTAAAGTTCACTGCGGCGTTCCTTCGGTCCCCTTCTTAGCTGCAACCGCTTTCGCCTTTTTACTGTACCCCATTCATATTCTCTTCCATTCCATCTTGCTGTCCAGCACTGAATGACCTCATTGGTCCCAGTGCTTGGACCTTTGGTCTAAATTCATATTCCAATTCCAATGCAGCATCCATTTTTTTTAGCATTTTACTGTACCCAGCTTCCTTCCTTCAGTCTTGTTGTCCAGCACCTCTAACTATTAGCTTATTAGTTCCACCTTTTGGTCCATGTACTTAATCACTTTATTTTCTGAATCTTGACGATGCTGTCAACTCCTCTTTCCTCTGTCTGAGGTTGAATGGCCAAAAACTTCCCAGTGTTGGCCTAACAGTCAAAAATTCATAAAATCAATCCATCTATTCTGCTCTCCTTCTGGTCTGGGCAAAGGAAGGGTAGTGGGTTACACCCCGTTCCACTGAATTTTTACAGCCGCCTGACCTCTCGGTGAAATCGACGAAGGTCATCCAAGAAGTAGCGCCTCTGGTTCTTCAGAAAGTAAATTCATTTGGTGCTACTTTGGCTTGTTATCAAGGCTCACCTACCCGGAGGTGCTGCTAGTACTAGCCTAAACGCGTATGGTAAATCCAGGTCTTAGTGGGTCCTAGGTAAATTTTATTAATATAGTTCGTCGACAAAACGATATAGAAATGGGTGTATATAATACTTTGATCCTCAAAGGGCTAGTACTAAACACGACGTCCAATGGAGCTTCTGCCATGCTTATAGTACTAGCACCGGAGTAGGCCAGAGTGACACCGTTCATTTTATAAAGAAGGCGTCTTTTGCAGACGCAAGTTCAGAGAATTTAAAAAGAGCAAATAGGAATATATAATTTTATAAGAAGGGGTCTTTGTAGACGCAAGTTCAGAGAATTTATAAGAGCAAATAGGAATATATAATTTTTATAAGAAGGCGTCTTTGTAGACGCAAACAGTTCAGGGAATTGGAAAAGCAAAAATTAATCCATAATTTTATCACGAGTAGGAAAACTTGGTAGACTTAACAACAGTTCAGAGAAATTTTAAAGACCAAATAGGAATAAACAATTTTTATTACGAGTAGGGAAAAACAGACTTAACAGTTCAGAGAATTGAAGAAGAAAGGGATGATATGATTTTAATTCTAAGTAGGTGGGATGAAGGATTGAAAGCAGAAACATCCTCACTGACATCACACGCCTTGATTCCTGTCCAGCCTGTCAGAAAAAAAAAAGCATCGTTGGCAACTCTGCCTGGCTGGAGTTACCAGAGAACGAAGGATGGTTTTTTTTTTTCTTATGAACTAACCTCACTTTCCAAACATAAAAAGAAATAGAAAAATACTGTACGTGAATTCAAAAGATTAAAAATTGCATATTAAAGATTTACGTAGCGAAGGACTGACAGAATTAAGGCGTAAATATCCCGATCCTTATCTACCTGGGCCCAATAATAAGCCTAAAAAAATACATAAAGACTCGGTGTAACCCCAGAAACCTGTCAGTGTGTGTGTTGAAGTCGCCGAAGGTGGATGTACGCGCCTCGCCTCCGTGCCGTCTACATACGCTAAATGTGTTTTTGTAAACAGTGATGTGAGTTCGCTCCTCGCGGCTCTTTTTCTAGTTTGAGGATGAGGATCAAGAAACTGCAGCTGATCTTTGTCTCGCAGCTTCTTTCTGGTGAAAGGAATTTGATCTTGAGAACGGTTTCGGACATCCGATTTTTTCTCCTCCGACGCTGCTGTCATCTGAAATAAGTTGGTAAGAAGAATATCAATGTTTTTCTGATAAATAAGTCATATTCTCATACTACGTTTAATAGAGCAGTGCATACGCTTGCAGACGAGTATTTATCAGAGGTAAGACCGTAGTGAGTGATATTTTCCAAGGTTGCTAATTAGCTAATACGTAATATTTATACAGTATAGATATATTTTTGAATACACGTAATATTCTCGGAAGCAGGCCCATGCACTCGTGAATTTTTGTAATATTTATCTTTTAGATATGTGATATTCGCAGTTATCCAATGTGTAATATATATATATATATATATATATATATATATATATATATATATATATATATATATATATATATATATATATATATATATATATATAAGTATTCGAAGTCATACATTTGTGAAATTGTAATATCCTCCGTGAAGTTCTATGATATTCACAAAGGGACTTGAAGTTCCAACACTTCGTATTTCATTTAAATGTAATTCCTGATTACATTTGTTTTTTTTTTGTAGTTGCTTCACGAATTTAAAAGTGGGGATCAGTTTGTTTTAAGGATGCGTGGAACAGAAGGGGAAATCACTGGGAAAATGAGGAATCTATTTGTGGAGGAATGATGATAGGATGTGGCTTTCTGAATGAAATTTAAATAACTGTATGAATTGATTTAGTTTTATTTAAAAGAATGGATGTTATTGCAAGTTCTAGTCAGTGGATAGCTGAAAATACTTTATATATTATATATATATATATATATATATATATATATATATATATATATATATATATATATATATATATATATATTTCACATAATTATACATCTCTAGACAGCAAGGCACCTAAAGAAGTTCAACATGCATTTGTGTATCAAGTTTGAAATCAGCTGTGCATTTTCCACTGTAGAAATACAAGGATTGTCTGACATACTTATATATGTCATTTCCAACTGTAAATGTGTATTTTCTGCTGTAGAGATACACGAAAAGTCTACCATACACATGTGTATCAAATCTTAATGCAACTGTGTATTTCCACCGTGGAAATACACACCGAAGAGAAACATTCACTTATGTGTGGCATCTGAATGCACCTGAAGTCCCCATTAAATACCTGGTGGTCCCTCCCTGCAACCTTGAGGGACTCCTTCGTTTCGGCACGGAGCGGGATTTCTCCTGGCGCACCTTCACCCCGCCTCGGCAACTTCGTTTTCCACACAATGAAAACGTTGAACTGTCGAAGAACAAATTTCGCGTTTGGCGAACGTGTTTCGAGTGACGGACGGACTGGATGGAAATGAAATTTAGGCCAAAGGTCAAGGCTGGAGGCTATGATGAAGTCATTCAGCGGGTGTAAGGAAAATTGAGAGTATAGAAGGTTTTGGAAGGTGTGACAGAGTGAAAACTTTCGCATTTGCGCTGTGGAAACGACTGAGGAAGGTAAGATGGCAGAAAGAGAAGGAGAACGGGGGCTGCAGTGCAAGGAATGAAAAGGGGTTGCAAGAACCATAAAGCAATGCCTGCAAGTGCGCCGCGTGAGGTGCACTGGCGGCGCTTCTACCTCTGCAGGGGTTGAGTAACAGAAGATGCTGAAACAATCTTTCGTCTTTTAGTTTTCCTTAGAACTTGATGTTCTGAATGGAACTCTTGTGTCGAGG
Organism: Macrobrachium rosenbergii; assembly: GCF_040412425.1. Lineage (NCBI taxonomy): Eukaryota > Metazoa > Arthropoda > Malacostraca > Decapoda > Palaemonidae > Macrobrachium > Macrobrachium rosenbergii. The sequence continues at coordinate 33,527,026 of NC_089741.1, forward strand.
GTTTTGTCCAGTCTTCTACCCTTCATAATCACCTTGGTTTATGCTGTGTCAGCCCTTTTACAGCTCGGATAGTTTTTATTTACGTCTTATTTTAATGTTTTTCTCGTTCGTTTGCAATTGTCGTCTTCGGTTGGTGTTCGATTTTCGTTTCTGCCGTCCATTTTTAGTTTTCTGTAAAGAAAACGATTGAGATGGCTGTCAACCCACACGTTTATGTCCGCCCTCAGATCTTGAAAATATTGAGCTAGAGGGCTGCAAATTGGTATGTTGACCATCCACCCTCCAACCATCAAACATACCAAATTGCAGCCCTCTAGTCTCAGTAGTTTTTTTTATTTTACTTAAGGTTAGGTTAGCCATGCATCGTGCGTGTCTGGTACCGTTAAAGGTGCCAGCCGCCGACGAATCTTCACTTGACCACATCTGGAGAGGAACTTAGTGCTGCCTGGTCGTGGCTGAGAGTTTCATACTGCAGCACATCGAGAGTTTCATGCACCATCATACGCTGTACAGAAAACTCGATTGCGCCGACGAAACTTCTGGGCATTTCTACTTGTTCTTGTTAATCTCTAAGTTCCCATCATCTTTTTCAAACCAGAGATTCCCCGTCGGATTTGTCAGCGAACGAGAACCACCCATTGCACAGTAGATCAGACAGGGCCATTAACCAATCTCAATAAGCCTTGCAGCCCAGATACAAACATTACTTGTGACAAATATGCTTCCCTGGTTCATACTACCGTGCTGCCATATCTGCTGTGAGCAAGTCAGGCTCCCAGGCGCCGGATGTGAAGGGGTTGGTTACCCATACGTTATCGGTTGTATTGACTGTGGCGTCCGCACCATAGTACAGAGTGTGTCGGCCTATGTTTGCATTCGATCTGATTGGTTACCGGCCTTGGAACTGCCCAGGTGGGATGGTAGGAGTAATTATTATTATTATTATTATTATTATTCAGAAGATGAACCTATTCATATGGAACAAGCCCACCACAGGGGCCACTGACTTGAAATTCAAGTTTCAAAGAATATTATTATTATTATTATTATTATTATTATTATTATTATTATTATTATTCAGAAGGTGAACCCTATTCATATGGAGCAAGCCAATAAAAGGGCCACTGACGTGAAATTCTAGCTTCCAAAGATTATTATTATTATTATTATTACTATTATTATTATTATTACTATTATTATTATTATTATTATTATTATTATTCAGAAGATGAACCTATTCATATGGAACAAGCTCACCACAGGGGCCACTGACTTGAAATTCAAGCTTCCAAAGAATATTATTATTATTATTATTATTATTATTATTATTATTATTATTATTATTATTATTCAGTTGAACCCTATTCATCAGAAGGAAGTATAATTTCTTTTATGAGACTCTTTTCCTTGATTACTAGAAAGTATATTTGCATTACCCTTTTTTTCAGTCATTAGCATTTACCCATAACTGGTTTGAAGACTTGAGAATTTATATTGACTGCTTAGGCATGGGTTATATTCAGTATTTATTTCCGCTAAGTATGTATTTACTTTTATATACAAATTGTGAGTAAACAGAATGAGAGGGTAATGTTTGATAATTCGTCGACACAACAAAACTAGTAAACAAATGATTTTAATAGCTGGAAAACAATGAGTCAAGATTACGAAACGCCTACTCAAGGTCAGAGCGGCCATTTCCGTTCAAAACCGTTTTTTTTTTCTTAATTTTTTGCCAGTTTTATATGGCTACGGTGCCCTTCCTCATCGGAACTATCCTCAGCGAAAAAACTTTCCAACGCACTCTTTCTTCTTGATAGGGGACAGGTTATTGCGAAAGCGTGGCTGGCCTGTTTTTGGTGACGTTATCGTTTGAGGCCTTGGAAGAACTGCCGGTCGACAGGCTCCGCCTCCTATTTGTGGCGTCACTGGTGTGTGTGACGTCACGGCATACCTCGTCAGGAAAAACACTGTAGGTTGCAGTAACGGGGAAATTTAAATGTCTTGGTGTATTTTTTTTTTTAATGATTTTAATGAAATTTGAAGGAAATCTTTTGTTTTAAATGTTAAGTCTCTCTTCTCTTCTTCTCTCTTCTCTCTCTCTCTCTCTGGTAGTTAAACGAGTAATAATTTTTTTCTTGATTGATGATGTCATCGATTGATTTAAATAGACGTCATAAAATATAAAAATTAATCTGTGGTGAAGTGTCTTCATATTCAGTCCAGAGGTCCACACTAGACCTCCTATTGCTTATTTTGATGACTGTTCTCATTGATGGTAATCGATGACGTCATCATGCATAGAAAATAATTTGGAAGAATGATACTGCATGAAGAGAGTAGAGAGAGAGAGAGAGAGAGAGAGAGAGAGAGAGAGAGAGAGA
>NC_089741.1:33529909-33539909 GCF_040412425.1 Macrobrachium rosenbergii
CGAGGTAATCCTCTCCCAGCCTGGGGTGAAATGATTCATATGTTAAGTTACACACACTCTCTCTCTCTCTCTCTCTCTCTCTCCGTGACCATCGCACCGCCTGCGCTCGAAAAGACAGCCGCTACCTTTGCAACCGTGGCTCACGGGGTTGCACGCCGCGCATAACAATGCAATTTCTTTATTCGAGGGACTTTCAGGTAGGTTCCTCCTGCAGGTGGGTTCCTTCCGAAAGTAGGTATCTTCTGTATGTAGGTCCTCGAGGGTCAAAGGCGTGGGACCGATGTGACATCGTCTGGAGTTGGAGGAGAACAATAAAAGAAATTGCTGCTGTTTCTGCGTGTTCTTAGAGGGAGGTCAAGAAGTGTCTCGATTATTTTCACCTGCGAGGTGTTCCTCCTCTCTCTGTCGCCTGTAGTGTAGGGTTGCTGTGTTTTAGTTGGTTAGAGGAAGTGGAACGAGATTGCATTATGGTCTGAGCGTTGTTTGGGACTGTGTGTTTGTGTGTAGGTGTGTTTGTGTGTATGGTGTGTACAGTAAGTGTGTTTGTGTTGCGTGTGTGTGTAGGTGTGTTTGTGTGTGTAGGAATGTTTGCGTGTGCGGGGGTGTGTGTTTGTGCGTGTGTGGGTGTGTTTGTGTGTGTTCATGTGTGTAGGTGTTTTTGTAGGTGTTTTTGTGTTTGTGTGCATGTGTGTGTAGGTGCGTTTGTGTGTGTGCGTTTTGTAGGTGTTTTTGTATGCTCGTGTGTGTAGGTGTATTTGTGTATGTAGTTGTTTGTGTGTGTAGGTGTGTTTGCGTGTTCGTGTGGAAGTGTGTGTGTGTGTTAGAATGTGTGTAGGTGTGTTTGTGTGTGTTTGTGTACTTGTATATATCTGTACGTCCTATTGTTGAGATTAAGATATGCTAATTTAGCAAATGTCTCATATACTTTCATACATTCCTCTAACCTGACGTGACTTCAGAATTGGTTAAACACCTGGTTCTCTGTGAGTATTCATTAAGTGCGGGTGCAGGCCTCACACCCTACCCCACGAATGACGAAGGAGTTAATTTCCCCACGGCCTGCGTCTGGCGACTCCTGGAGGTCACCCATCCAAGCACTGACCGAGCCCAATATCTTTTCGTTCCACGAAGTCAGGATGTCAGATGAAACACACGGGAATCGTAAAGGGACTTCATTTACCATTATCTCAAGCAGGACGACTCTTCAAGTCGTTGATGTCCCGTTTCCTTTGCAAGTCGTCACAGAATACGACTTTAGTCTCTGGTTCTCAAGTGGAGGTGTGTGACTTAACTTCCTGATGAAGTTCTGGGAAACTTCAAATGTTCTCCTTCAGAGAAACTCACAGAAGTTCACAGACGCTTCTGTGTTCTTCAAGAGGTGCGCGGCTTGGCATCTTGTTGTTTTGTTTGTCAGAGATCTTGAGTGTGTGTTAAGCTCTGTACTGAAGGATGATGAGTGAAGGTTTCTGGATAGCAACTTACACACATATATTATGTGTGATATATATATATATATATATATATATATATATATATATATATATATATATATATATATATATATATATATATATATATGTATGTATATATATGTATATACAGTATATTCAGCAGTCACAATAACGTACTGTACAAGTATAAAACAAATTCAGACATTACGTGATACACGTCACAAACTGTCTTGAATACTTAGCAGCCCTGGGGCACGTGAAAACTCTCTCTCTCTCTCTCTCTCTCTCTCTCTCTCTCTCTCTCTCTCTCTCTCTCTCTCTCTCTCTCTCTAACCTCCATGCAGCTGGCACGCAGTCCAACGTAAACACTGGTAACCTGGTGTGTTTGTTGTTTGAAAATCGGTACCTGGCAACTCTGGGTGGTAAATTGGTACCAGCAACCGCGTCTGACCTGTGCATATTCATTGGTACCCTCCGGGCATTCTTGCCTTCATTTGCAAATTCCCGACTATTTTTAAGTCTTTTTATTTTTTTTTTATTTTTTTTGGCCATATTTGTATAAACTTGCTTTGAGAGCTTCGGCAGGTCTGTAAATGTTCATAAGAACCAGTTTTTGTTGTTAAGTTTCGTTGTTTTGTGATATGAACAGGAACAGGAATGTCTTAATATTTTTGTACTAATTGTTTAAATCAAATAATATTTTATACTCATTATTTAAATCAAAGCGTAATTTATACTAGTTTAAATCAAAGAATATTATATACTCATTTTATAAATCAAATAATATTTTATATTCATTGTTTAAATCAAAGAATATTTTATACCCATAGTTTAAAGTAAAAGAATATTTTATACTCATTGTTTAAATCAAATTATATTTTATAGTTTAAATCAAGGAATATATTATACCCATAGTTTAAATCAAAGAATATTTTATACTCATTGTTTAAAGCAAAAGAATATTGTTATACTCATTGTTTAAATCAAACGATAGCTTATAGTTTAAATCAAAGAATATATTATACCCAGAATATATTATACCCATAGTTTAAATCAAAGAATATTTTATACTCATTGTTTAAATCAAATAATATATTACACTTATATTTAAAAATCCTATTCTTTGATAACGTCATAAATGGGTGATTAACCTCTTGAAATACAGTTTGTTTAGGCCTTTTTAAATCTTAATCTGTATAGAAAGGAGAGATGTACATTTGAGCAGGCCAGAAAGTAAGCCATGTGCCTTGTACATTCGATAAAATGAAATTAAGAGCAGTTAATGTAAGGAGGACATTAGCCTATGCATCTTAGCCACACAGATTTACCGTTAATGTGTCTGTTGAAAGTAGCGCAATAAATGCATTAATCAAAGTATTATTATTATTATTATTATTATTATTATTATTATTATTATTATTATTATTATTATACCCTGAATTAGAATTTTGCTGATATTATTATTATTATTATTATTATTATTGATTATTATTATTATTATTATTATTATTATTATTATTATTATTCCCGGAAAGAAAAATTCTAAATGCCCTTTGACGAATTCGTCATTTCATCTATTATTATTATTATTATTATTATTATTATTATTATTATTATTATTATTATTATTATTATTATTATTATTATTATACCCTGACAGGAGAATTCCTTGATGCCCTTTGACGAATTCGTCATTTCATCCATTATTATTATTATTATTATTATTATTATTATTATTATTATTATTATTATTATTATTATTATTATACCTGACAGGAGAATTCCTGGATGCCCTTTGAAGAATTCGTCAGCTCATCTCTTGTTTACGAGGTCGTGTACGGATGGTATTCGGCCGTTTCCTCCCCTTTATTTGTCAGCCATTTCCCCGTGGGGTTCATCCTCCCTGTGGGGGTGGGGTTGGGGTGGGGATGTTTTTGTGGGAGGAAAGACCCATAGGAAGGGTGGTCGTTTGTAGGGGTGGGAGCGCATGGGCAGTTATTTAAGGGAGGTGTTTGTCCGTTGTAGTAATGACCTCAAAGTACTCGATGCCTGTAGAGAGGTTAGTTGTTTCTCTCTCTCTCTCTCTCTCTCTCTCTCTCTCTCTCTCTCTCTCTCTCTCTCTCTCTCTCTCTCTCTCTGTGTGCAGAGACAGGCAGACCTCATCTGAGACTGTGGAACTGTTCTACAGGTATTTTGTCATACAGTTTTGTCAGCCTGCACTTATAATAATAATAATAATAATAATACTAATAATAATAAATATATTTGTATCTTTATTGTGTGTGTGTGTGATTATTATTATTATTATTATCAAAAATTTAGAACCGAACTGCGACTCGAAATTCGATATTCCTTCAGCCGTGAAGATCACTCATCGAGATAATAATAATAATAATAATAATAATAATAATCATCATCATAATCATAATAATAATAATAATCATCATCATCATCATCATTATTATTATTATTATTATTATTATTATTATTATTATTATTATAAGAATCGAAACTCGACTCTCCCTCCATCAGAAGAAGATCACCCACCAGAGATGACTCAAGCAAGCCTCTCTTTCTTTCGTCTCCTCGGGAACCGATCAGGCAACAGGGGAGGGGAAAGAGCTTAAGTTATCGGTCAAAGACTCGTCTTTGACGTTCCTGGCGCCTGGCCAGTACACATCATTTAGTCTGAGGGCCTAGAGAACAATGGGTTACTGGAGGGTGGTCAAATGGGGTTTCGGAATTGCCGTGGAGGTTGCTTCGTTCGCGAAATCCCGTGGGGTTCTTTGCGGCGTCCCTTCGGCCCGTAACTGCAACCCCTTTCATTTCAGCAAACTGTATAACTCCTTTCATATCATCTTCCGTCTTACTTTATCGACCCTCTCTCTCTAACAAGTGTTTGACAGTGCAGCTGCGGGTTGTCCACCTGTTACACCTTTCAAACCACCCTCTCTCCTTCCGTTTCCTCGCTTCACTGACCTCATCGTAGGTCCCACCGCTGATCTTGTAAATTCTGTACTCTGTTCTATCTCACTCGCGCGAAAGGTTCATCATCGTGAATTCCACAGCCTGACAGTTGGAGATTTCATCTTTTTTTCGTTTTTAGAAACTGTTCGTTTAGATGGGTTTCAACTCCAGTTCTTATCTTGTAGATCTAGGGGATACCTGACGCTCAAATAAACTACAGGCTGAAGTTAAGGCGTAACCTCCAAAGATTAGGGAATTTGCGCAATATGTCTGCTGTCAGATCTTTTGTAAACAGACTGGTTTGGTCGGAGAAAAATGTTAACTCATCACAGCGACTGGATTGGATCTTTTTAACTGCTACTGCTACTACTACTACTACTACTACTACTACTACTACTACTGCTGCTGCTGCTGCTGCTGCTGCTGCTGCTGTAATAATATTAATAATAATAATAATAATAATAATAATAATAATAATAATAATAATAAAAAATACAGTACATTACGCCAGCAAGGCTAAACAAGACTAAATTACAATAATGTCAGAGATGTCTCATCAATCGTATCCATAATAAATATTACATACATATATATATATATATATATATATATATATATATATATATATATATATATATATATATATATATATAAAATTTCTGACTCACGTCAGGGATCAGACCCCAGGTCTCTCAGGTGGAAAGCAAGGGCCGCTATCCACTGGGCCATACAAGTCTAAAGGAAGTTGGAACACAGAGCAACTGCACCAAAAAGGAATTACCTGGGCAAGCTAACTGCTTGCATACCAGTGAAGTTTCCCCAACTTCCCGACTTGGGTGCAGTTGCTCTCGAGTTCCAACTTCTTTTAGACTTGGCCTGGATAGCGCCTTGCTTTCCACCTGAGAGACCTGGGTTCGATCACGACGTGAGTCAGAAATTTATTTCTGTTCCACACGTGATTGTGTGTTAATGAATTCTATCTTATTCACTCAGAAGGGATAATTCAGATGAAATGCTTTCTATTGGGTCATTGCTGAGTCGGGAAGTTGGGAAAACTCGCTGGTATGCAAGCAGTTAGCTTGCCCAGGTAATTCCTTGGGTGCAGTTGCTCTCAGGTTCCAACTTCTTTTAGACTTGTATGGCTTATGGATAGCGCCCTTGCTTTCCACCTGAGAGACCTGGGTTCGATCCCGACGTGAGTCAGAAATTTATTTCTGTTCCACACGTGATTGTGTGTTAATGAATTCTATCTTATTCACTCAGAAGGGATAATTCGAATGAAATGCTTTCTATTGGGTCATTGCTGAGTCAGGAAGTTGGGGAAAACTCGCTGGTATGCAAGCAGTTAGCTTGCCCAGGTAATTCCTTGGGTGCAGTTGCTCTCAGGTTCCAACTTCTTTTAGACTTGTATGGCCTAGTGGATAGCGCCCTTGCTTTCCACCTGAGAGACCTGGGTTCGATCCCGACGTGAGTCAGAAATTTATTTCTGTTCCACACGTGATTGTGTGTTAATGAATTCTATATATATATATATATATATATATATATATATATATATATATATATATATATATATATTACATAACAAGTACGTTTATTGCATGATGAAACCGAAACCGATCAATTTGAAATCTATGGATAATATATTTTTTCAGAAATGGTAATTTTCTTAAAACGTAACCCGTATTATTTTAATGAAAGTGATCATTGTGATTTAAAAAATATATTCATAAATTCTAATAAAATCTTATCGCTTTAAGGAAACTAATTATTGGAATATATATATATATATATATATATATATATATATATATATATATATATATATATATATATATATATATATATATATATATATATATATATATATATATGGTTATATGGTTAAATGACAATGAGAGAGAGAGAGAGAGAGAGAGAGAGAGAGAGAGAGAGAGAGAGAGAGAATTAAAGGAGGGAGTATGTTAATGCAGGGTCAGGTGTAAGCTGAACATTCCAAGTGATTAAATGAGATTGAGAAAAAGGGGCCAGAGAGAGAGAGAGAGAGAGAGAGAGAGAGAGAGAGAGAGAGAGAGTGAGAGGTATCCTTTGCCCATTTTAGGTACCTTGACATTTGTCACTTTGTTCACAGTCTCTCGACAAGTGCGCCCCATCCCCTCCCCACCGTCAACCTAATGGCTCTAAGGTATCCATTAGACAACAGCTGATAAGCGATCACTTATTCCTTATCTCAGGTCACTCTGGGTTCTTTTGAAATGGAGGTCGTTCGTGTGTCTATTCTATATTTTAAGCTTTCAGTGCTTTTTTTTCTTAAAAAAATTTATTTTATTATTTTTATTTTTTCTGTAGCTTGTTTTTTTTTAGTTTGGGGTTTGTTTTGGTTTAGAGTTTTTTTTTATTGCGGGAGCCTTGTGTCCGTAGAAGTGCAGTATTTTTTTCTTTGAGTATATATCCCAAAATGTATCAAGAGCGTGATTTTGTATAGCTTATCTGTCTATCTGTCTATCTATCTATCGATCTATCTATCTTTCTATATAATATATACTATATATATATATATATATATATATATATATATATATATATATATATATATATATATATATATATATATATATATATAGAAAGCAATAGTTTTAGTGGCCTCAGTAAGTTTCATGGAAGAATCTTCTTATCATCGGAGTTTTTTCCGATTCTCCTGCGTCAGCTTCTGGTGGAAAATACGCGGACTTCTTTCCTCCAATCATTGCTTTTTGCCACGAGAGAGAGAGAGAGAGAGAGAGAGAGAGAGAGAGAGAGAGAGAGAGCACTCCTCTTTTAGACGCTCTTATCATGTGATATGTTTTTTACAACCTGCGAGATCATTTTAACCGTCTCGCCGAGTGCCAAGTGTGGGGAACGCGGAGATAATCCGCGAGAAGGGAAATAAATATTCTAGATGTGGCTTCGGTCGGTTATATAGTTAAGTGAAAGGTTGGAGTAGGAGTTAGAGTTTGAGTTACAAGGACTTCTTAAGTAGGGGTGTAATTCTCTCTCTCTTTCTCTCTCTCTCTCTCTCTCTCTCTCTCTCTCTCTCTTTCCTTCATTTTTTTCTTGGGTAGCCTCTTCGTTAATGGAAGAGATATAGCAGTATAGCAGTAGAGATATCACTCCTTCTGTGCGATGAATCATAACCTTTTGCAGTCGACAGCCTTGAGCTTGCGCGCACGAATCGGAGCTATGACTGTAATTTATAACTGGGTTTAATTTTTTTTATTGATTTCAAACGAAGGGCTTTCGATTGCATAATCCTTGATTATTATTGAATATCTATGCAATATTATTATTGCTATTATTAGTATAGCTTATCGAAACATTTTTCATTTATTAAATAAAGTAATAGCATTATTATTATTATTATTATTATTATTATTATTATTATTATTATTATTATTATTATTATTATTATTATTATGGATTAGAAGCCTTAAGAAGTTCTCATTAGAAGTAATTCTCCTGAGTATAACACAGTGTAACATAACCTTTCACACACAAATCTTCAAAACACTTTTAACTTCAAAGGTTAATGGCAATAACCTTTTATTTCTCTGGTTCTGTCTTGCAGACTCTTAACCTTTAAGCAAAGCTATAAGTGTAAAGCGTAGGTAGGTTCTCCTTCCCTCCCACTTCTGTAGACTTGACCTGATTCCCATTACTCTGAATTTATATATATATATATATATATATATATATATATATATATATATATATATATATATACATATACATATACATATATAACTCATAAGTTCGATTCTGCTAAGTCATTTGATTCTTCATTATTTTCCTTCATAATTTATTCATTGGTTGACTGAATGGGATTCTCCCCGCGAATAGAGGCTGCTTCTCGCGTCTTTGGGAAAAGGTCTTTTTCCATTTCAAAGAAATGTCCTCCCTCCAGGCTTTTGGGTGTAAGAATTGTTGGAGGTTATTTCCCGTTGAAACCACAAGGGCCTCTCTCTCTCTCTCTCTCTCTCTCTCTCTCTCTCTCTCTCTCTCTCTCTCTCTCACCGTAAGCATTACTTAAGGTTCGTTGCATCGTCTCTTCGGCCCCTAGCTGCAGCCCCTTTCATTCCTTTTACTGTACCTTCGCTCATATTCTCTTTCTTCCATCGTGCTTTCCACCCTCTTGCAGCAATCGTTGTAACATTATCTTCAGCCCTGAATGACCTCATAGGTCCCAGCACTTAGCCCTTGGCCTAAATACTATATTCCAGTGCCAGTAATAAAAATGTATGAATTTTATTCAAAGTGATAATTATTCTCGTATACTCGTTATTATACTTGAATCATATTCTCGGCCATTCTTCACGTTTCAGTAATCATTACATCCGTCGTTGTTATGATCTTGACAATCATTTTAAAGCACTTTATCGCCTCCATATCCTATTGCCGTGGCGTGCTTTCCTGCTTGCGTGCACGCGAAAGCGGATGATGCCCCTCTCATGCCAGTGATAATATACTGTAGTTACCCCTATTGAGCTTATTAAAATGCCACTTCTCGTTTTCTTTACGACCGCCCAGCTGCGTCGGGTGTTTGCGTGAGACGTGAGGGAACATCTACTGGCTAATAATGTATACTACTGTCTCTGGCACTGTCGCTGGTCTCTGTTCTGTCTACATGGGCCTTTGCAGAGATGTGAGACTTCCCTTTGATGAGGCTGACGTCAGCAGAATGACCAGAGTTTCGTGCGTGTGGTGGGGACGCGTCGTCAAGTTAATTTGGTTCCGTGGAGGTACCAGAATTCAGACGTTTTTGAGCGAGAAGAAACTTTTGTGTTTCTCTCTCTCTCTCTCTCTCTCTCTCTCTCTCTCTCTCTCATAGAAATGGTCTTTATGGAGACAAATTAGGACACACATTAATCTCATTATCTCATGGGCATAGGGGAATAAAGTAAAGGGCATAATGAGAGGGGCATATACCCTTAACTTTATCTGGGCCGGAACATAAATAAACAAGAGGTCTTACGTCTAAGGACTGGGTGTCATCCTCTTTAGGGTAGTCAGCTCTTATAGCGTCGCCAAATGTCGATTGAGTCATTGCAAACGGTTGCAAGCATTCGACAGTCATTGAAAACAAACGGTTGCAAACATTCGACAGTCAAACGGTTGCAAATTCGGTTTGCAAACATTCTAAAGTCATTGCAAACGGTTGCAAGCATTCAAACGGTTGCAAGCATTCGACAGTCATTGAAAACGGCTGTAAACATTCGACATCATTGCAAACGGTTGCAAACATTCGATAGTCACCTCACTGTTGACAGTCATTGCAAACGGTCGCAAACATTCGGCAGTCACTGCACTGTTGAGTCATTGCAAATAGTTGACCGTCATTGCAAATAGTCGACAGTCATTGCTAACGGCCACAAAGAGTCGCCTATCGCTGCGAGCTGTCAAAAACAGGCGACAGAATCATAGCGAACTGTCGCAAAGCGTCGACAGAGGCTAGGCAATGTGAATCTCTCTCTCTCTCTCTCTCTCTCTCTCTCTCTCTCTCTCTCTCTCTCTCTCTCTCTCTCTCTCTCTCTCTCTCTCTCTCGGAG
>NC_089741.1:33544909-33549909 GCF_040412425.1 Macrobrachium rosenbergii
AGGGTAGTTTTCTCTCTCTCTCTCTCTCTCTCTCTCTCTCTCTCTCTCTCTCTCTCTCTCTCTCTCTCTCTCTCTCTCAGAGGGTCCTGGAATAAATTCCCTTCGCAAACTTTTTGTTTCAAGAATTTTTCTCTAATACAATTCTGGAATACATTTCTCTCAGGGTAGTTTTCTCTCTCTCTCTCTCTCTCTCTCTCTCTCTCTCTCTCTCTCTCTCTCTCTCTCTCTCTCTCTCTGGAATAAATTCCTTTCCTGAACTGATGTTTCAAGAATTTTCTCAGTAATATGATATTTCTGGAATAAATTTCTTTCAGTGCAGTTATTATCTCTCTCTCTCTCTCTCTCTCTCTCTCTCTCTCTCTCTCTCTCTCTCTCTGTAAAAAAAGCTCTCCATTCAACTGATCGTGGCCATGTTGCTCAAAGCGTGCGACTTAACTCTTGTGTTGCCAATCAATTGTTTGTTTGCATGACCATGAAACTTCCATGTACCTAAGCACACATTTGTTTATAATGACTTTTAATCATTTCTGAGTACACCCCGTGGTGGGGGTGTAGTGCTGTTAGTGCACCTCACACTGTGCACTGTAGGCATCACTTAAGATTCTTTGCAGCGTTCATTCGGCCCCTAGCTGCAACCCCTTTCATCATTCCTTCTACTGTACCTCCATTCCTACTTTTTCTCTTCCACCTTCCTCAGCCCTTTCCTAACAGTTGTTTCGTAGTGCAGCTGCCAAAAGGTTTTCCTCCTGTTACACCTTTAGAACCATTTTCTCTCACAGTTTCCGTTTCGGCTCTGAATGACCTCGTAGGTCACAGTACTTGGCTTTGGCCTGAATTCTGTATTCCAGTTCCTGCGTAATTGGGATCATTTCGTATGGCAGTTCTACGCAGATTGCCGTTAACTATGACGCAATACGTTATTGACCATATGGATAAGCCTTCTAAGGGTAACTGATAAACTTATCAGGCGAGATTGAATAGTTCTGTACACAACCAACCACTTCAGGTATAAATTGTGTAGGTAAACACACACACACACACACATATATGTATATATATACTGTTAAAACAGAATTCCATCAAATATAAGGGAGCCCATAGAAACGCCAAAGTATGGAATATATAGGTTATATTTCAGAGACCAAACTGTCTCTCTCCTCAGGCAAATTTGCCTGAGGAGAGAGACAGTTTGGTCTCTGAAATATAGCCTTTATTTTCCACATTTTAACCACTTGCCAGAAGCACGATTATGGCTGACTTTAACCTTAAAAAATTCAAAACTTCTGAGGCTAGAGGGCTGCAATTTGATACGTTTGATGATTGGAGGGTAGATGAACATAACAATTTGCAGCCCTCCAACCTCAGTAGTTTTTAAGATCTGAGGGAATACAGAATAAAGTGCGGAAGGACAGAGAAAGCCGGCACAATAGTTTTCTTTACGGAGAACTAAAACTGTTACCACAGCATTTAATTTGTATGGAGTCTTCTCCGATTCTGTCTTACAATATTCTTTCCATCAGCACCTAGCTGGTATGTCAAGTTTCCCAAGGATAAACAAAGATTTCTGTTGTCTTAGGCTTATTTCCTGTAACATGTCCACAGCTACTGCGGTCATCTATGAGAGTACGGGTATTTATAGCAGGCGGGGTGTTTACAGTTGTTGGGTTTTGTCAGGAGGCTGAATTTTGATTAGTCATGGTTTGATGTCAAATATTCATTCGCATTTGTACTCTCGTAGATGTCCGCCAGTGGGGTGTCGACGTAGATACAACGCCAGTGGAAACAGCTTTAATTTTCGACGCTACTGCCCTCAGAGAAGGTCTCTCCCTAATAATAATAATAACAATGTTAATAGTTATGATAATTATAATGATATTCAACCCGGATTCCCTTGGCTCGGCTTTGTAAGGAGTACAAACAAGAAGAAGGGCTTCCAAGAATTCCCTTATAGTGCGTGTGGTCTCTTTAAGCGGTCGCCGAGTCACACTGCTGGATTCTCAACTCAAAGGCCCTTTTGAATTTCTTATTAGGGGCTCTCTCTCTCTCTCTCTCTCTCTGCGTCTATGTTGGTTGATTATAGTGTCGTGGTTCACTCTAGGCCTATTATTCCATTTAACACCTTAACTTACCCTTCTTAATGTGATGCTCTCTCTCTCTCTCTCTCTCTCTCTCTCTCTCTCTCTCTCTCTCTCTCTCTTTGTTTGGTTACCGTTCAGCGGTCTACACAAGGCCTGTTATTCCATTTCACACCTTGCCTTGTAACACCTGGCACTTGGGCCTATTCTGACACAAACCCTGCTTAATCTGATTCTCTCTCTCTCTCTCTCTCTTTCTCTCTCTCTCTCTCTCTCTCTCTCTCTCTCTCTCTCTCTCTCTCTCTCTCGGTGCATCTCACGGCTGTTGTTGTTAGTGATCCCTGTCACGCTGATGAAGTCCGCTCTTTCTCTCTTGTGTTGGGTTGTGGTTTTATTGGACCCAGTGATATAACCTCTTTCTCGCAGGACAAGGAACAAACTCGCCCCGGCTGAAGTTGAGACGCATTTCGAATAATAATAATAATAATGATAATAATGTGATTATGCTCTCAGGTACGTGTTGTTATTATCTAGAGAGAGTGGCCTATGTGAGATGGGGCTGTTTATTCTTTCGTATTTTATTTATTTATTTTTTTGGTTCACTCTGATTTGAACCAGGTTGAAGTTTTTTGTTGATCAAGGTTTTTTCAGTTTTGATATATTTTAGTTTTTTTTATCCCGATTTTTGTATATGTCAATTCTTGTTGACTGGAAGCATAGCTTTTTCACAAACTGTTTTATTGTAACTGGATTTAGGATGAAGATTTTTCACTTATGATATATATTTTTAGTTTTCTGGAAAAGGAAACTGTTGTGCCGGGCTTTATCTGTCCGTCCGCACTTTTTCTGTCCGCCCTCAGATCTCAAAAACTACTGAGGCTAGAGGGCTGCAAATTGGTATGTTGATCATCCACCCTCCAATCATCAAACATACCAAATTGCAGCCCTCTAGCCTCAGCAGTTTTTAGTTTATTGAAGGTTAGAGTTAGCCATAATCGTGCTTCTGGCAACGATGTAGGACAGACCACCACCGGGCCTTGGTTAAAGTTTCATGAGCCGCGGCTCATACAGCATTACTGTATACCTAGACTACCGAAAGCTAGATCTGTTTTCGGTGGCCTTGATTATACGCTGTAGCGGCTGTACAGAAACTCGATCGCGCTGAAGAAACTTCGGCGCAATACTTGCTTGCTTATATTTTATCTCGACTTTTGTATATGTCAGTTCATGTTGAACGGAAGTAGCTTTTCTTTTTATAATACTTTTTTTATTGTATCCAACTTAAGAGGGTAACTGCTGCCGAGTGGAAGAAGTTTTTTTTTTTTTCCTTTGGACCAGGTTCTCATTTAACTCAAGGTGGTTTTTCTTTGTTAATTGTTTTTGATCACCTGAGCTAAATTAATATCAGGTTCGTGCACATCAGTTAGACATACGATTGTGGTATAAACCATTTTTTAAATTCACTCTGAACTGTAGGATGATTAAAAGCTTGTAGGTTGTAAAAGGAATGATCAATTATTATTATTATTATTATTATTATTATTATTATTATTATTATTATTATTATTATTATTATTATTATTATTATTATTATTATTATCCAGAAGATGAAGAACCTTATTCATAAGGAACAAACCCACCACAGGGACGATTGTCTTGAAAGTCAAGCTTCCAAAGACTATTATAGTATTCTTTAGAAGGAAGCAAGAGGGGGTATAGATATGACTTATTAAAAAAATAAAAAATAAACTAAACTAATAAATACAAATGTAAGTCAATTCTTAAAATGCAAGGAGAAGTGCATTGGGAAGTAATGCACACAACCTACGTCAGCGATTCAACCATCAATTCACTTAAGCCAGATTCTCCCATAACGAATGCAGATCATACTCATAATTAATATACTACTAGAATTCACAACGCCGCTTGCAGGTCGCATGAATTATGCAGATTATCAATTATGTTGCAATCAGCTTCCTGTTGCTCGTAAAAACTGGATGATGGAAGATCGCACAGTGCTGCTTCCTGGTACGTTCCGGCGTCATTGACCCTCGCAGTTGCGACGCTAGTTTTACGTGAACTCGAGTATATAACTTTTATGCCCGGTAGGGGTGGCGCCGTCAGTGCGCCCCACGCGCGGTGCACTGTAGGCATTGCTTAAGGCACGGCAGACCGTGGTTTAAGGTTCCTTGCTGCAATCCTTTCATTCATTCCTTTTATTCTCTTTCTTCCATCTTGCTCCAGTTCTTATAATTGTTTCTTTCCATCTTGGTCATATATCAGCCGTCTCCTAATAATTGTTTCATTTCAACGTATATATATATATATATATATATATATATATATATATATATATATATATATATATATATATATATCTGTCTTGAGAATGGCTTCATCTCCGTGGGGTGAGAATTACCTCGTCGAGGCCTACTTGTTTTATTTCTGTACTTTTTGACAAAGCATTGAATACTCTCTCTCTCTCTCTCTCTCTCTCTCTCTCTCTCTCTCTCTCTCTCTCTCTCTCTCTCTCTCTCTAACCACTAGGTACATAATTCAGTGAGGTCGGTTCGAGATCAGAAGCCACACACCCACACTCACACACACACAGAGAGAGAGAGAGAGAGAGAGAGAGAGAGAGAGAGAGAGAGAGAGAGAGAGAGAGAGAGAGAGAGAGAGAGAGCCCAAGCAGACCAAAAAGAAATCAGCGCTTATTTCGCCCAGGCGTGACAGCAACCGCCAAAACCTGACGTTTCGACCCGGCCTGTGGAAGCGGTGGCTGGTCGGCTGGCGGACACCTGGCAACCTATACCTCCCCTTTCTGCAGAGGCGACCTGTCCTTGCCAACGACTTTTAGTCCTGACAGCCGCAAATGTCAGCGTTGGGACAGGTGTGAAATTTATGGCCCTGTCTCCTGTTCGTTTC
>NC_089741.1:33550409-33560409 GCF_040412425.1 Macrobrachium rosenbergii
CAATTATTCTGAACAGAAAAAAAAAAATTAGCAAGTTTCTCAGAATCCTCACTTGAACCTACTCTGTCTCGAACACACACACACACACACACAAAAACATTCCTGGCTCCTCCTCATTTGAATAATAACCTGAGATTATTCACAATAGCAGGGTATCGCTACCAGACCAATGAAAACCTACAAAATGCCATAGCCTAACCTCAGGAGGTGACCAGTAAAAGCTGAATGAGAAAAAATTAATCAAGTTCCTAATGTTAGTTTTTTCTCTGCCACTAAAAAGTTCCTAATTTCAATGTTAGTTTTTTCTCTGCTACTAAAGTTCTTCATCACACCACGAATTATTTGCGGGAAAAAATACATTTCTGGAATCGACGACGCCAGCTGATTTAGATAATCAATCAATGTGCTAAGCGTCTAATAATAATAATAATAATAATAATAATAATAATAATAATAATAATAATAATAAAATATATACACAATATACATACTATATATATATATATATCTATATATATATATATATATATATATATATATATATATATATATATATATGTGTGTGTGCGTGTGTATGAATATATATATGTATATGCGTGTAGCCAAAAAATCTAATATCATATACAATCTCTCTCTCTCTCTCTCTCTCTCTCTCTCTCTCTCTCTCTCTCTCTCTCTCTCTCTCTCTCTCTCAAGTTCACTACTAATGTTAATGTTTTACAGTAGATTTATTTCTGATATCTATTTTTAAGATTCCATCTTCTTCCTAAGCAGGGAACTTTTCCCGTCCCACATCCAACACACTCAGTCGAATTTTAACAATCTATCAAAGTACATCTTCGTCGATTCATCTCTTCCGGATTTCGAAGTCTTTCTCCTTCCTTGGAGCCAAGACGGAGACAATACGTTCGTTCGTTTGTCCTCCTCCCAGTGTGTCTTGAAGGGCGCTTTCCCGTTGGAATTCCTCAGCATTTGACTCTTACGTTCTCTGGGGATGTTATCTCGACGGAGTCACACCTCGGAAAGAATCTGGACCATTTTCCGAGCTCTGGCTCCGTCGAGGAATGCATCCTCAGAAATCGTCAAGTTCAAATTGCTCAAGAATTCAACCGTCTCCATCTTGTCTCAAGGAAGGAGGAGGAAGACTTCGAAATCCATTAAGAGTCGAATCGAAGCTTCCGTCAGATTCTCAAACCAGCCTTCAGCTTCGAGATGCATAGAAGGCAATATAGAAACTAAGAGAGAACCCAGAAAACAAGCCTTTGAAGGAAAACTAAAATGTTTGGATCATAGAAGGGACCCTCCAAAATGTGAACAAAATATACTAGCTATCAGAGGACCATCAGCATACCAGTTAGTGTTCAAAGTGAAATTGAAATCCTTCAAAATTGAGATCCTTCAAAAGACGAACAAGAAACAGAAACTTGTTTCAAGATATTCTAAGATGCGTTGGAGCATTGGAAGACCTACCAACAAGTCTTATTGGTTTGGTGAGCAGTGCCAATGAGCAGAGGGAAGGCGCTCATTGCTGGTTAAATAAAACCCCTCTTCAGTGATTTGGCACTGTGATGACACCCCAGCAGTGAGGCATCATTGTCCTTAAAAGCGCAAGAGCAGAAAGGATTCCCAAATCCTCAAGAATTCTATGGTGAAAGCACCCTTCAAGACACACACGGAGGAGGACGAACGAACGAACGAACACACTGTCTCCGTCTGTCTCCATGGAAGGAGGAGGAAGACTTCGAAATCCGCAAGAGACGAATCGAAGCTTCTGTCAGGTTCTCTAAACAAACCTTCACCTTCGAGCGTTTTCTACTCAGCCTCGACAAACTGTTGCATTTGACTAAGTGTAATGGATGCGAGGCTGGAAGCGTTACCCGCGAATGTATGGTTTATAAAGCAGTTCTCTCCTTAGGAACAGTGTTTACTCTCATCAGTGTTCAGATGTATGGCTTATAGGAAGTTCTCTCCTTAGGAACAATGTTTACTCTCATCAGTGTTCAGATGTATGGCTTATAAGGAAGTTCTCTCCTTAGGAACAGTGTTTACTCTAGTCAGTGTTCATGTGTATGGCTTATAAGGAAGTTCTCTCCTTAGGAACAGTGTTTATTCTCGTCAGTGTTCAGATGTATGGGTTATAAGGAAGTTCTCTCCTTAAGAACAGTGTTAACTCTCGTCAGTGTTCAGATGTATGGCTTATAAGGAAGTTTTCTCCTTAGGAACAGTGTTTACTCTCGTCAGTCGTCAGATGTATGGCTTATAAGGAAGTTCTCTAATTAGGAACAGTGTTTACTCTAGTCAGTGTTCATGTGTATGGCTTATAAGGAAGTTCTCTCCTTAGGAACAGTGTTTACTCTAGTCAGTGTTCATGTGTATGGCTTATAAGGAAGTTCTCTCCTTAGGAACAGTGTTTATTCTCGTCAGTGTTCAGATGTATGGGTTATAAGGAAGTTCTCTCCTTAAGAACAGTGTTAACTCTCGTCAGTGTTCAGATGTATGGCTTATAAGGAAGTTTTCTCCTTAGGAACAGTGTTTACTCTCGTCAGTGTTCAGATGTATGGCTTATAAGGAAGTTCTCTAATTAGGAACAGTGTTTACTCTAGTCAGTGTTCATGTGTATGGCTTATAAGGAAGTTCTCTCCTTAGGAACAGTGTTTACTCTAGTCAGTGTTCATGTGTATGGCTTATAAGGAAGTTCTCTCCTTAGGAACAGTGTTTACTCTAGTCAGTGTTCATGTGTATGGCTTATAAGGAAGTTCTCTCCTTAGGAACAGTGTTTATTCTCGTCAGTGTTCAGATGTATGGGTTATAGGAAGTTCTCTCCTTAAGAACAGTGTTAACTCTCGTCAGTGTTCAGATGTATGGCTTATAAGGAAGTTCTCTCCTTAGGAACAGTGTTTACTCTAGTCAGTGTTCAAGTGTATGGCTTATAAGGAAGTTCTCTCCTTAGGAACAGTGTTTAGTCAGTGTTCATGTGTATGGCTTATAAGGAAGTTCTCTCCTAGGAACAGTGTTTATTCTCGTCAGTGTTCAGATGTATGGGTTATAAGGAAGTTCTCTCCTTAAGAACAGTGTTAACTCTCGTCAGTGTTCAGATGTATGACTTATAAGGAAGTTTTCTCCTCAGGAACAGTGTTTACTCGTCAGTGTTCAGATGTATGGCTTATAAGGAAGTTCTCTCCTTAGGAACAGTGTTTACTCTAGTCAGTGTTCATGTGTATGGCTTATAAGGAAGTTCTCTCCTTAGGAACAGTGTTTACTCTAGTCAGTGTTCAGATGTATGGCTTATAAGGAAGTTCTCTCCTTAGGAACAGTGTTTATTCTCGTCAGTGTTCAGATGTATGACTTATAAGGAAGTTCTCTCCTTAAGAACAGTGTTAACTCTCGTCAGTGTTCAGATGTATGACTTATAAGGAAGTTCTCTCCTTAACAACAGTGTTAACCCTCGTCAGTGTTCAGATGTATGGCTTATAAAGTTCTCTCCTTAAGAACAGTATTAACTCTTGTCAGTGGTCAGATGTATGGCTTATAAGGAAGTTCTCTCTTTAGGAAGTGTTTGCTCACGTCAGTGTTCAGATGTATGGCTTATAAGGAAGTTCTCTCCTTAGGAACAGTGTCTACTCTCGTCAGTGTTCAGATGTATGGCTTATAAGGAAGTTCTCTCCTTAACAACAGTGTTAACTCTCGTCAGCGTTCAGATGTATGGCTTATAAGGAAGTTCTCTCCTTAGGAACAGTGTTTACTCTCGTCAGTGCTCAGATGTATGGCTTATAAGGAAGTTCTCTCCTTAGGAACAGTGTCTACTCTCGTCAGTGCTCAGATGTATGGCTTATGAGGAAGTTCTCTCCTTAGGAACAGTTTTGAGAAGGAACTGCTATAATCTCACTGGAATGAATGAGCAATCACCGACACAAACAGTCCTCATGGAGAGAACACCAGCACCAATGAACAATGATCCGAGGTCTGGAGAATGAAGTAGACAGAGGTTTTAGCTGAAACCACATAGGCAATGAACACAGGAATGGAACACAGACGTGATGACAGCAATATAGAAACTATGAGAGAACGAAAGAACACAAAAGCCTTTGGAGGACACCAGATGTCTGATTCATGAAAGGAACCCTTCGAAATGTGAACAAAATACAAAGGCTATCAAGTTATTCTTCAAAGTGAAAACTGAAAATATTTATTTTGGAATCTTGTTTAAAGGAATTTATAATAAGTATTAACTTATAATATTCAGTGTTGGAGCGATGGAACACCATGAAACGGAGGAGACCATACCCACAAGTCTTATTGCTTTGGTGAGCAGTGCCAATGATTTGGCACTGTGATGACACCCCAACAGTGAGGCATCATTGTCAAAAGCGCAAGGAGAGAGAGAGAGAGAGAGAGAGAGAGAGAGAGAGAGAGAGAGAGAGAGAGAGAGAGAGAGAGAGAGAATGATTATTCTACATTTTGGAAATAATCAAAGCCTATTTATTTAGAAATCGTAATACTCCCCATTGCCCACAAACCTTCTCCTCTAAATTTTACTTGAAGTTGAAAGCAAATAAAAAAATTAAAATGAAACTTGAAACATCTACAAACACTGTGATCCCTCGGTCAACTACTGATCAAATATAAGAACGACGAAGCAACGGGAAATATTAAAATAATTTAATAAGAGAATTGTCAGTGTAAATACGACGTATTTACTTCATTCAAGTGAAGATGTCAGTCAGATGCAAGAGCGAAATCTATTGGTCACAAGTATTGACCAACAAATTCTCTGGCTTTCCGGAAGCAATTCAACGGACATTTTGGTGCTTGGAAAGTCAAAGCTGAAGAAGCAGGTAAGTAAGTTGTTTTAAAAGTAAACAAAAAATGATAACAGGAAATTCAGAAAGAAGAGATCAGTCACTAGTTACCGGTTATATTGTTCGACTTTGGAATAACTGAAAGAAGTTGAGAAAAATTCACTCACTGGCTTCCGCACTTTCGTCCGTCCAATCTGCATACCTGAAATAAAAATAAAATTAAACGATTAGCGGAATCTTTTTATAACAAAAACATTATGTATGTGAACAGAACTAAGAAATACACGCACACACACACAGGAACTAAATCAACACATTTACGGGAAAACTATTTTAAACTATCATAAATATTACCTTATGGATGTTGCAAATACTCCACAGTTATTTAAGTTAAAGTCTTATGATTAGTGGAATATAACATTTAGGCCAAAGGGATGATAATAATAATAATAATAATAATAATAATAATAATAATAATAATAATAATAATAATAATAAAATAAAACAGCCCTACTCAGATGAAACATGGAGGTTAATCTAAAAAAAAAAAAAATAGAAAAAAAATTGGGAAACGAACAGGAGACAGGGCCATAAATTTCACACCTGTCCCAACGCTGACATTTGCGGCTGTCAGGACTAAAAGTCGTTGGCAAGGACAGGTCGCCTCTGCAGAAAGGGAGAGGTATAGGTTGCCAGGTGTCCGCCAGCCGACCAGCCACCGCTTCCACAGGCCGGGTCGAAACGTCAGGTTTTTGGCGGTTGCTGTCACGCCTGGGCGAAATAAGCGCTGATTTCTTTTTTGGTCTGCTTGGGCTCTCTCTCTCTCTCTCTCTCTCTCTCTCTCTCTCTCTCTCTCTCTCTCTCTCTCTGTGTGTGTGTGAGTGTGGGTGTGTGGCTTCTGATCTCAGAACCGACCTCACTGAATTATGTACCTAGTGGTTAGAGAGAGAGAGAGAGAGAGAGAGAGAGAGAGAGAGAGAGAGAGAGAGAGAGAGAGAGAGAGAGAGAGAGAGTATTCAATGCTTTGTCAAAAAGTACAGAAATAAAACAAGTAGGCCTCGACGAGGTAATTCTCACCCCACGGAGATGAAGCCATTCTCAAGACAGATATATATATATATATATATATATATATATATATATATATATATATATATATATATATATATATACGTTGAAATGAAACAATTATTAGGAGTATATATAATATATATATACGGTGTGTATATATATAATATATATATACGTGTGTGTGTATATATAATATATATATGACCAAGATGGAAAGAAACAATTAAGAGAGAATAAGAATAAGAACGGAGGTAGAGTAAAAGGAATGAAAGGATTGCAGCAAGGAACCTTAAACCACGGTCTGCCGTGCCTTAAGCAATGCCTACAGTGCACCGCGCGTGGGGCGCACTGACGGCGCCACCCCCTACCGGGCATAAAAGTTATATACTCGAGTTCACGTAAAACTAGCGTCGCAACTGCGAGGGTCAATGACGCCGGAACGTACCAGGAAGCAGCACTGTGCGATCTTCCATCATCCAGTTTTTACGAGCAACAGGAAGCTGATTGCAACATAATTGATAATCTGCATAATTCATGCGACCTGCAAGCGGCGTTGTGAATTCTAGTAGTATATTAATTATGAGTATGATCTGCATTCGTTATGGGAGAATCTGGCTTAAGTGAATTGATGGTTGAATCGCTGACGTAGGTTGTGTGCATTACTTCCCCAATGCACTTCTCCTTGCATTTTAAGAATTGACTTACATTTGTATTTATTAGTTTAGTTTATTTTTTATTTTTTTAATAAGTCATATCTATACCCCCTCTTGCTTCCTTCTAAAGAATACTATAATAGTCTTTGGAAGCTTGACTTTCAAGACAATCGTCCCTGTGGTGGGTTTGTTCCTTATGAATAAGGTTCTTCATCTTCTGGATAATAATAATAATAATAATAATAATAATAATAATAATAATAATAATAATAATAATAATAATAATAATAATAATAATAATAATTGATCATTCCTTTACAACCTACAAGCTTTTAATCATCCTACAGTTCAGAGTGAATTTAAAAAATGGTTTATACCACAATCGTATGTCTAACTGATGTGCACGAACCTGATATTAATTTAGCTCAGGTGATCAAAAAACAATTAACAAAGAAAAACCACCTTGAGTTAAATGAGAACCTGGTCCAAAGGAAAAAAAAAAAAAACTTCTTCCACTCGGCAGCAGTTACCCTCTTAAGTTGGATACAATAAAAAAAAGTATTATAAAAAAGAAAAGCTACTTCCGTTCAACATGAACTGACATATACAAAAGTCGAGATAAAATATAAGCAAGCAAGTATTGCGCCGAAGTTTCTTCAGCGCGATCGAGTTTTCTGTACAGCCGCTACAGCGTATAATCAAGGCCACCGAAAACAGATCTAGCTTTCGGTAGTCTAGGTATACAGTAATGCTGTATGAGCCGCGGCTCATGAAACTTTAACCAAGGCCCGGTGGTGGTCTGTCCTACATCGTTGCCAGAAGCACGATTATGGCTAACTCTAACCTTCAATAAACTAAAAACTGCTGAGGCTAGAGGGCTGCAATTTGGTATGTTTGATGATTGGAGGGTGGATGATCAACATACCAATTTGCAGCCCTCTAGCCTCAGTAGTTTTTGAGATCTGAGGGCGGACAGAAAAAGTGCGGACGGACAGATAAAGCCGGCACAACAGTTTCCTTTTCCAGAAAACTAAAAATATATATCATAAGTGAAAAAATCTTCATCCTAAATCCAGTTACAATAAAACAGTTTGTGAAAAAGCTATGCTTCCAGTCAACAAGAATTGACATATACAAAAATCGGGATAAAAAAAAAACTAAAATATATCAAAACTGAAAAAAAACCTTGATCAACAAAAAACTTCAACCTGGTTCAAATCAGAGTGAACCAAAAAAAAATAAATAAATAAAATACGAAAGAATAAACAGCCCCATCTCACATAGGCCACTCTCTCTAGATAATAACAACACGTACCTGAGAGCATAATCACATTATTATCATTATTATTATTATTCTAAATGCGTCTCAACTTCAGCCGGGGCGAGTTTGTTCCTTGTCCTGCGAGAAAGAGGTTATATCACTGGGTCCAATAAAACCACAACCCAACACAAGAGAGAAAGAGCGGACTTCATCAGCGTGACAGGGATCACTAACAACAACAGCCGTGAGATGCACCGAGAGAGAGAGAGAGAGAGAGAGAGAGAGAGAGAGAGAGAGAGAGAGAGAGAGAGAGAGAGAGAGAGAGAGAGAGAGAATCAGATTAAGCAGGGTTTGTGTCAGAATAGGCCCAAGTGCCAGGTGTTACAAGGCAAGGTGTGAAATGGAATAATAGGCCTTGTGTAGACCGCTGAACGGTAACCAAACAAGAGAGAGAGAGAGAGAGAGAGAGAGAGAGAGAGAGAGAGAGAGAGCATCACATTAAGAAGGGTAAGTTAAGGTGTTAAATGGAATAATAGGCCTAGAGTGAACCACGACACTATAATCAACCAACATAGACGCAGAGAGAGAGAGAGAGAGAGAGAGAGAGAGAGCCCCCTAATAAGAAATTCAAAAGGGCCTTTGAGTTGAGAATCCAGCAGTGTGACTCGGCGACCGCTTAAAGAGACCACACGCACTATAAGGAATTCTTGAAGCCCTTCTTCTTGTTTGTACTCCTTACAAAGCCGAGCCAAGGGAATCCGGGTTGAATATCATTATAATTATCATAACTATTAACATTGTTATTATTATTATTAGGGAGGAGACCTTCTCTGAGGGCAGTAGCGTCGAAAATTAAAGCTGTTTCCACTGGCGTTGTATTTCCTCTATTGTGTCGACACCCCACTGGCGGACATCTACGAGAGTACAAATGCGAATGAATATTTGACATCAAACCATGACTAATCAAAATTCAGCCTCCTGACAAACCCAACAACTGTAAACACCCCGCCTGCTATAAATACCCGTACTCTCATAGATGACCGCAGTAGCTGTGGACATGTTACAGGAAATAAGCCTAAGACAACAGAAATCTTTGTTTATCCTTGGGAAACTTGACATACCAGCTAGGTGCTGATGGAAAGAATATTGTAAGACGAATCGGAGAAGACTCCATACAAATTAAATGCTGTGGTAACAGTTTTAGTTCTCCGTAAAGAAAACTATTGTGCCGGCTTTCTCTGTCCTTCCGCACTTTATTCTGTATTCCCTCAGATCTTAAAAACTACTGAGGTTGGAGGGCTGCAAATTGTTATGTTCATCTACCCTCCAATCATCAAACGTATCAAATTGCAGCCCTCTAGCCTCAGTAGTTTTGAATTTTTTTAAGGTTAAAGTCAGCCATAATCGTGCTTCTGGCAAGTGGTTAAAATGTGGAAAATAAAGGCTATATTTCAGAGACCAAACTGTCTCTCTCCTCAGGCAAATTTGCCTGAGGAGAGAGACAGTTTGTCTCTGAAATATAACCTATATATTCCAAACTTTAGCGTTTCTATGGGCTCCCTTATATTTGATGGAATTCTGTTTTAACAGTATATATATACATATATGTGTGTGTGTGTGTGTGTTTACCTACACAATTTATACCTGAAGTGGTTGGTTGTGTACAGAACTATTCAATCTCGCCTGATAAGCTTATCAGTTACCCTTAGAAGGCTTATCCATATGGTCAATAACGTATTGCGTCATAGTTAACGGCAATCTGCGTAGAACTGCCATACGAAATGATCCCAATTACGCAGGAATTGGAATACAGAATTTAGGCCAAAGCCAAGTACTGTGCCCTACGAGGTCATTCAGAGCCGAAACGGAAACTGTGAGAGAAAATGGTTCTAAAGGTGTAACAGGAGGAAAACCTTTTGGCAGCTGCACTACGAAACAACTGTTAGGAAAGGGCTGAGGAAGGTGGAAGAGAAAAAGTAGGAATGGAGGTACAGTAGAAGGAATGATGAAAGGGGTTGCAGCTAGGGGCCGAATGAACGCTGCAAAGAATCTTAAGTGATGCCTACAGTGCACAGTGTGAGGTGCACTAACAGCACTACACCCCCACCACGGGGTGTACTCAGAAATGATTAAAAGTCATTATAAACAAATGTGTGCTTAGGTACATGGAAGTTTCATGGTCATGCAAACAAACAATTGATTGGCAACACAAGAGT
>NC_089741.1:33565409-33587080 GCF_040412425.1 Macrobrachium rosenbergii
CAGAACTAGTTTTTCCAGAAAACTGTCAACAACAAAATACGCAATAAATAACAAACGAAATGGGCCCTGGCGATGGACCGACAGAAGACCTACAACACAGGTCTGCCAAAAATAAACCAGGATGGCTGTGATAATCATACCCTCATGTGAGAGAAAATGACCTCGTAAAGGCCCTGCCCTTTGTGTAGATGCCACCTTTATTTGAAAAGGTCACCGAGGGTCTCATGCTACAGGCACTGTCTCTGGAACCAGGTAACTCTGGTAGCCAGGTGTTCCAGATCTGGTTTGAATGGCATGATCCAGTGTTACCGTGGCTGAAATGACAGGTAGCATCGTATCTTCGGTAAAGAAGGTCCAGGAACTGGTCAAACTTCTTTTCTTATATCTGCACAGGCTAGTGTGCTCCTGAGAGAGAGAGAGAGAGAGAGAGAGAGAGAGAGAGAGAGAGAGAGAGAGAGAGAGAGAGAGAGAGAGAGAGAGAGAGAGAGAGAGATTCACATTGCCTAGCCTCTGTCGACGCTTTGCGACAGTTCGCTATGATTCTGTCGCCTGTTTTGACAGCTCGCAGCGATAGGCGACTCTTTGTGGCCGTTAGCAATGACTGTCGACTATTTGCAATGACGGTCAACTATTTGCAATGACTCAACAGTGCAGTGACTGCCGAATGTTTGCGACCGTTTGCAATGACTGTCAACAGTGAGGTGACTATCGAATGTTTGCAACCGTTTGCAATGATGTCGAATGTTTACAGCCGTTTTCAATGACTGTCGCTTGCAATGCTTGCAACCGTTTGCAATGACTTTAGAATGTTTGCAACCGTTTGCAAACTGTCGAATTTGCAACCGTTTGACTGTCGAATGCTTGAACCGTTTGCAATGAACCGTTTCGAATGTTTGCAAGCGTTTTCAATGACTGTCGAATGTTTGCAACCGTTTGCAATGACTCAATCGACATTTGGCGACGCTATAAGAGCTGACTACCCTAAGAGAGGATGACACCCAGTCCTTAGACGTAAGACCTCTTGTTTATTTATGTTCCGGCCCAGATAAAGTTAAGGGTATATGCCCCTCTCATTATGCCCTTTACTTTATTCCCCTATGCCCATGAGATAATGAGATTAATGTGTGTCCTAATTTGTCTCCATAAAGACCATTTCTATGAGAGAGAGAGAGAGAGAGAGAGAGAGAGAGAGAGAAACACAAAAGTTTCTTCTCGCTCAAAAACGTCTGAATTCTGGTACCTCCACGGAACCAAATTAACTTGACGACGCGTCCCCACCACACGCACGAAACTCTGGTCATTCTGCTGACGTCAGCCTCATCAAAGGGAAGTCTCACATCTCTGCAAAGGCCCATGTAGACAGAACAGAGACCAGCGACAGTGCCAGAGACAGTAGTATACATTATTAGCCAGTAGATGTTCCTCACGTCTCACGCAAACACCCGACGCAGCTGGGCGGTCGTAAAGAAAACGAGAAGTGGCATTTTAATAAGCTCAATAGGGGTAACTACAGTATATTATCACTGGCATGAGAGGGGCATCATCCGCTTTCGCGTGCACGCAAGCAGGAAAGCACGCCACGGCAATAGGATATGGAGGCGATAAAGTGCTTTAAAATGATTGTCAAGATCATAACAACGACGGATGTAATGATTACTGAAACGTGAAGAATGGCCGAGAATATGATTCAAGTATAATAACGAGTATACGAGAATAATTATCACTTTGAATAAAATTCATACATTTTTATTACTGGCACTGGAATATAGTATTTAGGCCAAGGGCTAAGTGCTGGGACCTATGAGGTCATTCAGGGCTGAAGATAATGTTACAACGATTGCTGCAAGAGGGTGGAAAGCACGATGGAAGAAAGAGAATATGAGCGAAGGTACAGTAAAAGGAATGAAAGGGGCTGCAGCTAGGGGCCGAAGAGACGATGCAACGAACCTTAAGTAATGCTTACGGTGAGAGAGAGAGAGAGAGAGAGAGAGAGAGAGAGAGAGAGAGAGAGAGAGAGAGAGAGAGAGGCCCTTGTGGTTTCAACGGGAAATAACCTCCAACAATTTACACCCAAAAGCCTGGGGAGGACATTTCTTTGAAATGGAAAAAGACCTTTTCCCAAAGCCGCGAGAAGCAGCCTCTATTCATGGGAGAATCCCATTCAGTCAACCAATGAATAAATTATGAAGGAAAATAATGAAGAATCAAATGACTTAGCAGAATCGAACTTATGAGTTATATATGTATATGTATATATATATATATATATATATATATATATATATATATATATATATATATATATATATATATATATAAATTCAGAGTAATGGGAATCAGGTCAAGTCTACAGAAGTGGGAGGGGAAGGAGAACCTACCTACGCTTTACACTTATAGCTTTGCTTAAAGGTTAAGAGTCTGCAAGACAGAACCAGAGAAATAAAAGGTTATTGCCATTAACCTTTGAAGTTAAAAGTGTTTTGAAGATTTGTGTGTGAAAGGTTATGTTACACTGTGTTATACTCAGGAGAATTACTTCTAATGAGAACTTCTTAAGGCTTCTAATCCATAATAATAATAATAATAATAATAATAATAATAATAATAATAATAATAATAATAATAATAATAATGCTATTACTTTATTTAATAAATGAAAAATGTTTCGATAAGCTATACTAATAATAGCAATAATAATATTGCATAGATATTCAATAATAATCAAGGATTATGCAATCGAAAGCCCTTCGTTTGAAATCAATAAAAAAATTAAACCCAGTTATAAATTACAGTCATAGCTCCGATTCGTGCGCGCAAGCTCAAGGCTGTCGACTGCAAAAGGTTATGATTCATCGCACAGAAGGAGTGATATCTCTACTGCTATACTGCTATATCTCTTCCATTAACGAAGAGGCTACCCAAGAAAAAATGAAAGAGAGAGAGAGAGAGAGAGAGAGAGAGAGAGAAGAGAGAGAGAATTACACCTACTTAAGAAGTCCTTGTAACTCAAACTCTAACTCCTACTCCAACCTTTCACTTAACTATATAACCGACCGAAGCCACATCTAGAATATTTATTTCCCTTCTCGCGGATTATCTCGTTCCCTACACTATGGGAGTTGGGCGTTCCAACGTCTTTGCACTCGGCGAGACGGTTAAAATGATCTCGCAGGTTGTAAAAAACATATCACATGATAAGAGCGTCTAAAAGAGGAGTGCTCTCTCTCTCTCTCTCTCTCTCTCTCTCTCTCTCTCTCTCTCTCTCTCTCTCTCTCTCGTGGCAAAAAGCAATGATTGGAGGAAAGAAGTCCGCGTATTTTCCACCAGAAGCTGACGCAGGAGAATCGGAAAAAACTCCGATGATAAGAAGATTCTTCCATGAAACTTACTGAGGCCACTAAAACCTTTCTATATATATATATATATATATATATATATATATATATATATATATATATATATATATATATATATATATATATATATAGTATATATTATATAGAAAGATAGATAGATCGATAGATAGATAGACAGATAGACAGATAAGCTATACAAAATCACGCTCTTGATACATTTTGGGATATATACTCAAAGAAAAAAAATACTGCACTTCTACGGACACAAGGCTCCCGCAATAAAAAAACTCTAAACCAAAACAAACCCCAAACTAAAAAAAAAAACAAGCTACAGAAAAAAATAAAAAATAATAAAATAAATTTTTTTTTAAGAAAAAAAAAAAGCACTGAAAGCTTAAAATATAGAATAGACACACGAACGACCTCCATTTCAAAAGAACCCAGAGTGACCTGAGATAAGGAATAAGTGATCGCTTATCAGCTGTTGTCTAATGGATACCTTAGAGCCATTAGGTTGACGGTGGGGAGGGGGATGGGGGCGCACTTGTCGAGAGACTGTGAACAAAGTGACAAATGTCAAGGTACCTAAAATGGGCAAAGGATACCTCTCACTCTCTCTCTCTCTCTCTCTCTCTCTCTCTCTCTCTCTCTCTCTCTCCCCTTTTTCTCAATCTCATTTAATCACTTGGAATGTTCAGCTTACACCTGACCCTGCATTAACATACTCCCTCCTTTAATTCTCTCTCTCATCTCTCTCTCTCTCTCTCTCTCTCTCTCTCTCTCTCTCTCTCTCATTGTCTCTAACCATTGTCATAACCATATATATTATATATATATATATATATATATATATATATATATATATATATATATATATATATATATATATATATATATATATATATATATATATATATATATATATATTCCAATAATTAGTTTCCTTAAAGCGATAAGATTTTATTAGAATTTATGAATATATTTTTTTTAAATCACAATGATCACTTTCATTAAAATAATACGGGTTACGTTTTAAGAAAATTACCATTTCTGAAAAAATATATTATCCATAGATTTCAAATTGATCGGTTTCGGTTTCATCATGCAATAAACGTACTTGTTATGTAATATATATATATATATATATATATATATATATATATATATATATATATATATAGAATTCATTAACACACAATCACGTGTGGAACAGAAATAAATTTCTGACTCACGTCGGGATCGAACCCAGGTCTCTCAGGTGGAAAGCAAGGGCGCTATCCACTAGGCCATACAAGTCTAAAAGAAGTTGGAACCTGAGAGCAACTGCACCCAAGGAATTACCTGGGCAAGCTAACTGCTTGCATACCAGCGAGTTTTCCCCAACTTCCCGACTCAGCAATGACCCAATAGAAAGCATTTCATTCGAATTATCCCTTCTGAGTGAATAAGATAGAATTCATTAACACACAATCACGTGTGGAACAGAAATAAATTTCTGACTCACGTCGGGATCGAACCCAGGTCTCTCAGGTGGAAAGCAAGGGCGCTATCCACTAAGCCATACAAGTCTAAAAGAAGTTGGAACCTGAGAGCAACTGCACCCAAGGAATTACCTGGGCAAGCTAACTGCTTGCATACCAGCGAGTTTTCCCCAACTTCCCGACTCAGCAATGACCCAATAGAAAGCATTTCATTCGAATTATCCCTTCTGAGTGAATAAGATAGAATTCATTAACACACAATCACGTGTGGAACAGAAATAAATTTCTGACTCACGTCGGGATCGAACCCAGGTCTCTCAGGTGGAAAGCAAGGGCGCTATCCACTAGGGCCATACAAGTCTAAAAAGAAGTTGGAACCTGAGAGCAACTGCACCCAAGTCGGGAAGTTGGGAAAACTCACTGGTATGCAAGCAGTTAGCTTGCCCAGGTAATTCCTGGGTGCAGTTGCTCTCAGGTTCCCAACTTCCTTTAGACTTGTATGGCCTAGTGGATAGCGCCCTTGCTTTCCACCTGAGAGACCTGGGTTCGATCCTGACGTGAGTCAGAAATTTATATATGATATATATATATATATATATATATATATATATATATATATATATATATATATATATATATATATATATGTAATATTTATTAGCGGATACGATTGATGAGACATCTCTTGACATTATTGTAATTTAGTCTTAGCTTAGCCTTGCTGGCGTAATGTGTACTGTATTTTATTATTATTATTATTATTATTATTATTATTATTATTATTATTATTATTATTATTATTAGCAGCAGCAGCAGCAGCAGCAGCAGCAGCAGCAGTAGTAGTAGTAGTAGTAGTAGTAGTAGTAGTAGTAGTAGTAGTAGTTAAAAGATCCAATCCAGTCGCTGTGATGAGTTAACATTTTTCTCGGACCAAACCAGTCTGTTTACAAAAGATCTGACAGCAGACATATTGCGCAAATTCCTAATCTCTTTGGAGGCTACGCTCTTAACTTTAGCCTGTAGTTTATTTGAGCGTCAGGTATCCCCTAGATCTACAAGATAAGAACTGGAGTTGAAACCCATCTAAACGAACAGTTTCTAAAAACGAAAAAGATGAAATCTCCCAACTGTCAGGCTGTGGAATTCACGATGCGAACCTTTCGCGAGTGAGAATAGAACAGAGCACAGAATTTACGCCAAAGACCAAGCGGTGGGACCTACGATGAGGTCAGTCAGCGAGGAAACGGAAGTTGAGAGAAAGGTGGTTTGAAAGGTGTAACAGGTGGACAACCTCGCAGCTGCACTGTCAAACACTTGTTAGGAGAGAGGGTCGATAAAGTAAGACGGAAGACGGATATGAAAGGAGTTATACAGTTTAAGGAAATGAAAGGGGCTGCAGCTACGGGCCGAAGGGACGCCGCAAAGAACCTCCACGGATTTCGCGAACGAAGCAACCTCCACGGCAATTCCGAAACCCCATTTGACCACCCTCCAGTAACTCCATTGTTCCCTTTAGGCTCCCTCAGACTAAATGATGTGTACTGGCCAGGCGCCAGGAACGTCGTAAGACGAGTCTTTTGACCGATAACTTCGTGTTCTTTCCCCTCTCCCCTGCTGCCTTCGATCGGTTCCCGAGGAGACGAAAGAAAGAGAGGCTTGCTTGAGTCATCTCGGTGGGTGATCTTCTTCAAGGATGGAGGAGAGTCGAGTTTCGATTCTTATAATAATAATAATAATAATAATAATAATAATAATAATAATAATAATAATGATGATTATGATATTATTATGATTATTGATGATGATGATTATTATTATTATTATTATTATTATTATTATTATCTCGATGAGTGATCTTCACGGCTGAAGGGAATATCGAATTTCGGGAGTCGCAGTTCGGTTCTTAAATTTTTGATAATAATAATAATAATAATAATAATAATAATAATAATAATAATAATAATAATAATAATAATAATAATAAAGATACAACATATTTATTATTATTAGTATTATTATTATTATTATTATTATTATTATAAGTAGGCTGACAAAACTGTATGACAAAATACCTGTAGAACAGTTCCACAGTCCTTTGGGGATGAGGCCTCGCCTCGTCTCTGCCATGAGAGAGAGAGAGAGAGAGAGAGAGAGAGAGAGAGAGAGAGAGAGAGAGAAACAGAAACAACCAACCTCTGGCTATAAGCATCGAGTACTTTGAGGTCATTACTACAACGGACAAACACCTCCCTTAAATAACTGCCCATGCGCTCCCACCCTACAAACGACCACCCTTCCTATGGGTCTTTCCTCCCACAAAAACATCCCCACCCCCAACCCCACCCCCACAGGGAGGATGAACCCCACGGGGAAATGGCTGACAAATAAAGGGAGGAAACGGCCGAATACCATCCGTACACGACCTCGTAAACAAGAGATGAGCTGACGAATTCTTCAAAGGGCATCCAGGAATTCTCCTGTCAGGGTATAATAATAATAATAATAATAATAATAATAATAATAATAATAATAATAATAATAATAATAATAATGGATGAAATGACGAATTCGTCAAAGGGCATCAAGGAATTCTCCTGTCAGGGTATAATAATAATAATAATAATAATAATAATAATAATAATAATAATAATAATAATAATAATAATAATAATAATAGATGAAATGACGAATTCGTCAAAGGGCATTTAGAATTTTTCTTTCCGGGAATAATAATAATAATAATAATAATAATAATAATAATAATAATAATAATAATTCTAATAATAATAATAATAATATCAGCATAATAGGGTATAATAATAATAATAATAATAATAATAATAATAATAATAATAATAATAATAATACTTTGATTAATGCATTTATTGCGCTACTTTCAACAGACACATTAACGGTAAATCTGTGTGGCTAAGATGCATAGGCTAATGTCCTCCTTACATTAACTGCTCTTAATTTCATTTTATCGAATGTACAAGGCACATGGCTTACTTTCTGGCCTGCTCAAATGTACATCTCTCCTTTCTATACAGATTAAGATTTAAAAAAGGCCTAAACAAACTGTATTTCAAGAGGTTAATCACCCATTTATGACGTTATCAAAGAATAGGATTTTTAAATATAAGTGTAATATATTATTTGATTTAAACAATGAGTATAAAATATTCTTTGATTTAAACTATGGGTATAATATATTCTGGGTATAATATATTCTTTGATTTAAACTATAAGCTATCGTTTGATTTAAACAATGAGTATAACAATATTCTTTGCTTTAAACAATGAGTATAAAATATTCTTTGATTTAAACTATGGGTATAATATATTCCTTGATTTAAACTATAAAATATAATTTGATTTAAACAATGAGTATAAAAATATTCTTTACTTTAAACTATGGGTATAAAATATTCTTTGATTTAAACAATGAATATAAAATATTATTTGATTTACAAAATGAGTATATAATATTCTTTGATTTAAACTAGTATAAATTACGCTTTGATTTAAATAATGAGTATAAAATATTATTTGATTTAAACAATTAGTACAAAATATTAAGACATTCCTGTTCCTGTTCATATCACAAAACAACGAAACTTAACAACAAAAAAACTGGTTCTTATGAACATTTACAGACCTGCCGAAGCTCTCAAAGCAAGTTTATACAAATATGGCCAAAAAAAATAAAAAAAAATAAAAGACTTAAAAATAGTCGGGAATTTGCAAATGAAGGCAAGAATGCCCGGAGGGTACCAATGAATATGCACAGGTCAGACGCGGTTGCTGGTACCAATTTACCACCCAGAGTTGCCAGGTACCGATTTTCAAACAACAAACACACCAGGTTACCAGTGTTTACGTTGGACTGCGTGCCAGCTGCATGGAGGTTAGAGAGAGAGAGAGAGAGAGAGAGAGAGAGAGAGAGAGAGAGAGAGAGAGAGAGAGAGAGAGTTTTCACGTGCCCCAGGGGCTGCTAAGTATTCAAGACAGTTTGTGACGTGTATCACGTAATGTCTGAATTTGTTTTATACTTGTACAGTACGTTATTGTGACCGCTGAATATACTGTATACATACATATACATACATACATACATATATATATATATATATATATATATATATATATATATATATATATATATATATATATATATATATATATATATATCACACATAATATATGTGTGTAAGTTGCTATCCAGAAACCTTCACTCATCATCCTTCAGTACAGAGCTTAACACACACTCAAGATCTCTGACAAACAAAACAACAAGATGCCAAGCCGCGCACCTCTTGAAGAACACAGAAGCGTCTGTGAACTTCTGTGAGTTTCTCTGAAGGAGAACATTTGAAGTTTCCCAGAACTTCATCAGGAAGTTAAGTCACACACCTCTCCACTTGAGAACCAGAGACTAAAGTCGTATTCTGTGACGACTTGCAAAGGAAACGGGACATCAACGACTTGAAGAGTCGTCCTGCTTGAGATAATGGTAAATGAAGTCCCTTACGATTCCCGTGTGTTTCATCTGACATCCTGACTTCGTGGAACGAAAAGATATTGGGCTCGGTCAGTGCTTGGATGGGTGACCTCCAGGAGTCGCCAGACGCAGGCCGTGGGGAAATTAACCCCTTCGTCATTCGTGGGGTAGGGTGTGAGGCCTGCACCCGCACTTAATGAATACTCACAGAGAACCGGGTGTTTAACCAATTCTGAAGTCACGTCAGGTTAGAGGAATGTAAGGAAAGTATAAGTGAGACATTTGCTAAATTAGCATATCTTAATCTCAACAATAGGACGTACAGATATACACAAGTACACAAACACACACAAACACACCTACACACATTCTAACACACACACACACACACTTCCGCACACGAACACGCAAACACACCTACACACACAAACAACTACATACACAAATACACCTACACACACGAGCATACAAAAACACCTACAAAACGCACACACAAACGCACCTACACACACATGCACACAAACACAAAAAACACCTACACACATGAACACACGCACAAACACACCCACACACGCACAAACACACACCCCCCGCACACGCAAACATTCCTACACACACAAACACACCTACACACACGCAACACAAACACACTTACTGTACACACCCATACACACAAACACACCTACACACAAACACACAGTCCCAAACAACGCTCAGACCATAATGCAATCTCGTTCCCACTTCCTCTAACCAACTGACAACACAGCAACCCTACACTACAGGCGACAGAGAGAGGAGGAACACCTCGCAGGTGAAAATAATCGAGACACTTCTTGACCTCCCTCTAAGAACACGCAGAAACAGCAGCAATTTCTTTTATTGTTCTCCTCCAACTCCAGACGATGTCACATCGGTCCCACGCCTTTGACCCTCGAGGGACCTACATACAGAAGATACCTACTTTCGGAAGGAACCCACCTGCAGGAGGAACCTACCTGAAAAGTCCCTCGAATAAAGAAATTGCATTGGTTATGCGCGGCGTGCAACCGCAAGTGAGCCACGGTTGCAAGGTAGCGGCTGTCTTTTCGAGCGCAGGCGGTGCGATGGTCACGAGAGAGAGAGAGAGAGAGAGAGAGAGAGAGTGTGTGTGTAACTGAACATATGAATCATTTCACCCCAGGCTGGGAGAGGATTACCTCGTCGAGGCCCTCCGATTTTCATTGCAAGATAATATGCATTTGAATGGAATACTGATCAGTTACGTTCGTTATTGTCATTTCTCTCTCTCTCTCTCTCTTCTCTCTCTCTCTCTCTCTCTCTCTCTCTTTATACATACATATATATATATATATATATATATATATATATATATATATATATATATATATATATATATATATAATACGTATAAATGTATATACATACACATATATATCCCAGATGCATCCCCACAACTGACTAATGACCAACTAGAGAGAGAGAGAGAGAGAGAGAGAGAGAGAGAGAGAGAGAGAGAGATCCGAACGCCGTATATGGCGAGAGGATTTAAGACATCAGTAATAATAATAATAATAATAAAATAATGGCATCTGTCAAGAGGTCCACACCAGGCTTCCTAAACCTTTCCGCCCATAACCACACATAGCACTAGAGCTCGTTCGTGCTAGCATAAGCCAGCTCATTCTAGACCAACCAACCGTAGGCATTAAAAACACGCAAAGGCCAGTTTCTCGTTGCAATTGCAAGCTAGTGTATTCAAGTCACGTGCAAGAACCTCAGTGCATATAATCACATATAAATCTATCAGTTGTATAACAGTTTTCAAGTGGCTTTTATATAATTAACAGACGACGCTCTGAATCACGGATCTTATGATGTACCTTCTCAGTTCCAGAGGTCCTTTATTCTTCCTCACACCGTTGGACTGTGGGACAGTCTCCTTACTGAGGAGGTCGCGCAATTGGAGCTTCTTGTAGCCTATTTTAATAATTTACCCACATTTTTATCTATTTATTAAATTCATTTTTTCTTTCTTTTGTAATAAGTGGTCTCTTCTTTCTGTATTGCCCATTGCCTTCTGTTACTTCTTTCTAATGAACACCGCAATATTCTTTGGAAGCTTGAATTTCAAGTCAGTGGCCCCTGAGTTGTGGGGGGCTTGTTCCATATGAACAGGGTTCACATTCTGAATAATAATAATAATAATAATAATAATGCCTATATTCATTCTTACTTCCTAGTATCGAGATTAAAAACGAAATTCCACATTTTCTTTCTCTTTTTTGCAATTGTTTTTATTCCTTTATCCCGAATCAAATCTAGGACAGAATACTTGTAGCCTAAGCTGGCTACACCCAGTCGGCAGTTGAGAATTAACTGTCCTGATTTTGAAATTACATACAATTTGCCAGAGAGAGAGAGAGAGAGAGAGAGAGAGGGCCAATGGTTTGTTATTGCTTTGATATCTACGTGAAGGTACCGAGTCAGTTTGCTGTAGTACTTTTCTCTCTCTCTCTCTCTCTCCCCGCCCACGGCTCACAAACACGTACCTAAGCTCACTACTTAGTACCTTGGATTTTTATAGAACCACGCCCATATCGTCCCATTCCTCACATTGCCCAGAGAGAGAGAGAGAGAGAGAGAGAGAGAGAGAGAGAGAGAGAGAGAGACAGGTAAATCAGGTAAATCACACATCACTCCCGGCACAGGAAGTACAGCGACCTGAAACCAACTGACATGATGGCGTGTACCGAGCCAGGCAAGGTATAGTTATAAAACGAAAGCAATAAAGGCCGCCAAACTTTATGACACCCCGGCGGCAGATGCAAGGCTACGGGAACATAAAACCGCAAATCCGAAACTCAATAAACACGGAGGCGTGGTGGGGAAGCCGGCCAAAGCGAGTTCGAAACCACCTGCTGCGTAGGCCTATAGCGGCGGAAGAGCTGAGGGCATTTCTCCTATGACGCGAGTTCGAAACTCTCTAACTTTCTTTAACCTTTTTTTTCTTCTCCTCCTTGGATTTCACAGAAATTGAATATGAAATTTAGGCCACAGGCCAAGCGCTGGTACCTATGCAGAGGTCATTCGGCGCCGGAAGAGAAAATGAGTAAAAGATTTGAAAGGTGTAACAGTAGGAAAACCTCGCAGTTGCACTAAGAATCAATTGTTAAGAGAGGTTAAGGAAAGTAAGATGGAAGAAAGAAAATATGAACGAAGGTATATTGAAGGGAATGAAAGGGGTCAGGGACGAAGGAACACTGCAAAGAACCTTGAGTAATGCCTACAGTGCACCGCGTGAGGTGCACTGATGGCATTAGCCCCTAAGGGAGAATTTCATTTGAAATACATCAGTTAAACGTTTGCTTAATGAAGGCTATATTTCTACATACCTGGCCAATGTGACCGGTTCATTCAATAAACTATTTACTGAATAACTTTACTGAACTGTGAACAAGGTGAATTTGATAGCACCTGTCTCTTTTCAGACTAAGCCTAACTGCACGTTTAGGGACCCAACTGTTACACTTTGCGTTCTCAGTAAAGAAGGCAAGTTTGCAGTAGATGACAGCATTTGATCACTCTTGCTATATTCTACGTCTAAACAGGTAATGGGGCTTTAATACATTTCAAGAATAAATAAAATGCGTTTCTACTTATAACCAATTAGGCCTAGACAGTCAATAGGTGTGCTGGTTACAATTATCACAGACCAACGACCGTTTTGACCCTAGCTAAACTTTCAATAGTAAGTTGTCTGAAGAGCTATACAGCTGTGAAATCTTTAATACATTCAAAGAATAAATAAAAGGCATTTCTATTTGAAAACAATTAGGTCTACGACGGTCAATACGTGTGCTTTTTAACATCATCACTAACCAGTTTTGACTACAACCTAGACGCACCACCAAATACAAAACAGACCAACTTTTCCACAGACACAACAGAACCTCGGAAAAAAAAAGAATCTCTCTCTCTCTCTCTCTCTCTCTCTCTCTCTCTCTCTCTCTCTCTCTCTCTCTCTCTCTCTCTCTCCCGTTTGTCAAACACCCTACTTCTGCATCAATTAAGCATGATGTGAGCGGCTTCTAAAGCGAATTGGAAGGCCCCGGCCCGTGTAGGCTTCATCCGTTTAAGGGGCGACCTCACATTAATTAACACCGAGATTTTAACACGGGCCGGACACACCCAGGCGAGAACTTGAGCGATTCTTTGGCCGGTGCTAAATTAGCCTTCCACCGAACTTGCTTCCAGTGAAGACATGACGCAATGTTTTGCTTCTCGGAGAAAGAAAAAAGTTGAGAAAAAAAAGGCTTCGGAGTTTGAACGGTGGGTGGGCCGGCTTAGCTTTTGTTTTCTTTGGGAGGAATTCGTCACTGGCAGAGAGAGAGAGAGAGAGAGAGGATGATTAAAGGAAAACGATAAAAAGGGTGATGGAGAGAGAGACAGAGAGAGAAAGTGAGAGAGCGAGTGATAAAAGGGAGTGAGAAACAGATGAGAGAGAGAAGAGAGAGAGAGAGAGAGAGAGAGAGAGAATGATTAAAATGAAGAGATATAAAAGGGTGAATGAGAGCGATAAAGTGAGAGAGATAAAAAAAAGAGAAAAACAGATGAAAAGGAGAGAGAAAACAGATGAGAGAGAGAGAGAGAGAGAGAGAGAGAGAGAGAGAGAGAGAGAGAGTCCTGTTCCTTTTAATGATGATATGACTGCACACATTTGACACCACTATAATAACTCTCATTCTCCAGCTATGGTCTACACCTGTCTCCTAAAAACAGGGCACCTATATGAAATTTAGGCTGTCAACTCAGGCGCTAAGGCACCCTCGAACACTCAGTGTTTAAAGACAGTGGAAAGAGTGAGTTCCTGTGGCTGGACAGCAAAATAGAGAAGATAGCCAGAATATTAAGCAGGCCAATATATATATATATATGTGTGTGTGTGTGTGTGTGTGTGTGTGTGTGTGTGCGTGCGTGTGTGTGTGTATAGCAAAGAATGCTATTTGCAAAACTAAACCGTAACTGATTTCCACAGCCAAAAAGTCATTCACTTCTCAACCATAGTTGCCATAGTTGCTCAACAATGACATGGCAACAGAAGTACCTCAGACCACGTACAGTTCTGAGCGAAGAAGAATAAGCACAGCAGCAGAAACTCGAATAAAAAACCCGTGACTGCTTGTGCAATAACAACTGCCGCAGAAGGAGAGAGACGCCCTTCCAATGTCATGCCTCTGGGAATTCAAGACTCCTGGCTGTGAAATGTGAATGACGACACGGACGCTGCATTCCCGTGCAAAAATGAAAGTTGCAAGTTTCAAGGTGGTCATCAAGGCAAGCGGAGGCTCAAAACGGTAGAGCTCCCGTCTACGGTCCTTCACGATTTCCGGTTAATCTAAAACATCTTAGAAATGACTTTTATACTCTAGAATTTTCTTGATTTCTGTTATTGTGAGCTGAAGTGGTTGATCGCCATGTTACGTGGAATGGGCCTACATTTCAAAACTTGTCGTCTTGTGAGAAATTTTCCCTTTTCTATACACGACGTAGGACTAATACTTTCCCAAACTGCCGCATGCAAGTGGAAGCTTAAAACACGATGAGAGAGAGAGAGAGAGAGAGAGAGAGAGAGAGAGAGACAACAAAAGGTATAAAATACCTCTCGAGAGGAAATACTTTACCCTCCTCTATACCCAACGTAGGCCTAATACCTTTCCAAACTGCCGTATGCATGTGGAAACTTAAAACACAATGACTCAGAGAGAGAGAGAGAGAGAGAGAGAGAGAGAGAGAGAGAGAGAGAGAGAGAAAAAAAGTGATAAAATACCTCTCGAGAGCATGAGTGAAAGTGAAAATCAGTCAGAAATTCGATGAATTTAAGCGAGAGCAAGTGACACCCCAACCCCAACCCCCAAAAAAAAAAAAAAAAAGTGGCCCAGCAATACGTTGCAGTCTATTAGCTGACATCATATAGAGTTCGAGACGAGCAACTGGTCCTCTATACCACAATATACGAGAAGTGAGTTATATGTATCTTTGAACCCAGGCGCTAGGTTGCTTCTGAATACTGACACCAAAAATAGAATGGATGATGATGATGACACCCACTTTGAAGAGAATTGGCTCCATTTCGAGTCAATAACGAAGTTAGGAGTAATATCGGTACTGCTACTGAGAGAGAGAGAGAGAGAGAGAGAGAGAGAGAGAGAGAGAGAGAGAGAGAGAGAGAGAAACGAAGTTGGAAGTAATCATGGAAGTACTGGAGAGAGAGAGAGAGAGAGAGAGAGAGAGAGAGAGAGAGAGAGAGTTGGGAGTAACCACGGAAGTACTATTGAGAGAGAGAGAGAGAGAGAGAGAGAGAGAGAGAGGCCAAGTCGAGAGCAACACTGAATTACTGTAAGAGAGAGAGAGAGAGAGAGAGAGAGAGAGAGAGGACACAGTTGGAAACCAACGCTTTCCCAAAACGTGACAACCAAAGAGGTTCACTGACACCATCACAGCTCAATTTTCATGCTCCAAAATATGTGATTTGACAGGAGCAAAATGTCCCGGGAAAAATATATATATAAAACCCCAGGTAAATCATACAATCACGAAAGAACCGCCGAGTGCACTTCCTGGACACGGCTACGTGACGACACCTCTGGTCCATAACTTGGTTTTGGGAGGTGGGAACACTTGAGAGAGAGAGAGAGAGAGAGAGAGAGAGAGAGAGAGAGAGAGAGAGAGAGAGAGAGAAAGAGAGAGAGAGATGACTGAGCAGGTGTTAAGCTGTCAGGTTCGAAAGGTGCGTAACCCTGCGATGTAGAAACTCTTCATATAGGCTATAAATGTGTGTATGTGTGTAT
Organism: Macrobrachium rosenbergii; assembly: GCF_040412425.1. Classification (NCBI taxonomy): domain Eukaryota; kingdom Metazoa; phylum Arthropoda; class Malacostraca; order Decapoda; family Palaemonidae; genus Macrobrachium; species Macrobrachium rosenbergii. The sequence goes on from NC_089741.1 coordinate 33,581,596, forward strand.
ATATATATATATATATATATATATATATATATATATATATATATATGGGGTTATTCTGTACCCTTTGTACAGTCAAGTCACCTAAAAAGGCTGGTTTTAGCCACAGAGAAACCTCAATTACTACAGTCTTCCATAGCTGCAAAATGGTTCCATTCACGCAGACTATTCTTGAGAGAGAGAGTTTGGAAAAATATTCTGAATATAGGTCTAGAACACAATACCACCTCGTCAAACCAGCCACAAAATGCCCAATTGATTAACTGCTGTTTTATGCTAATCGTTTTGTACACCTGTCCTACCAATGTACTTTGCATCTGCGCTTCTCCAATTATCCGCTGTTAAACGAAAAACATCGTCACATTTTTCTCTTAAAACTTCTCATCTTCGTTAACTTATCAATAAACTGCCATAACAATTCTACAATTTTAGTATCTACCACAATCCCCCATCGTCATTTTACTTATTCCCTACATAATGCAGTAGACATAATGATCTCTTCCAATCAATTTTCACAAGTTGCGGATATTTCAACTCCAATATTCTCTGGACGTTGTTTGCATGTGACTAGCCTATTTACTTTCTTCTTTGTTTTATATACAGAAATCAAATACTTTTGATAACTCTACCCCCATCTCCCCCATATCTACTATGTGCATTAGCCTATCTTCTACCCTCGGAGTCTGCTAGGCCTATCTCAATTAGCCTATAACTATCACCAGTATTTTTCAACCCTCAGATCCTGCTAAGCCCATGTCAATTAGCCTACAACTATCAACTGGTACTTTTCAACCCTCAGAGTCTGCTAGGCCTATGTCAATTGCCTACAACTATCAACTGGTATTTTCAACCCTCGGAGTCTGCTAGGCCTATGTCAATTCGCCTATAACTATCAAATGGTATTTTTCAACCTTCAGAGCCTCCTAGACCTATGTCAATTTGCCTATAACTATCAACTGGTAGAGTCTGCTAGGCCTATTTCAATTAGCCTATAACTACCAACTGGTATTTTTCAATCCTGCCATTCCCTTGGTGCCTACTTGGCTAAACACTAATGAATGCTGAAATGACATGAAAATTAGGAGGCATTCGATTGAAATTCCGAAACAACTACGAAAGTATATATCTGAAAACGACAATTCACCAAAAAAGCTATTAACTGTAACTGAGAAATAAACTGGATTCCCCTCTGTAACTGACAAATAGGCCTAAAAGGGTCTAGCCTTCGTATAACTGACGAATAAAAGGAGCCTGTCTCTTTAAAAACTCAAAAATAAACTGGCCATGTCTCCGTAAAAATGTAACCAAACTGGTTTAGCTTTCTAAAGTTCCCGAAAAATCCGGCATTTTATAAAAACAAAAATTAGCATGGCTGTGGAGCTTACGATTACATCAAAGTGTTTTTTTATTCCTGTAATCACCGACAGACTGAGAGACAAACAGCCTGACGGGAGATTAAAAGTGTATTGACATTAAAAGCACCTTCCCATTCTCTCTCTCTCTCTGTTACAACCACTCTACCCATAAGATCATTTGAACTCCCGTCAGTTTCCGTCCTAACGAAATCGTGCATCCTACGAGAACAAAATCACGTGGGCAGATTCCATCCTGAACACCACGAAATGTGGGAGCACGACCCCTCAATAGGCCTACAGTAACCTGGCAACCCATGGCAAGATAAACAGCTACGGCCTGGGCCAGATTACCTCAGAAAGGGGACCGCAAACTTCCTTTCGGGGATCAGTTCCTTCCGAGGAACCTTACTGGACTTTCGAGGAGACTCTACTCTTCCTCTACGACTGGGAAAAACAACAACAACAAATATAATAATAATAATAATAATAAATAATAATAATAATAATAATAATAATAATAATAATAAGGGTAAAACTTGAAACTGCTACATGGCCTACGCATCCATCTAGGTTCGGCAACATAATAATAATAATAATAAATAATAATAATAATAATAATAATAATAATAATAATAATAATAATAATAATAATAATTTTTAAATAATAGACAGCCACTTTACACACCTTTAAATATAATAATAATAATCATCATCATCATCTGGCTTATTAAATAATGCACAACCACTTTATACCACATTTACATAATAATAATAATAATAATAATAATAATAATAATAATAATAATCCGGCTTATTAAATAATACAGACAGCCACTTTATACCATCTTAACATAATAATAATAATAATAATAATAATAATAATAATAATAATAATAATAATAATAAATAATAGTCTGGCTTATTAAATAATACAGACAGCCACTTTATACCACCTTTACATAATAATAATATTATAATTATATAATAATAATAATCGTCCATGAACTGGAACCATTTTGACAAAACTTGACTGAGAGTCATTCAGTTATTATACATTGACTTACTATTACCTAAGAAATATATAAACGTGTCACTCTGAAATTGGCCTATAACACTCAACAATGAAAACCGTTGCTTAAATAACTGATAAATATTAAAGGAAACTGTTTTCTTTATATATATATAATTTTTAACAGAAATTACCTTTGGATTTCGGGGGCTTGGTGCCATCGCTGAGGGTAGAAGACCTATTCCCCATCGTCAAAAGTATTTGGTATTCAAAACGCACTATCCAGCTTTGAAACACATCTTCAGGCACTCATATTTCCCTTTGCTCCATCCGCCATTAAATTAACGACGCTAATCAACCGACTAAACCATTCTATCTTGAAAGAAAAGGCACAAATTAACACTTGTCAAATATTCACGTGACGAATGCACGGAGAACGCGCCGCGACACGACCTCACTCGGTAACAGTCTGACGTACACTGAGTTCGGCGAGTTGGTGACTGTGGTATAAGAGGTATGTTTACAGTCAGTCTCAGGGGGAGGACCTTCTTGTTGGGGGTGGGGATTAAAACCAGGAGGACCTGTAGTTAAGTTCTTCAACTGAGGAATGATGGAAGCAGGACTTTGAAAACACCTGAGCTGCTTCTGCTGCTCAGCTCAGGTGATGATGGCTTGCCTGAGCAGTAATAAACAGGGCCTTGTTTTGTAAGTTAGCAGTGAGCAGGTCTTGTTGTTTTGTCCGAACGCTGCTCGGAGGTTGGCGATGGTACTAAACAAGTGAGCCAAGCACAGCCAGAGAGGAGCTGTTATTATTATTATTATTATTATTATTATTATTATTATTATTATTATTATTATTCAGAAGAAGGACCCTATTTATAAGGAACAAGCCCACCACAAGAGGCCACTGACTTGAAATTCAAGCTTCCACAGAATATTATAATGTTCATTCGAAAGAAATAACCGACAATAATGGGAAACACAGAAAGGAGAGATCAGTTATCAGAAAAACAGATACATTAACAGACTAACAAATAAAAACGTCAGTAAATTACATACTTGAGAAATGTTCTAGACCCATAACACACTAATATACGTACCTGATAAGAAAGGTTCTACACTGACCTACAAACTATTGGAAGTGAACTGAAATTAACTATGAGCTCTCGTGTGAATCGAAAAGACGGTCACTCCATTCAGAGATTCATTCTCAAACCTGTTATAGCAACCGTTTATCTGGGTTACAAGTCGCGAGCCCAAGACGAAAGTCACTTCAAATCCTCGTTGAGTCCTCCGAGATAAAACAAATAGCCTGGAATGTCCAAAGCACTTAGTGGAGAGTCATAATGGATATTGTAAAGGGGAGTTTTGAGTAATATATTATACTTTTTCCAACGTTACTTTCTCTTATTTGTACAACTTCTTGATAGAGTTGTCTTTCATTTCTTCTTTAAACTTCGCGTCAATTTGACACATTTCTAAATTCTGCGGCAACTTTTGCATAACCTGGGTGCCTTTAAGTCTATTTTTTTAGACCTAACGGTAATTATCGCTCGCTAACAGTGAAATTCATCGGCCAATTGGAAGGACGAGGAAATCTCAGTGATATCGGCTGCAGATAGTTATCGTTAGGTCTAAAAGACAGACTACAAGACCAAGGTTTGCAAAAGAATTGTCACAAAATTCAGAGATTTATTTACATTTTTATCTTTTTATTTATTTGTTCATTTATCTATTTTTTCTAATAACTGATCTCTTCTGTCTGTATTTCCCATTACCTTATGTTACTCCTTTCGAAAGAGCACCGTAATATTCCTTGGAAGCTTGTATTTCAAGTCAATGGCCCTGTGGTGGGCTTGTTCCATATGAACAGTGTTCATCTTCTGCATAATAATAATAATAATAATAATAATAATAATAATAATAAGAGAAGAAGAAGAAGAAGAGAAGAAGAAGAAGAAGAAGTAATGCTGATGATGACAGTGATAAGTCTAGTCTGATAGCGCAGATGAATCAGCTATTCAAACTGGAGTTTAACAACAGATAGCGCCCGGGGCAAAGTGATCTTCGAATAATGTACACACTGAGAATTCGCTGGTCACTGATAACTAATTATTAATGCACCTAATCTTATCTAGGTTGGGCAATGTGTCCTATTAATCCACTATGCTTTTCTTTTCCTCTGGTTGATATAGACGAGATTTGGAAATGGTTCCATATTTTTTGAAAACCTCTTTTTGAGAAATGTAAATGTACAGTTAAAACCTGATGCCATAAACTACAAAACTTAAACAACAATATATATATATATATATAAATATATATATATATATATATATATATATATATATATATATATATATATATTATATGATGGGGAAACATAACATTGTAAAATGAACCTTATTCCAACCTGAATGTATAGAGCTACTGTGTCTAAACATTAAGCCACAGCATTTCACACTGAATGTTTAATCTATCGTATCCTAAACATCTCTGGGAAATAAATGCAAAACACGGAAATCAAATCACAGTTGAAAAGGGAGAAATAAGGATGTTGTAATGTTGAATGTTGCATGAAGAGAGATTCCGCAGGATGTTGCATGGAGCGAATGGCAGTATGCATTTTGAAGACGATGAAAAGACTTACGTTACAAAGATATAGGATGATAAATGCTCGTTGCAGAAAGGTCGAGGATGATGTTGAATGCTGCAAGAATATAGGATAATAATGTTGAATGCTGCAAGAATAAAGGAAAATAATGTTGAATATTGCAATAATTAAGGATAGCAATGCTGCAAGAATAATGGATAATCATGTTGAATGTTGCAAGAATAAAGGATACAAATGTTGAATGTTGCAAGCATAAAGGATAATAATGCTGAATGTTGCAACAATAAAAAAGGATAGTAATGTTGAATTTTCAGAATGAAGGATAATAAGGTAGAATGTTGCACGAATTAAGAATAGCAATGTTGAATGCTGCAAGAATAAAGGATAGTAATGTTGAATGTTGCAAGAATAAAGGATAATGTTAGATGTTGCACGAATAAAGGATAATAATGTATAACATTGCAAGAAAGATAATGTTGGACTTGCAAGAATAAAAACTAATAATGTTGA
>NC_089741.1:33590080-33602580 GCF_040412425.1 Macrobrachium rosenbergii
TCGATCCACCAACGTCAGTCAACGATTAGATGCATATTTCACAGTTTATGACAAAAAATTCCACCTTTAATATCAACACTAACATTAAAGTCCTTAATTTTTTTCTGACAAGAGAAAACATACAATTTAAATGCAACTTCACTCTTTTCTTGTACCATTTCAGATAAGAAGAGATGCGTCACTACGTAGTTATACACGGCACCCTTCGAAGCGTACAGCAGATGCCACTTATCACACACGAACGAAAAGTCCGTCAGTGTCACGCCAAAAGATATAAATACATCAATCAACAAGCCCATAAGCCAGACAGAACTGCGTTCATGCAAATCTGCAACACCGCGGCGTGAAACAATCAAAGCGCAATCAAACAAATAACTTCACAATTCCTCCAGCGACGAAGATTGTAACGAACACACGACTGAAAGGTGTCTACACAGCTCGTGACTCGGACCGCGACTGATAAAGGACCGTTATCTCGGCTGATAAGGAAGATACCAAGGGCACGAATCACCCGCGCACAATCGAAGGCTCTCGACAGGTATCCCCACACTGAAATATGGCGCTTGCAAAGGAACAGCAAAACCACCTGAGTTAAAGCAGGGCAAAGGAGGGTGAGAAGGATGATGAGGAAAAGAGGTTAAATAAAAAGGATGGTCAGGAAAGGGCCAGGATGGAAAGGAGGCTAAAAAAACAAAGGATGGCAAGAAAAAGGGTAAGAAAGGATGGCAAAGGAAAGGATGGTAAGGGAATAGATGGTGAAAATGAGTATGGCAAGGAAAGGAGGCTAAAAAAAAGGATGATAACGAAAGGGATGGCAAGGAAAGGATGGTAAGGAACAGATGGTAAGAAAATGATGGCAAGGAAAGGAGGCTAAAAAAAAAGGATGATAACGAAAGGATGGCAAGGAAAGGATAGTAAGGAACAGATGGTAGAAAATGATGGCAAGGAAAGGGCCAAAAAAATGCTAAGGAAGGTAGGAAAGGATGGCAAGGAAAGGATGGTAGGGAACCAGATGGTAAGAAAATGACGGCAAGGAAAGGAGCCTAAAAGAAAAAAAGGATGGTATTAAGGAAAGAGGCTAAAAAAAAGGATGGTAGGAAAAGGAGGCTAAAAAAAAGGATGGTAAGGGAAAGGAAGAAGGGGCAAAAGGTGTGATACCCGTGACACCACAGCGGCCATCTTTTGCACAAGCGCATCAGGAGACGGTCGTAAAATAATACTGAGGAGGTTTTTATCGTCACAGAACTTCGCTAAGTCGGAACAAAGACTCAAAGCAGCACCCTCTCTTATGCCCAGGCACAAGCGCTGCCCAACTCTGGTTCATGACGGAATACCCCGAGTTTTCATCACAAATCTCTGACTTCGTTTCTTGCTTTCCGTCCGCAAAGAATGTCTCAGTTATAAAAAATGGCTTTGTGTGTAAAATCTGTTTTGTTTTATATAATGATTCCTGCTTTTGGATGAAGAATGTTTCGATTATAAAATATACGTGTATAAATCTGTTTTGTTTTATATGATGATTCCTGCTGTTGGGTGAAAATTTTTCGGTTATGAAGTGTTATGTTTATAAAAACCTATTTTGTTTTATATAATGATTTCTGCTATCCGTTTAATAATATTTGAGTTACAAAATATGTATAAATCTTGTTTTCTTTCACACATTGATTTCTGCTTTCAGTTTAAGATTTACAGTGTATATATATATATATATATATATATATATATATATATATATATATATATATATATATATATATATACTCTATATATATATTACTATATATATTATAAATGTATATAATCAGTTTTATTTTATATATAATGATTTCTGATCACTGTTTATGGTTGTTGTAGAATGTATACATAAAAAATGTTTTATTTTTTTATAATGAAACAGGAAAAATATAATTCTGCATCCTCCCAAACTACTTAAATGTTTGAGTGGTATGATGACGCAATCACAGACTGTCTGTACAAATCTCTTCTCTCCTGGAAGATATGACGACATTTTCAATCAAAAATATGACTCTCTTCGTAGATTCTATTTCACCTTCTACAGTTCAACTTCTATTCTAATTTTACCTACACTTTTATTTATTTATTAGTTGATTTGTCTGTTTTGCTGATAACTGATCTCTATTTTCTGTATCTCCCATTACCTTCTGTTAGTGCTCTCAAATGAACACCTTAATATTCTTTGGAAGCTTCTTGAATTTCAAGTCAGTGGCCCCTGGTGGGCTTGTTCCGTATGAATGGGCTTCATCTTCTGAATAATAATAATAATAATAATAATAATAATAATAATAATAATAATAATAATAATAATAATAATAATAATAATACCTTCTGTTACTTCTTTCGAATAGACACCACATTCTTAGAAGCTTGAATTTCAAGTCAATGGCCCCCCCTATGGTGGGCTTGTTCCATAGGAATAGGGTTCATTTAATAATAATAATAATAATAATAATAATAATAATAATAATAATAATAATAATAATACCTTCTGTTACTTCTTTCTAATAGAACACCATATTCTGGAAACTTGAATTTAAAGTCAATGGCCCATGTGGTAGGCTTGTTCCTATGAATAAGGTTCATTTAATGAATAATAATAATAATAATAATAATAATAATAATAATAATAATAATAATAATAATAATAATAATAATAACGAACAAGGAAAATAATGAGGCAAAAGTTTGGAATATGATGGATCACAAAAAACGTTATGCATCTGTCATATCTTAAACCCCCACCCAACACACCCCACACCACGACAAAACCGTTTCCAAGTAAGATAAGCAAATGCCGTAAGTTACTTTCTGTCATATCAAATTATCAGGCAATACCATCTCAGAGCGAAACGGATGCACGGTCACGTGACCATCCTTCCTGATGATTTAAAACAAACTTATAGGAAATGAATCATCTATTATGATTTCGGATAAGAATATGACTTGCAATATGAGTATGAGTTGCGATAAATGGAAATTCAGTTACGATATGACATATAAAAAGTAAGCATAAAGTCTGCACTTATAGTGGTAGTAGTAGTATCGACGTTGTAACATTTGACTTCAGATGTAAATCTAACTTCAGACATAAAAATACGACTTCAGATATAAAATCTGACTCCAGATATAAATCTGACTCAGATAAATACTTCAGACTTAAATACGACTTCAGACTTAAATACGACTTCAGACTTAAAATACGACTTCAGACATAAAATACAACTTCATATGTAAAATCTGACTCCAGATATAAATCGGACTCAGGTATAAATCTGGCTCCGGTATAAATCTGACTCAAATACTAAATACGACTTCAGATATAAAATCTAACTTCAGATATGAAATCTAACTTTAAACTTAAATACGACTTGAGATACAGAATCTAACTCCAGACATAAAAATGCGACTTCAGGTATAAAATCCACATTGAAATATAAAAAACCTGACTTCAGACTTCAAATATGATTTCGGATATAAAATCTAACTTGAAATATAAAATCTAACCAGTCCAACAAATGCGCCTTCACACGTAAAACTTGACTTCAGATAAAGAAAAAATCTAACTGGAGATATAAAATCTTACCTTCACACATATAATACTTTAGGTATAAGATCTGCAAGTAGTAAGCATAAAAATCATTTTGAAAGTAGTAAAGCAGAAAATCTGCGCTGATAATAACAGTACCGACGGCCAGGGGCAGCAAAGGGCTACGCTTCTTCTTCTTCTTCTTCTTCTTCTTCTTCTTCTTCTTCTTCTTCTTCTTCTTCTTCTTCTTCTTCTCCAAACCAGGGAACGACGACAAACTCGAACAGGGCGAAGCGACAAAGTCGTTGGCCCAATCAATAATTCGCTTGAGTAAAGGGTTCGGGAGACTCCGGGCGTGCTTTTAGAACCTATTTATTTCTTTGCCACTACCCTCCTACCCTGTATTCTCTCTCTCTCTCTCTCTCTCTCTCTCTCTCTCTCTCTCTCTGTATCTCTGTATGGAGATATATAACCATAATCATTTGAGGGGATACGGCCAAATGTTGAAATATTGAATATATATATATATATATATATATATATATATATATATATATATATATATATATATATATATATATATATATATATATATATATATCTATCTCTACACACACACACGAGAGAGAGAAGAGAGAAAGAGAGAAAAGAGAAAGTACAACGTGTGAACAGCAGTTTTAATTACTGTAATTCTTCGAAACATTCTCATAATTACAAAAATCTTCGAACATTTTCTCTATCAACACACTTCGTCGGAACTTCCATACCATCAACAAAACAGTACCAATTCCTCCAATTCACCTCCATTATTCATTCTTACCTATTTCCCATTTCCTATTACCCAATTCCCCATTTTACCCTCAGGCTGGTGGTCCTCAGGACAACTCCTTGGACCAGTTCCCAATTTTTTGTGAAAACTGACAGCAACCAGATGGTACCAGCCATCAAAGTTCAGGAAGCTGACTCAGCATTTTAAGAGTTTTCTCTCTCTCTCTCTCTCTCTCCTCTCTCTCTCTCTCTCTCCTGCCGATTGATGACTGACAGTAAGGTGATATAACTACCTAGTCACTGACATCCAGATGTGTTATATATATCATATATATATATATATATATGTATATATATATATATATATATATATATATATATATATATATATATATATATATATATATACATACACACACACACACACATTTGAAGCCCAATTCAATCAACCTTCGCTTTTCATTACACTACAGAATGCCAAACTCGACTTAGCCAACACACATTGATTATATAACTATATATATATATATATATATATATATATATATATATATATATATATATATATATATATATATATATATATATATATATATATATATATATATATATATATATATATATATATATATATATATATATATATATATATATATATATATATATATATATATATATATATATATATATATATATATATATATATATATATATATATATATATATATATATATATATATATATATAGTTATATAATATATATATATATATATATATATATATATATATATATATATATATATATATATATATATATATATATATATATATATATTTAATCTTATATATATATATATATATATATATATATATATATATATATATATATATATATATATATATATATATATATATATATATATATATATATATATATATATATATATATATATATATATATATATATATATATATATATATATATATATAACTGCATATATATATATATATATATATATATATATATATATATATATATATATATATATATATATATATATATTCTATATATATATATATATATTTGGCTTAATTGTAATCTCTGCTTTTCATTAAACTGCAAATGCCAGACTCAACTGTAGAATAGGGTGCAAAGTAAGGTGGAAAAGAATACGAACAGGTACAATAAAACGAATGGAGTTGCAGCTGGCAGCCTCAGGACGGGGAGACTGCAAAGAACCTCAAGTAATGCCTGCAAGTGCACCGCGCGAGGTGCTGCTGACGGCGACCACCTCCCTGCAGGGCCTAGTAATTATAGCTTTTTAAGAAGGGTAAAAAACCAATCGTGACGTGACGAAGACTTGTGATATTTCTTTCATTAAAGTAATTCCATTCCACTACTAGTCCACTGAAGGTTTCCTGATACTGGACGGTTGCTGGGTCATGCGTGACTATGTTCTTTTTTTGAGATTATGTCTTTGAAAGAGGCTTTGGAAAAAAAAAAAAAAAAAAGTTAAAATAACTTTATCTTAAAAGGCACTCGGGAAATGGAATAAAATATTGGAAGATAGTTCAAGATCTAATGATCATTCTTTTAGGAGCGTGAGATTGACTTTGTTTGAGGCGATTATGTTTTTGAAAGAGCTTTGGGAAATTTAAAAAAATTAAATTACCACCTTGAAAAACTCTCGGAAAATGGAGATAAAACATTGGAAAAAGATTTTATTGAAGTTCTGATAAATTTGAAATAGGCTAAAGTATTGCAATTAATTGCTTTATTATAACAATATCTTTTTTTTTCAAGGAGAATAAGATGACCTTTTATATATATATATATATATATATATATATATATATATATATATATATATATATATATATATATATATATATTTTACGATTATGTCTTTGAGAGAGGCTTTGGAAACTTTAAAAAAAATTATGAATACGATTTTGACAGACTCAGAAAATTTAAGAACCACTTTTAATTTTTTTGCTCATTGTTTTTGAAAAAGAGGCTTTGGAAATTAAAAAAATTAAAATCACCATCTTGAAATAGTCTAAAGTACGAACATTTTTATATAATTTTGTAAAATAACAATTTATGTTAAACAACAATTTGTTATGTAAAATAACAATATCTCACTTTAAAAGTGACTGATTGATTCATGGTGAGGCTAAAACTGGCGTCACATTTTTTAGGAGAATAAGATTGGCGGGTGAAGAGGGGAGATGGCTGGACAAATAACAATAAAATTGACTTCCGCGCATCAAAAGAATAAAAAAAAAAAATAAAAATAAAAAAAATGAAAAATGTTCCAGCTTCCTACTAAATCAAAAGTAAAAGAGAAAGAGAAAAACAGAAAAAAAATGGTTCCAGTTCCCACCAAAACGGAACCCAAAATAACCAGTGACATTGAACACAGTAATTCAGCGCCATTTCCTTTCAATCACTGCAATTTCATCTGAAATCTGAAGTGGGGAGGGGGAGGGGAGCGGGGAAGAATCGGCTATTGCATGTCTGAGGCCAACCGCCCCCATAACTCCATTATTAGGCTGGGTGGGTTGGCAGGCGGCCCCTCTGTGATGTTTGTTGCCGAAAGGACCCACTTATTTTAGTGGGTCCTGGATTGCTTGTCAACAGCAAATCGGCGGAACAAAATAGACTATAGAATTTAGGCCAATGGCCAAGCGCTGGGAACGGTGAGGTCATTCAGCGATGGAACGGAAATTGAGAGTGGAAAGGTTTGAAAGGTGTAACAGGAGGAAAACGTTTTTGCAGTTTCACTATGAATCAATTATTAGGAGAGGGTTGAGGATAGTAAGATGGAAGAAAGAGAATATGAGCGGAGGTGCAGTAATAGGAATGAAAGGAGTTGCGGCTAAGGGCCTAAAGAACCTTAAGCCATGCCTGCAGTGCACCGCCTGAGGTGCACTGACGGCAATACTTTCCTGCGGAGAGTTTCCTATTAACCTTTAGATTGCAATGCAGCCTTTCGTAGAGGAAGTGCGATTTGCATTAAACCATCCTGTGAGTCACGGAGATCCCGAACGGAATATAAATCAATCATCAAGTGACTCCCGAGTTGTTGACCAACAGTCATGCGCTGATCTGACTGAACAAGCGCTTTGCTTTGTGCAACAGCGGTGCAAGCAAATAACATTTTCTCTCCTCGTGATGCTGACGAGGTGCTGAAAAGAGGTTCTCCTTGATGTTCTACTGGAGATTTCGTGGTTTCTCTCTCTCTCTCTCTCTCTCTCTCTCTCTCTCTCTCAGCTTTGGCATTCTCTCCTGTCTCTCACATAAGTTTTGACATTCTCTCTCTCTCTCTCTCTCTCTCTCTCCTCTCTCTCTCTCTCCTATATAAACCATCAATATATACATATATATATATATATATATATATATATATATATATACACATTTATATATTGATGGCTTCCTTTCTTATGGGACTTGAATCTCCAAAACCTAGAAGGAGAGAGAAAGAAAGAGGAAGAGAGAAAGAAAGAGAGAGAGAACGTTCCTCTAATCAAGCGATAATCGTACCTGCTACTCGAACCTAGCAAACCTCCATCCACGGAAGAAGGAAAACCCCATAAAGTCATAACAATAAACATAAGGCGAATTAAGCCTTGAATGTCTGCAAAAGTCAACGAATGGAATAAACAGACAGAATCTATGCAAACTGCCTAGCGCACTCATAATCTTCATTTGAAAACGCAAACAGGTAAAGTCATTAAGACAACAGCGCCTCAGGTGTGGGTTTGCTCTCGTCCACCTACAGAGGCGAACGGTGGTATGGGGCCAAGGGCGTCCCCTTGTCTGGAGGACTTTCCGTTGTGGTTTGCTGGGTCCAGAGGTCTAACAGGTCTGGTATAAGTTTTCTTTTATTTATTTATTTTTACTTAACTACCCCACATCGTGTCATGATATTCAGTTCTTCGTTTGTGGAATAAAACCGAAATTATACCTGCGTCATAATAACCGATTGGTTGTTAAGTTACCTGTCGTTGCAATTACCAGGGTCACTGATATTCATTTCCTTTAGAAAATCAATTAAAAAAACAATGATATTCATTATTCCTTTAGAAAATCAATAAGAAAAACACTGATCTTCATTTTTTCCTTTTGAAATCAATCAAAAAATACACTGATATTCATTTTTTCCTTTAGAAAAATCCATAAAAATTACTGATATTAATTTTCCCTTTAGAAAATCAATTCAAAAAACACTGATATTCATTTTCCCTTTAGAAATCAATTAAAAAACTTACTGATATTCATTTCCCTTTAGAAAATCAGTACAAAAACACTGATGTTCATTTTCCCCTTTAGAAAATCAATTACAAAAACACTGATATTCATTTTCCCTTTAAATCCATAAACAAAATACTGGTAATAACTTTTCCCTTTTAAATCAATTAAAATAAAACATTATGATAAAAAATGTTTAACTCTTTGCTTTGGTTTCAAGTTTTAACATTCCTAACGTCTCTTCACCGTTTATCACCGAAATCTAAATGTAAATAACCCACCTGCTTACGAGGCGGCCCTTTGTTCTGTGGTAAAACAATTAAAATAATTCTCAGACAAACGACGGACATCAATACATGAACCCTTTCTCAATATCCATACGATGACATCAATGCCATCAGTAAAATTAAGTCTTTATCCAGTCACGTGTCGACGCAGCTGATGTAGCCGCTTTTCACGTAGTCAATGACACGTCTGCTACAAGGTTTAAAAAATACAAAATGATACAAAAGGCAGTTAGCTATATGCATTCATTGAGTGTCTTTCAAAGGGAGACTTGTGTGCTGAAAGAGATCTAAATGAATAGCGAAAGTGAGTCTTATTCTACCTCTTCACAAGGCTACAATTCGCTTGTGCACGATCATCTCGCTAGGTTTTATTTATATTCGCGGTCTTAAATGAGTCGTGTGTTCAGTGAATGCATTCGCGGAATGGCAAAAAAATGATGGAACAGATTCTATTATCATTTAGCAAGGAAAAACGATGGAACAGATTCTGCACTATTATCACTGACCAAGAAAACACGGTGGAATAGATTCTATTTATCATCCTTTAGCAAGAAAAAAAAAAATGGAACAGATTCTATTCATTATCATTTAGCAAGATAAAATGATGGAACAGCTCCTCTTATCATCATTTAGCAATGAAAAAATGATGGAATAGATTCTATCGCTATCATTTTACCTCCAGCAGGACTGAAAGATGTGGTTATGGCAAGAAGAAATGCGTTCGCAGAACAATGTCTAATAACGCCAGTGTTCTTTTTAGCCCAAGAATACGCGGATGATTCCAGTTATACGTTGATTCCAAAATCGACTTTACAACTGGATTTGAGATAGAGGAATGTCATTTTGGGAGAGATACGAATGTAAATTTTGGAGGGCACTATTTTAAGTTTGTCAAGTATCAACGAAAGAAATCATAGAACGACTTTGTGAAACCGAAACACCTTTATCGTCGAGCACTATTACTGCTCAGGGTGTGCAGGCAAGTTATGCCATGTAACTAAGCACTCCCCAAGAGAAAAAAAAAAAGACGTCGATCCTGGGTCCATTTTGTAATACATATTACTATTTTCCACTTGACTGATCATCAGGATGTCATAGATCCTTCAGGACTAGCGTCATATTGAGAGAGAGAGAGAGAGAGAGAGAGAGAGAGAGAGAGAGAGAGAGAGGTTACCAATTGTAAATAGTACACAAGTGCCTAGAAAGGTTGAATCACATAGTGGAACAACCCCTGTGTATATTGTGAGAGAGAGAGAGAGAGAGAGAGAGAGAGAGAGAGAGAGAGAGAGAGAGAGAGAACCAAGCAGACCATGCCCATAGGGCTATATCCGGAGGCATGGTAAAACCCTGGCCACAAACCGACCACAAAATTTAAGGTCAAGGTCTGAGGGTTTAAGACCCGATCACACATATGCAGAGAGAGAGAGAGAGAGGCTTGATTATCGTAGGGCGGTTTCGCCTCGCCGGTAAATTCCGTTTGGTAATTATTGCAAAAACAACGATACAGAATGCAAGAATGAGAAGAGAACAGAAACAGTTGCATGCAGCTTCTCACAAGGCCAACAAATCTTAAAACACTGGTATCCAGTATCCCCAAAAGGAACAAGAATTTCACGGTTCTGATTACAAAAAAAAAAAAAAAACTATACCACTTCACATCATTTAAAGACTGACCTCAGTACCCAACGAGCTGCGTGAATTTAAAGCAATGAAGCAAGCAAGCATTTTTAAAGCGAAATAAATAATTACCGCGGTACCCCACTCAAATATACCCACCGCCTCGCTTTGAACCTAGTTTTAAATTCTGACTCTCGAGAGAAGCAGGTTAATCTTATCAAGGACATAAAAACAAAGTGCTTTCGGCATCTCATTATCTCGTTGTGTTGCAACTAACTGCTCTGCAGATCAAATTCCGCCGCGTATTAAACGGTTTCTGGGAGGGATCGGTCATCGAGATAAAGTTCTCATTAAACGCCGCGTGATAGCAATGCTATCGAGGTTTGTGTTTAAATTGAACGGCCGCCCGTTCGGGAGAGAGAGAGGGAGAGAGAGAGAGAGAGAGAGAGAGAGAGAGAGAAAGTGCTCTTGTACGCCAGAAAAAATATGCAACACTCAACTGTCATCTCTGGTTTAATACATAAACAATATGCAACGCCACATGGAAGTAATTCTATAACTATTTATACTGAAATGAATGATTTTGGAAGTAATTCTATAAGTATTTATACTGAAATGAGAGAGAGAGAGAGAGAGAGAGAGAGAGAGAGAGAGAGAGAGGGATAGAGAGAGTTCTTGTGCAACAAAACTAAAATACAACACTCAACTGCTATCACTGGTCTGATAAAAAAACATAAAAAATGCAACGCCACATAAAAGCAATTCCATCAGTATTCACATTTAAACTGAACGGTCTTTGGAAGGAGAAAGATAAACTCTCGCGCAACTAAAGAAATAAAAATATTACACAAAACTTCAGGAACTACCCTTTGTCTAATGCACACAACACAAACGCAAACGAAAACAATGATTCTATCAGAACTTCCATCTACATTGCGCGGTCGGCGATAAGAGAGAGAGAGAGAGAGAGAGAGAGAGAGAGAGAGAGAGAGAGCTGCACGCACAAACGAAGCAGTAATATTCACAGCACCTCACAGCTCACAAACTCGAGAGGAACTGACTAAAGCCATAATCCCGAAAGGTCTTCAGAAGGTAGAAATGTGAAACTTTACGCTAAACCCCAAATATTTACCTTGGAGAAGCAGTCACATGCGGAAATCGTATTAACATATTTACTGATGGAGGTGTGTCTATTTTCAATATGCATTTGCTTGGTATGTTGATTAATTTTCAATACGCATTTGCCTGGGATATTGATATATTTTCAGTACGCATTTGCCTGGGATATTGATTAATTTTCAATACGCATTTGCCTGGGATATTGATTAATTTCAATACGCATTTGCCTGGGATATTGATTAATTTTCAATACGCATTTGCCTGGGATGATTAATTTTCAATACGCATTTGCCTGGGATATTGATTAATTTTCAATACGCATTTGCCTGGGATATTGATTAATTTTTCAATACGCATTTGCCTGGGATATTGATTTATTTTCAATATGCAACTGCCTGGGATACTAACTTATTTCAATATGCATTTGCCTGGAATACCGATTATATTAATTTAATCACTAATAAGAGTTTTTGTATTTTCAACGAGTCGGAATTGGAGATTAAAAAATTTAAGCCAGGGCCAAGCACTGGGACCTATGAGAGAGAGAGAGAGAGAGAGAGAGAGAGAGAGAGAGAGAGAGAGAGAGAGAATATATGATACGACAAATTCAACAGTTATTTATAATCATGGCAACATGGAAACAATTGTCTAGGCCAACATGTTGGAGTTGAAACATAAATTTAGGCCAACGGCCAAGCACTGGGACCTATGAGGTCACTCTGCGCTGATAGGGGCAACAGAGAACAGAAAGGTTTGAAAGGTGTAACAGGGAAAACCTCTCAGTTGCACTGTGGAACACCTGTTAGGAGAGGATGGAAAGTAAGACAGAAGAAAGAGAATATTAACGGGAGGTACAGTAAACGGAATGAAAGGGTTGCAGCTAGGGACCGAAGAGACGCTGCAAGGA
>NC_089741.1:33607580-33609564 GCF_040412425.1 Macrobrachium rosenbergii
GGTCCCGCCTCCGGAGGGATGAATGGAACGCGCCCGTTTCCTCTGACGAAGAGAATGCAACCAGAAGGCAAGACTTACAGGGAGAATGACTGGCAACTGGAAAGTGCAAAGGATGGAACAAAGCATGGAATTCCAAACTGGAAACTTCCAGAGATGGACTGGAAAGGAAGGCAGGAAACTCACAGGTGGATGAATGGCAACTTGAAAGTGCAAAGGATGGAATTCCAAACTGGAAACTTCCAGAGATGGACTGGAAAAGAAGGCAGCCACTTACAGAGGGGGTAATGATTGGCAACTTGCAAGTGCAACGGATGGAATTCCAAACTGGTAATTTCCACAGATGGACTGGAAAAGATGGCAAGAAACTTCCAGGGGTGAATGATATGCAACTTGAAAGTGCAGAGGATGGAATTCCAAACTGGAAACTTCCAGAGATGGACTGGTAAAGAAGACAGACACTTACAGGGCGAATGATTTGCAACTTGCAAATGCATAGGATGGAATTAAAAACTGGAAACTTCCAGAGATGGACTGGAAAAGAAGGCAGGAACTTATAGGGTGAATGATTTGCAACTTGCAAGTGCAAGGGATGGAATTAAAAATTGGAAACTGCCAAATTGAGGAAGCAACGGTTTTGGACACTGGTTTCTTTTTCTTGGGATGAAGTTGCTTGCCCTATGGATGTTGAAATAAAAAGGCTAATACGTCAGCCACATCTGAAATTCATGGTAACCCGTGCAATTCTTAGCCAAACGCAATATTGGTCAGTTTCCTTGATCTGACAATTTAACACTAGAATGAATATAAAACTTTTAACTAACAGATATGGTCTGACAGTTTAACAGTAGAATGAATGAAATATATGTTTTAATTACCAGAAAGTCTCGAACTGGCGCCCAGGAGACACAGAATCCATCCTGGAATCACTGGGTCTCCAATAATGCAGTTTAGGTAAATGAAATAGGAAACACAAAGGAAATGAGGGAATTCTGCATTCTGCAGTCACCAGCACGATTTGCTTTATTCTTCACTTCCTTATATCATTTGTGGGAGTCCAGTGATTAAGGATTGACACTATACACTTCCCCTGAAGATGTGTCTTGTAAATACACGAAAGCACACAAATGTTGAAAACATTCCCAGTAGTCAATTAGAAAATATAGGATATATCCTGTAGATACATAATGCGTCCTTTAAAAAAAATTACAAAAACAAAAAAACGGACAAGCGAATAAAATACAAAAGCAATTTGCAATGTGCAAAACATTTTCAAAATTTGAAACGAATGAAAACCAGCAGGTGCAGGATATATTCAATAAAAAATTTACAAAAACAAAAACACTTTAAAGTTAATTAAAATGCAAAAGTAATGTACAATGTACATAACCTTCCGAAAGTGAACTAACGAAACTCAGAAAAAAAAATTAATTAATGATAATACAAACAGGTCTAGAATGCACCGAAGTTTCTTCGGCGCAATCGAGTTTTCTGTACTGCGTATAACCAAGGCCACTGTAAATAGATCTCGGTATAATGCTGTATGAGCCGCGGCCCATGAAACTTTAACCACGGCCCGGTGGTGGCCTGGCCTAAATCGTTGCCAGAAGCACGATTATGGCTAACTTTCACCTTAAATAGAATAAAAACTACTGAGGCTAGATGGCTGCAATTTGGTATGTTTGATGATTGTAGGGTGGATGATCAACATGCCAATTTGCAGCCCTCTAGCCTCAGTAGTTTTTAAGATATGAAGGTGGACAGAAAAAGTGCGGGCGGACAGACAAAGTTTTCTTTTCAAAAAACGAAAAATTCACACAAAAAAAATACGAACAAATGAATAAAAACACAAAAAAATCAATGTATATACAATGTACAAAATATTCCGAAAATGTCCGAATGAAACTGAAGAAAAAATAAATAAAATAAAATAAATAATTAACGAATACAGAGTAAAAATTCTCGAAGGAAAAACGAACACATCGAG
>NC_089741.1:33615064-33630064 GCF_040412425.1 Macrobrachium rosenbergii
ATTGTTCCCGTTAGTTGCTATTTCAAGAGCCAATAAAGCGGTGCTCTATTTTACTAAGAATTCCTATAGCAACAACAGTTTTCCTATTAAAAATAGGCTATTAAAACTTATATAAGAGAATTTTATCCCCAAGCTAATGTCAAGAAAATTGAAACCCTAAGTACACCACTGCTACAGCTTGTTTAAGTACAAAGACGTCGCATCCCCAGAACTAAAATCTCCTGTTGTTTACAAATACGAGTGTAATTGCTGTACTGCAATTTGCGATTTGGAAAAACATAGCGCTAAGCATGTGTGCGGTGGTTTGAACACCTAAGGAGATTGTTAGAACAAACAGGCTTTTAGCAAAACCACCACCATTCAGGCTGTTAGGACAAAACAGGCTTTTTAAAAACCACCACCATTTAGGCTGTTAGGACAAACAGGCTTTGTAGCAAAACCACCACCATTCAGGCTGTTAGGACAAACAAGCTTGTAGCAAAACCACCATTCAGGCTGTTAGGACAGACAGGCTTTTAACAAACCACCATTCAGGCTGTTGGGACAAACAGGCTTCTGTGCTCACCATTCAGGCTGCTGGGACAAACAGGCTGTTGCAAAATCACCATTCCACAAACGGAGGGAAACCACCAGGCTATTAGGACAAACAGGCTATTAGCAACCACCATTCAGGCTGTTAGGACAAACGGGCTGTTAGCAAATCACCATTCAGGCTGTTAGGACAAACAGGCTTGTAGCAAAACCACCATGCAGGGATGTTAGGATAAACAGGCTATTAGCAAAACCACCATTCAGGCTGTTAGGACAAAACAGGCTGCAGCAAAACCACCATTCAGGCTGTTAGGACAAACAGGCTTCTGGCAAAACCATTCAGGCTGCTAGGACAACAGGCTGTTAGCAAAAACCATTCAGGCTGTTCAAACAGGCTTGTTAGGCTATTGAGGACAAACAGGCTATTGCAAAACCACCATTCAGGCTGTTAGGACAAACAGAGCTGTGTAGCAAAAATCACCATTCAGGCTGTTAGGACAGACAGGCTTTAGCAAACCACCATTCAGGATGTTAGGATAAGCAGGACAAACTGTTGGACAAACATTCTGGCAAAACCACCATTCAGGCTGTTGGGACAAACAGGCTGTTAGCAAAACCACCATTCAGGCTGTTAGGACAAACAGGCTTTTAGCAAAACCACCATTCAGGCTGTTGGACAACAGGCTTCTGGCAAAACCACCATTCAGGCTGCTAGGACAAACAGGCTGTTAGCAAAATCACCATTCAGGCTGTTAGGACAAACAGGCTTGTAGCAAAACCACCATGCAGGCTATGTTAGGATGAAACAGGCTGCAAGCAAAAACACCATTCAGGCTGTTAGGACAAACAGGCTGTTAGCAAAATCACCATTCAGGCTGTTAGGACAAACAGGCTTCTAGCAAAACCACCATGCAGGATAAAGGCTGTTCAGGGGACAAACAGGCTTCTGGCTAAGCCACCATTCAGGCTGGCTGTTAGGACAGACAGGCTTCCTGCAAAACCACCATGCAGGCTGTTAGGACAAACAGGCTTGTAGCAAAACCACCACCATTCAGGCTGTTAGGACAAACAAGCTTGTAGCAAAACCACCATTCAGGCTGTTAGGACAGACAGGCTTTTAGCAAAACCACCATTCAGGCTGTTAGGACAAACAGGCTTCTGGCAAAAACCACCATTCAGGCTGCTGGGACAACAGGCTGTTAGCAAAATCACCATTCAGGCTGTTAGGACAAACAGGCTTGTATGAAAACCACCATGCAGGCTATTAGGACAAACAGGCTTGTAGCAAAACCACCACCATTCAGGCTGTTGAGACAAACAGGCTGTTAGCAAACCACCATTCAGCGCTATAGGGGATCACACAGAAAATAGTGATCACCGCCTATGCTGGCAAAAAGTGAATAGTGGAAAGCCTGTGTAACACTTGGAAGAAACCTTCCCTCAGTAACAACGAGGAGGTCCACGGAGATTCTGTGTTTTTAATTTTTAGTTTGTGTATGTGTGAGGCCTTGGTGATGCAGGTATTTGTTTGCTTTGTTTCATTTATATGCTTGTACATTACCACTTTTGATTATAACCTTTTGTGTAAGATTACTGTGTTCCAGTAATCGTTTGTGATTAGTGATTTTTCGATTTTTTCTTTTTGTGTTTATGTTGTCAGACCTGATTATGGAGACAGTTACTACTCCGGAACCAGTAGTCATAACTGAATAAAGGATGTTTTGTGTACAAGTACTGGTTTTACACACACACACACACACACACACACACACACACACACACACACACACACACACATATATATATATATATATATATATATATATATATATATATATATATATATATATATATAGGATTAAGTACCCAGCACACAGATATAAACATCTGGGCTACGCGTCTGGGCATTGTAAGGGATACTTGAGAATGAGGACAGTTTGTCCTAGAAAGCTTGTAACTTTTTTTTGAATAAATATCTCCACTAGATACCATCCAGTTTGAATGAGGTCCTGTTAGTAAATGTACTATGCATAGAACAATTGTGTATGTGATAAAGTTAATATATATATATATATATATATATATATATATATATATATATATATATATTCATATATATATATATATATATATATATATATATATATATATATGTGTGTGTGTGTGTGTGTGTGTGTGTGTGTGTATAAACTACGGTCGGCTTGGGCTAATTTAGTTACTCAGTTGTTTATTTGCTTGGGGGCCAATCCTTCTTCGCTGAAAAGCTATGCTGTTTAACCTTCGCTGTTTTTATACCATCGTATGAAAGGAACAACGTTGTCCTTTCCTAAAGCTTAGATCTAAGGCAGATTATGAGTCTTCCATGACTGGGAGTGAAAAGGGAAGTCTCAGAATACTCGCACGCCACTTTTTATTGTTGTTTTTTTTTTTTTTTATAATGTTTCTCAGTCGCCCGTCAGGTGTGTGTGTTTTAATGATGCTGTTTCGCTCGTTGGTTGTTCTGCCAGATCGGAGATGATGTTTTGTTGGTGTTGTTCCTTTTGTTACTGTTGTTATTGAGGTAATTTCAGTCTTATCACACCCCGGTACAAACTGTATTTGCTGTCGCGGACTGATGACATGTATTGATTTCATGGTCTGTCTGTGTGTGTGGGATGATTTCTCTCTCTCTCTCTCTCTCTCTCTCTCTCTCTCTCTCCTTCATACTTGTGTAAGACAGATGAACACTGCCATACAGTAATTGGACACAGTCATCTATTAATTTCATTCTGCAACTTTCTCTGTTTTCGTTTTGCTCCAAGATCTTCCTTCCCCCTCTGCAGTCTCTCTCTCTCTCTCTCTCTCTCTCTCTCTCTCTCTCTCTCTCTCTCTCTCTCTCCCGTCATGGGTCATAGATTTTGTGTGGAGAGAGAGAGAAGAAGAGAGAGAGAGAGAGGAGAGAGAGAGAGAGAGAGATCGCTGAGGCATCATTATTTTGTCATGGTTTTTTTTCTCTCATTTGAGAACCACTTTCTTCCTTAGTGCTTTTTCCATGCCATCTGAATCTCTCTCTCTCTCTCTCTCTCTCTCTCTCTCTCTCTCTCTCTCTCTCTCTCGTATGATTCAAACAAATAGTTTTTAAAGATTTTATGAGGTTATTTTGTTGTACTGACAGACGTGTATTTTTGTAAAATACAACAGATATACATACACATTTATTTACATACATATACATATTTACATTTACATACATACATACATACATACATACATTCTTCGCATTCTTCGCATCTTGGCTACCATTCCTGGGTGTACGTAGCAACGCCAGAAGGCAGTCAGGAAGTAAGACGTGGTACCGCTCTCTCTCTCTCTCTCTCTCTCTCTCTCTCTCTCTCTCTCTCTCCTCTCTCTTTCTCCCTCTCTCTCTCTCTGGCGTTCCCCAGGGGCGTGTCTTTCATCTCGGTGATTAGAGTTTCGGTCGGTTGGTTTAGAAACTTCAGGTGTTTTAAAGGGAATTAGGAGAGGCCTGGTGTGGACCTCTTGGCCCAGCCTTACCGGAAACTTCCCCACCTTTGTTAATAACCTGTTTGCCGTTATGGTAATAATATACTTACTATACTTGTTCTAGGATTCAAACACTTCGCCCTTCAGATGTAGAGTTTCGTACTGCGCATGCGCTGGACGACCGTATTCTGACTTGAGGACAAATATCAATGATATTCTTTTAAATTATATTCTTTTGCTGTCCAAATAATAAAAGAAACACTGCTAGTGTTGGGTGACTTATAAACTGATGATGATCTGTGGAAATATCATCGGTTCTGGCATTGAAGTGTATTTTTACCGCTTATATTTTCTGTAAATAAAGCTTTAATCTTGATTCCGTATATATATACTGAATATATATATATATATATATATATATATATATATATATATATATATATATATATATTTATTGGATTGATTGATCGATCGATTTATTTATTTATTTTACCTTCCTGTTTTGTACTTGAAAACTATACAGTATATTTAAGTCTTTCATGATGAAACCCAGGGAATAGTGCCACGAGGTGCACTGTAGGCGTTACCAAGATTCTTTGCAGCGTCCCTTCGGCCCTTAGCTGCAACACCTTTCATTCCTTTTACTGTTCCTCCGTTCATAATAATAATAAATAATAATAATAATAATAATAATAATAATAATATGTAATAATAATAACAGTGTTGAAGGTGGCACCTTCATCATTGCATTCAATTTATGTAGCGTTTTCTCCATCAAAAAGATAGTGAAAACTACATAAGTTGCAGCTGGATGCAGCTGTCACCTTCAATATATTTGAAAGAGGGCCTGCTATTCGTCTTGGGGTGGAGTTGACCCCTGTTCAACCCCATCGTGGTCGTCACGGTAAGGTCGAACAAGAGGTCAAACTCGAAATCATCATCATCATACGTCAAGGTCCACGAGACTTCTCTCTATTTTTTCACGCGGGTCAATCACGAATTTGTTGACCCTGTCACATAATCATCATCGTCCTCTCTTTTTTTCAGTCGTTGAATTTTCGTAAAATGGCCCCTTCCTTAGGATTCCACCCTCTGGGTTATACCCAAGGTCCTTTAAATGTACTCTGATATTTGATGGTCCTTGGTTCCACAGTTGGTCTGTGAAACATCCCCTGTGGAAGTCGTGCGACTGGGAGGTTCAGAAGTTCAAGCTCCCGCAGGGGCAGGTACGCCATCAGTGCACCTCATGGAGTGCACTGTAGGCATGACTAAAGGTTCTTTGCAGCGTCCCTTCGGCCCTTAGCTGCGACCTCTTTCATTCCTTTTACTGTACCTCTGTTCATATTATCTTTCTTCCATCTTGCCATCCACCCTCTCCTAACGTTATTTCATAGTATACAACTGGGGGCTTTCTCAAACCTGCTTACCCTGTTTCTATTCAGCTCTGAATAACCTCATAGGTCCCAGTGCTTGGCCTTTGGCCTAAACTCTATATTCCATTCCATTCCAGAAGCTCGAGTGAAGATGCAATGCATTGCTACCTGATACAATTCTCCTTGCGTTGAAATAATTTACTTGCATTTGTGTATTCATTAATTAACTTCATTTTTTTTGTTTTAATAAGAGATATCTGCCATGGAGTGAAAGCTTTGTAGCGAGACTAAAATATCCAGAAATAGCAAAGCTTGCTTGCATAGCTGGGATGTCTACCTGAAAGTCTGCCTGAATTCCACTTAAAGGTTTAGAAATTTAGCGTTCCTTCTAAGAGAAGGAAATGACAGCGAATTACACCGATTAAAACGCACTCTCTCTCTCCTCAGGATCCAACCTCTCATTATGAATTTTGCGCCTCGTTAGCCATAGCAGCCAGTCCTTGACCGGCAAAACTACTGCCTATTTGATCATGGGATTGTGGGTTGGCTAAATCTAACCAGTTTTGATAATGGGGCGCTGATTGCCTTAGTGTGTGGTAAGGTTTAACTCATGATGGCCGAGTTGCGAATTAGATTTACTATCAGGTGAGTTTTCTGTCCAGATTTACGAGTTCTTTTTGTAAAGTTTAGGTTGAGATTCTTCTTTATTGAATGCAAAAGAATCGATGTACGTTTGAATGGATTTGTTTGTTAGCAAATTTCGTAATGTGATGATACCAGGTGCATGATACTTTAACTACTTGAAGCCCATGTAATTTGTGCTGGTTTTCGTGAGTAGAGAGAGAGAGAGAGAGAGAGAGAGAGAGAGGAGAGGAGAGAGAGAGAGAGAGAGAGAGATTTTACTGGATTCGATAATGTTTCTGTCTCGTGCGGGCATGGATGATAATGTAGAAAATAATGAATGAGTCTTGAGATAATTCTTTTTATTAAAGGATTAAGTATATCACTTTCAAACTTAGGACGTGGTCGCGACTAATATAACGTAAGGAGGTAGGAATGACTTCGGAATGCAGTTGACGTTTTGACGTGGCTGTTTCCTTTCCAACTTTTATGTGGCTTGTTTCCTTTGACAGATTTTGACGTGGCTGTTTCCTTTTTCCAGCTTTTGTGTAGCTGTTTCCTTTGCCAGATTTGATGTGATTGTTCCCTTTTCCAGCTTTTGATGTGGCTGTTTCCTTTTCAGCTTTTGGTGTTGCTGTTTCCTTTGCCAGATTTTGATGTGACTGTTTCCTTTCCAGCTTTTGATGGCTGTTTCCTTTTGCCGTTTCCTTTTTTTGATGTGACTGTTTCCTTCCAGCTTTTGATGGCTGTTTCCTTTTCCAGCTTTTGGTGTGGCTGTTTCCCTTTGCCAGATTTTGATGTGACTGTTTCCTTTCCAGCTTTTGGTGTGGCTGTTTCCTTTGCCAGATTTTGATGTGGTTTTCCTTTCAGCGCAGTGTAGCTGTTTCCTTTTCAGCTTTTGGTGTGGCTGTTTCCCCTGCCCAGATTTTGATGTGACTGTTTCCTTTTCCAGCTTTTGGTGTAGCTGTTTCCTTTGCAAGATTTGATGTGACTGTTTCCTTTTTCAGCTTTTGATGGCTGTTTCCTTTCCAGCTTTTGATGATGATGGACTGTTTCCTTTCCAGCTTTTATGTGGCTGTTTCCTTTGCAGATTTGATGTGATTGTTTCCTTTTCCAGCTTTGATGTGGCTGTTTCCTTTTCCAGCTTTTAGTGGCTGTTTCCTTTGCCAGATTTTGATGTGACTGTTTCCTTTGCAGCTTTTGGTGTGGCTGTTTCGCTTTGCAGATTTTGATGTGACTGTTTCCTTTTCAGCTTTTGATGTGGCTGTTTCCTTTTGCAGCTTTTGATGTGGCTTTCCTTTTGAATTTTGATGTATTTCCCTTTTCCAGATGTGGCTGTTTGAGATTTTGATGTGACTGTTTCTTGAGCTTTTGTTGTGGCTGTTCCTTTTCCAGCTTTTAGTGTGGCTGTTCCCTTTTGCCATTTTGATGTGCTGTTTCCTTTTTCAACTTTTGATGTGGCTGTTTCCTTTTGCAGCTTTTGGTGTAGCTGTTTCCTTTGCCAGATTTTGATGACTGTTTCCTTTTCCAGCACGATATGGCTGTTTCCTTTTGCAACTTTTAGTGTGGCTGTTTCCTTTGCCAGATTTTGATGTGACTGTTTCCTTTTTCCCACTTTTGATGTGTGCTTCCTTTTGCAGCTTTTAGTGTCAGCTGTTTCACTTTGCCAGATTTTGATGTGACTGTTTCCTTTTCAGCTTTATTGATGTATTTGTTTCCTTTTCCAGCTTTTGAGTGTGGCTGTTTCCTTTGCCAGATTTTGATGTGACTGTTTCCTTTTCCAGCTTTGGTGTGGCTGTTTCCTTTTGCAGCTTTGATGTGGCTGTTTCCTTTGCCAGATTTTGATGACTGTTTCCTTTTCCAGCTTTTGATGTGGCTGTTTCCTTTTGCAGCTTTGGTGTAATGTTTCCCTTTGCAGATTTTGATGTGACTGTTTTCCTTTTCCAGCTTTTGATGTGGCTGTTTCCTTTTCCAGCTTTTGGTGTAGCTGTTCCTTTGCCAGATTTTGATGTGACTGTTTCCTTTTCAGATTTTGATGCTTATTTATTTCCTTTTCCAGCTTTTGATGTGACTGTTCCTTTCAACTTTTAGTGTGGCTGTTTCATTTTGAATTTTTGATGTGACTGTTTCCTTTTCAACTTTTAGCTTTTTCCCTGTGGCTGTTTCTTTTCCAGCCCAGCTTTTTGATGTGACTGTTTCCTTTGCCAGCTTTTTGATGTGGCTGTTTCCTTTTTCCAGATTTTGATGTGGCTGTTTCCTTTTGCAGCTTTTGGTGTGGCTGTTTCCTTTGCCAGATTTTGATGTGACTGTTTCCTTTCCAGCTTTTGATGTTCCTTTGCTTTTGATGTGACTGTTTTCAGCTTTTGATGTGGCTGTTTCCTTTTCAACTTTTGGTGTATATTTCCTTTGAATTTTGATGTGACTGTTTCCTTTTCCAGCTTTTGGTGTGGCTGTTTTTGCCAGATTTTGATGTGACTGTTTCTTCCAGCTTTTGATGTGGCTGTTTTCCAGCTTGGTAGTGGCTGTTTTGCCAGATTTTGATGTGATTGTTTTTCCAGCTTTGATGTGGCTGTTTCTTTGCAGCTTTGGTGTGGCTGTTTCTTTGCCAGATTTTTTGATGTGACTGTTTCTTCCAGCTTTTGGTGTGGTTGTTTTTGCCAGATTTTGATGTGACTGTTTTTCCAGCTTTTGATGTGGCTGTTTCTTTGCAGCTTTTGGTGTGGCTGTTCACAGATTTTGATGTGACTGTTTCTTCCATGATGTGGCTGTTTCTTGCAGCTTGATTTTGATGTGACTGTTTCTTTTCCAGCTTTTGATGTGGCTGTTTCTTTCCAGCTTTGAAGAGGCTATTTTCTGAGCTTTTGATGCTGGCTGTTTTCTTCCAGCTTTGGAAGAGCCTATTTTTCTGGAGCATTTGATGTGGCTGTTTTTCCAGCTTTGACGAGGCTATTTTCTTTGAGCTTTTGATGTGGCTGTTTTTCCAGTTTTGGAGCCTATTATCTCTGGAGCCTTGATGGCTGTTTTTTCCAGCTTTGAACTTGGCTGGTTTTCTCTGAGCTTTGATGTGGCTGTTTTCTTTTCCAGTCTTTGGAAGAGGCTATTTTTTGAACTTGATGTGGCTGTTTTTTACAGTAGCTATTTACATATTAACTCTTTGACTTGGCTGCATCTGCTTTAGCTTTTGACGTAGCTATTTCAGCCGCAGCTTTTGACGTGACTTTTTATTTATATCTTTGACGTGAAGTTGTTCCCGCATACATTTTGACGTTACTAAGACACTTATTTCCCATCAACTTCTTCGTAGTGCTCATTTTCCTCTTCGAATATGGCTATTTCTCTTCGACCTCCGACTAAACAATTTCTCTTTAGGCCTTGACGCGTCCCATAAACCACGAGAAAAGACCTCATGAATTATTCGCCAAGCAGGCTGCGGTTATGAGGCGGTAGTTACGACTACACTGCATTGTGAGAGAGGTTGTTATAAGTGCCGGGACGAGGCTGAGAGAGAGAGGTCGAGGAGTATAGAGTTTTAGTTGGCCGCGTTCGTGAGTTTTGAGAGATGGTTCGTGACGCGCGAAAGTAACTGAAAGGGGATAATGATGGAATCTTTCGCACGGCGATTATTCAAGTTCATTACGACCATTGTCGGGGCGTGCCCATTGCCTTTCATACCCTCTGTTATTCATTATGCTGGATGGAGGTGTCTGGGGTCAGGGAGGGTAAGGGGAGGGGTAGGTGGTCTTTAAATTGAATGGAGAGGATGATTGTGGGGTTATGCAGTTTCTTCGTTACTCAACTGAACTCTTTGCTTCAGGTTGAAAGGTAGTATGGGAGGAAGGAAGGGAGGGGGTGGGGATATGTTGAATGTCAAAGGATGTTTGGTCATTCATTTGAGCGTGAGTTATAAGAAATTGGCAGATATATGTATATGTATTTTGTGGAGCAATATACATATATATTTTATATATATATAGATAGAATATAGTGAGGATTATTATTATTATTATTGTTATTGTACATTATTATTATTACTACTATTATTATTATTATTATTATTATTATTATTAATATAATATATATACACTTGATATATATGATTTACTCTTAAGGAATTTAAGAAAACCTTGAGAATTATATTTGATAATTATATCCGAACAGTTTTTATTTGTTTATTGTATCCAACTTCCTTGGAATATTTTACACACACACACACACACACACACATATATATGAGCATATATATATATATATATATATATATATATATATATATATATATATATATATATATATATATACATACACACAAATATATATTAATTGATAAACTCAAGGGAATAGCATATCATTTACTACAATATTGCTTTATTCTTCTTCTGACTTCTATTCCTTACCGCCTCTCTGAGTTATGCAACGTTTAAAGACACACTCCTGATAATCTGCACTCTGTCATCCGAAGACCTGGACGATGGCAGACAATCGTGATCGTGTTTTCCTTTATCAGACAGTGTCTGGGTGACTCACTTCATACATATTTTATGTTGTGTCAGGGCCTTATTGAATACTGTTACGAGGGATAGCCAGTGAATGCTGGAAAGGCGTTCTCTGTCTCTCTGTCGTTGATGTGTCATGTTTTTGATGTGTGTTCTTTCTTAATAATTATTACATGTATTATTATTATTATTATTATTATTATTATTATTATTATTATTATTATTATTATTACCTATTCATATGGAACAGGCACCACATTGACTTGAAATTCAAGCTTCCAAAGAATTATGATATTTATTTGAAAGACGTAGCAGATATTATTATTATTATTATTATTATTATTATTATTATTATTATTATTATTATTATTATTATTATTATTATTATTATTTAGATGAACTTTATTCTTAAGGAACAAGCCCACCACATTGACTTGAAATTCAGGTTTCAAAGATATGGTATTCATGAAAAATGTAACAAATACCATTATTATTATTATTATTATTATTATTATTATTATTATTATTATTATTATTATTATTATTATTATTATTATTATTATTATTATTATTCAGAAGATGATCCCTTTTCATGTGAACAAGCCCACCACATTGACTTGAAATTCAAGCTTCCAAAGAGTATTATGATATTTATTTGAAAGAAGTAAACAGAAGGTATTATTATTATTATTATTATTATTATTATTATTATTATTATTATTATTATTATTCAGAAGATGAACTGTATTCATGTGGAACAAGCCCCGCCACATTGACTTGAAATTAAACTTCCAAAGAATATTATGGTATATTCATTTGAAAAAGTAAAGTAGAAGGTATTATTATTATTATTATTATTATTATTATTATTATTATTATTATTATTATTATTATTATTATTATTATTATTATTATTATTATTATTATTATTATTATCTGAGTAATGAACCCTTCATGTGGAACAAGTCCGCCACATTGACTTGAAATTCAAGCTTCCAAAGAATATTATATATTCATTGAAAGAAGTAACAGAAGGTTATATTATTCAGAAGATAAACCATATTCTATAGTAGGCCACAAGCCCACCACAGGGGCCACTGACTTGAAATTCAAGAAGCTTCCAAAGAATACGATGGTGTTCATTCGAAAGGAATAACAGAAGGTAATGGAATTACAGAAAGAGGAGATCAGTTATTAGAAAAACAGATAAATTAGGAAATAAATAAATAAATAAATAAATAACAAATAAATAAATAAATAAAATAAATAAATAAATACAAATATAAGCAAGATATTAAAATTCATTGTAATATTCAGGGATATTAAGGTGAATACTGATAGATTAAGTATCACTCATAATCTGGATTAATGTTGATTAGCGTAACTTCTACTGCATTGATGTTTGTGGAATTGTCATTACTATAAAAAATACTGCATTGAGCAGCATTGTTGATGTATCTGTAGGTTAACATGACGCAACATCCGTCTGCATGAATGTTTGATGTAATGCTCATTGCCCTCGAATGTCAATCAGCTGATTATCATTTGTATTCCTGATTAGTACTGAGCATTGCAACATCTGTGTTATTATTTATTACCTTCCGAGATTATTATCCCTAGTTTGAATTAGCAGTAAGTAATGTCAATTATCCCTAATTTGAAATAACAGTAAGTGATAAAAAATATTCCTAATTTGAATTAACATTAAGTAATATCAATTGTCGGTAATTTGATCTAGCATTAATTAATATCAGTTGTTTGTAATTTTAATTAACAGTAAGTAATATCAATTTTACCTAATTTGAATTAACAGTAATAATTATCCTTAATTTTAATTAACAGTAAGTAATATCAGTTACCTCAATCTGGAAATAACAATAATAATTATCCTAATTTGAATTAACTTCTGTCAATTATCCCTTTTTTAACAGTAAGTAATATCAGTTATTCCTAATTTGAATTAGCAGTAAGTAAAATCAATTATCCCTAATTTGAATTATTAACAGTAAGTAATCAATTATTCCTAATCTGAATTAACATTAAGTAATGTCAATTATTCCTAATCTGAAATAACAGCAGGCAATGCAATTATACACAGAAGTCTGATGATAAGTCTTCATACCTTCGTATAACCAAATATTATTGTTTGTAATTTCAGGCAAAAAAAAAAAATCCTTCACCTTCAAACACCTCCTTCTGCTCCTCATTCAGCCGAGCGAGCGCTCCTTTGTAAAATCACTGGACTGCCCTGTTGAGCACAGTGTAACTCTTGCAAGTTTGACTGCTTTCCAAGGAGGTTCAGACACCGGGTATTGGGCCGGGTAGGGGAGCCTGAGGATGTCTGGAATGTGGATGAGGGTAGGGATGGGTTTTTGGGGGTGGGGGTAGGAGTTCTTCGAATGCAGGATATTTGTCTGGCCTCTTTGTTCCTGGAAGGTGTTGGACACAGCCACTTTTGGGTGGTGGAGAGGTGCTGGGAATGGAAGGAAGGCAGGGTGCTGTTTTGCAAAGAGGATGGTTTATTTTAATGGATAGCGAGGACTAGTGAGGAGGCCTCTGGGAATTGGGTATGGTGGCCCTGGCTGCGTGAAGAGGTTTCTGGCTGGAATTTGGTAGGGCTTTTTGAGCTGTATACCCTTTGGGGTTAGTGCCTCTAGCTGCAGTCCTTGTCATTCCTTCTGCTGTAGCTCCGTTCCTATTCTCTCTTCCATCTTACTTTCCTCAA
Source organism: Macrobrachium rosenbergii (assembly GCF_040412425.1). Classification (NCBI taxonomy): domain Eukaryota; kingdom Metazoa; phylum Arthropoda; class Malacostraca; order Decapoda; family Palaemonidae; genus Macrobrachium; species Macrobrachium rosenbergii. The sequence goes on from NC_089741.1 coordinate 33,628,291, forward strand.
CCCTCTCCCTAATTGTTTCATAGTGCGACTGCGAGGTTGTCTCATGTTACACCTTTTAAACTTCATACTCTCAATTTTCCTTTCAGCGCTGAATGACCTCACCCACGACCCAAATAATTTAGTATATTCTAGAAAAAACAACAAAAAGATGGTTAGAACTTTGTAAAATGCGTTTTCAAGCTCGTTTTTGTCGTCGAAAGTTCTCGTTCCTTTATGAGTATTGACAGAAGATAGCAGATCTGCCTGAAAATGGAAGACTGCAGTATCTGCAAAAATGCAAAACAGAAAATGGTTGATACTCCTTGTTTTACTACTGATTTGCAGATACTGCAAATGGGGACCCCCTGAATAAAGCATTGAAGAATGATTCTGAAACTGCAGTAACTTGTGTATTAGTGTTTCACGAGCCCAGTAGGTGCCATGTCTCAATTTCGAAAAATTTTGCAGATACTGCAGTTTTTCCATTTTCGCAGAGATCAAATCTAACCTGGTCGGTGCGAATGGACCTCACCAAAATTACTTTTGTGTAGAATGCATTCTCCGAATTAGCGACTTGAAAAAGGTTGACGAATGCTCAGTAAACGTCGTGAGTTCAGACTGAATTTACTCCAGTTTTATGGACGTTTGGGTTTTCTTGCACCTTCATAAGATTATACGGAATACTTGCTTAATGCAAATGCAGTCGAGAAGCCTTCAGTTGTTTTAACAGTGTGAAATCTGTTTAGGTTATTATTATTATTATTACTATTATTTGTGAAGAAATTCACAATGGTGTATGTAAATATATATATAAATATATGTGTATTATTTATCTAAGTATGTGTAGGCTGTACACATACACACATATATGTATATATATATATATATATATATATATATATATATATATATATATATATATATATATATATATATATATATATATGGTTTTATTTACATTTACAACATTGTGACTTTTTCACCATTTTAGTGGCTCGTTATGAGATTTTTATGATTATTATTATTATTATTATTGTTATTATTATTATTATTATTATTAATATTATTATTTTATTATTATTATTATTATTATTATTATTATTATTATTATTATTATTATTATTATTATTATTATTATTATTAACAACTCTTCCCTTTCAGTCTTGATAGCCTAACGTAAATGTACGCAAATCTTTCACTTGATTCATTAGCATTTATGGTTGCAGAAATAAAAAAACAAAAATTGTCTTTAGAAATATGTTTATTGATTGACAGCCCAATAAAGCTTCCTAATCAAATAACCATTATTTTGTAGCTGGCCAACGTATCTATCATTGTGACTGGAAGGTATCTTGAAATCTACTGCTATTTCGGTCTCCATCGTTTTACAAAACCTCAGAATGAGTATATATATATATATATATATATATATATATATATATATATATATATATATATATATATATATATATATATATATATATATATATATTTATTTATATATATATTTATTTATATATATATATATATATATATATATATATATATATATATTATATATATATATACTTATATGTACACATACATACATTTTTGAACGCTGTAGTAAACGTCCTCTTCATTCACAGCCCTTAGCACGAACTCAAAGGGTTAATGGGAACGAGTTAGGGTCTAATTTGCATTCTCTAGCAGCCTATGATCCTTGATAAACATAACCCACTCCCGCCCCCTCCCTCCCCCCACCGAGTCCTCAGGGGATATTTTTGCTTGATGATCTTCCTCTCTCTCTCTCTCT
>NC_089741.1:33635064-33642564 GCF_040412425.1 Macrobrachium rosenbergii
GTCTGTTGTTTTTTTTGTCATGTTGTTCAGTTCTTTTCGTCGTCTGCCGTCTGACTTTGCTTTGTTTGTGAACATGAAAAAAATAAAAAAAAAAAAAAAAAAAAGAAAAAGTTACGTGTTTTAGTTAGTCTTGATTTTATATCTCGATCACCGGCTCAAAAAAAAAAAAAAAAAAATATATATAATATATATATATATATATATATATATATATATATATATATATATATATATATATATATATATATATATTTTTTTTTTTTTTTTTTTTTTTTTTTTGAAGATGACGGAAAACAGAGACTGAATTTTAACCTTCATGAGTCTAGTTGTTTCCTGATTTCTTATCTCTATTAACGCTCAAAAACAAAATTTTTTTTTTTTTGTTGATTATGAAGGTAAACAAAGGCATTATAAGTGAAGAAGAGTTGATGAAAGTTCGCCTAAAATTAAAAAGCCGATTTTTAACCTCATTCATAATGTGATGACCTTTCGATACAAATATGTTAAAATTGAATATGAAGGAAAACGAAGCCATTATTGTTGAAGTTTGATAAATTTCGTCTGAAATCAAAGCCGAGTTTGAACCTCACTCGTGATGAAATGACCTTGAAACAAACCAATCAGTCCCTCAGGGGTAGTGCCGTCAGGCACCTTGTCGGTGCACTGCAGGCATTACTAAGGTTCTTTGCAGCGCGCCTTTCCTAAGCCCCTAGCCGGAACCCCCTTTTGTTTCTTTTACTGTACCCTCCTTTCGTATTCTCTGTCTTCCATCTTACTTTTCACCCCTCCTAACAATTGATTCGAGGTTTTCCCTCCTGAATGACCTCATAGGTCCCAGAGCTCGCCATTGGCCCAAATTCTATATTCAGTAAAGTTCAAACCAATCCAAAATGCGGAATAAAAACCTTATAGTGGTCTCGAGTACCTTAATGAAACCCGCTCTCCAAAAGCGACGACGAGCCCTTAATGGGCTAAGGGGAAGTCCTGGGAAGTCCCTTAATGGGCTAAGGAATTCTAATAGGGGTCTGCGGAGGAAACACCTGTGGTACGAGGGAGCGTAATCGATCGGGCTTTTATGCTGCCCGCGTTCCAGACCTTCCTGCGCGAATTGAATGCTTAATAGGTCCACTTGATTTAGCGCCATGAGGCTGCCTTATCTGTAAAGTATATGCGTTGCGTGTCGTGCAATCGAATGGCTGGAATTATTTGAACTTACTCGTTTGTGATTTTATTCTAAATGAAAATCTGAGCAGAATGTCGGTGTTTGCTGGGTATTGTAATAATATTTTGCTCTATATTGTAATAAGATTTTACTCCATATTGTAATAAGATTTTGCTCTATATTGTAATAAGATTTTGTTCTATATTGTAATAAGATTTTACTCTATATTGTAATAAGATTTTGCTCTATATTGTAATAAGATTTCACTGTATATTGTAATAAGATTTTATCCTGTATTGTAATAAGATTTTTCTCTAAATGGAAATCAATACAAAAATGTCAGTGTTCACTGGGTATTTTTAGCATATTGAATTTGCTCGTTTTCAGATTTATTCTTAAAACAAATCTGAACAGAATGTGGTCTTTACTGCAACTGTAATAAGATTTTGCAAAATGAAATCAGTACAAAATGTCGGTGTTTACTGAATATTTTTACCATTTTAAATTTGCTCGTTCGAGATTTTATTCCAAATGGAAATCGATACAAAATGAAATTCACAACAAAACGTTGACTAAGTGTTTTTAGCAGTGCCTTGCGTTTTTTGCAGATTTCTTTAGAAGCGAATGACGCTTCTACAAAGGGAATAAAGCTGCCGATTCAAAATGGCGGGTGCTGTTGTAGCTATAATTATTATTGCAAAAGAAATGCACGTTTATATCAGTGTTGTGTTAGAGATGTTTGTACATTAAATTTGTACATGCAGTATTTTTTTTCAATCCACATTCCATGCAAAACGAGGTATTATTATTATTATTATTATTATTATTATTATTATTATTATTATTATTATTATTATTATTATTATTATTATTATTATTATTCAAAAGATGAACCCTATTCGTATGGAACAAGCCCACATAGGCCACTGACTTGAAATTCAAGCTTCAAAGAATATCGTGGAAGTAATAGGAACACAAGATCAGTTATTAGAAAACACATAAATTAGCAAATATATAAATAAATAAAATTAAGGAAATAAAAATGTATGTAAAATATGAAGATACAAGTTTGTACATTTCCAGATAAATAGCTGCTTATCACTGATGTGGTTCCTATCATGCTGACTACCTATTATTCATTTTAGATCTCTGGATGGTGAATAATGTTTATTACTGTGTTTGTTGGTACTTTTTTTGTGTGCGAGATAGAACTTTATATGAATATGTATGATTGTTTTTCAGAGAGAGAGAGAGAGAGAGAGAGAGAGAGAGAGAGAGAGAGAGAGAGAGCAGTTTGTCTAGATTATCTTCCTTCGCTGACAGTTACATTCAGATTAAATTAAATAGACGAGAGAGAGAGAGAGAGAGAGAGAGAGAGAGAGAGAGAGAGAGAGAGAGAGAGAGAGAGAGAGAGAGTTTTGTCCAGATTATCTTTCTTCCTGACAAGCACTTACTGATTAAAAAAGTCAAGAGAGAGAGAGAGAGAGAGAGAGAGAGAGAGAGAGAGAGAGAGAGAGAGAGAGAGCGGAAAGTTTGTCAAGATTATCTTTCTTGCCTGACAAGTACTTACTGATTAAAAATCAATTCGACACAGAGAGAGAGAGAGAGAGAGAGAGAGAGAGAGAGAGAGAGAGAGAGAGAGAGAGAGAGAGAGAGAGAGCCTTTCCAGGGCGACCTTCACTCCCCTGGCCATCACGTCAAGGTCGTTGCCCCTGATTCGCTGAGCGCCATGCTTATCGTGTCGTGCCCCCCTGCGGTGGCTTGTTCCATGTGAATAGGGTTCATCTTTTGAATAATAATAATAATAATAATAATAATAATAATAATAATGGAGAAATACATCCACAGTTATGTATATGTACATATATTTGAAGATAAAACTGTACAGATAGCTTTCGGGAATCTGTACAGTTCATCTTTAAATATATTTACATAATGGATTTAATTCTCCATTTTAAGACTCATGCTACTATGAGTATTTTTACTACTACTACTACTACTACTAATAATAATAATTATAATATTCTGGTCCGAATTATCACTATGAGTGTCTTGACTCAGGTGTGTGTGTGTGTGTGTGTGTTTTTTCCACCACTTCCGGATCAGGTTAATTGCTACCGGCAGGTCGCACGTCCCACGAAGTGAGCCAGTTGCCAGCTTGCCATTTCTCAAGTCACACATTACCGATGCCAATACTAATTATATATATCTTGACCATCTCTTCTTTTAAGTCGTTCCAGCTGTTTAGGTTTTCATCCTGTATCCAATGCAGATATGCTGATGTCATATCTTAATTATTTCTTTTATCTGTTTTCTAATTGTTACAACCTCATTTCTTTATGGTCTGTGGCGGACCGAATCTTCAAAGGAGAGGCGATTGGATTCAAAACCTGATGATCTCATTTTGACATTTCCTGAGTCTTCTCATCCTCTCTCCACTGCTGGAAGAAGAGAGAGAGAGAGAGAGAGAGAGAGAGAGAGAGAGAGAGAGAGAGAGAGAGAGAGAGGAGTGAAATAGCGAAGGTGAAATAAGCTCTCTCTCTCTTCTCTCTCTCTCTCTCTCTCTCTCTCTCTGATGCACAATGGTATTTTGTTAATAAGGAGGACCTCGCATATTCCTATCTCTCTCTCTCTCTCTCTCTCTCTCTCTCTCTCTCTCTCTCTCTCTCTCTCTGTCTTAGGTGCAGTATGTCGGAAATGCCTTCTTTCGGTTCATGAAGGAAATGGTATTCTATACACAGATTGGTTAGACATGATGTTATTTCAGAATATGCTTACTTGGACAAATTATCGTATTTTAATGGCTGGTCATTTTCTGTCGCTTAGAATTCCCGTTACGTAGATTCACAAACCCTCATTCAGAAAGCATATGAGAAACGTCCATTTTTTAGCTTTCTTTAAAAAGAAAACTACATTATGGCTTTGTCTGTCCGTCCTTACTTTTTTCTGTCCACCCCTCAGATCTTAAAAATGCTACTGAGGCTTGAGGGCTGCAATTGCTATGTTGATCATCCAACCTCCAGTCATCAAACATACCAAATTGCAGCCCTCTAGCCTCAGTAGTTTTTATTTTATTTTAGGTTAAAGTTAGCTATAATCGTGCTTCTGGCAACGATGTAGGATAGGCCGCCATCGGGCCGTGGTTAAAGTTTTATGGATCGCGGCTCATACAGCATTATGCCGAAACCACCGAAAGATAGATCTATTTTAGTTGGCCTTGGTTATACGCTGTACAGAAAACTCAATTGCGCCTAGGAAACTTCGCCGCAATTTTACTTTTTTTTTCACTTCATGCAGAATGTAAAAGAGGGAGAATATTTTAATATTACTTATTCTTTATTCTCTCGCACCCTTTCAGAAATCGTTTTTAGAATTACGTGCACAAAAGGCTTCCGGAAATGATTCAGTACAAAACGTTCTCACTTCACCGCTGGTTCCTTTTCCTTGTGAGAAGAAGAAGAAGAAGAAGAAGAAGAAGAAGAAGAAGAAGAAGAAGAAGAAGAAGAAGAAGAAGAATGACCTGGAGTTTAGAGGAAAAATGTCCGGCTTAGAATGAATCAGTCGCGACGTCATGATCGCTATCTGCTGCTCGGTTGAAATCCCTGGACGGACCGGGGTGGAGAGAGAGAGAGAGAGAGAGAGAGAGAGAGAGAGAGAGAGAGAGAGAGAGAGAGAGGCAGTCAGTTTCAGTCTCTCTGTCGTGATAGGGCAGACGGTCAGCTGAAGTTCTGCTTGCGCGAAGTTATTACATTTGTGCTTGCAATGTTCAACAAAAAAACCAATTTCTATAAAAATTAGGTAACGCTTATGCAGATACCTACTTTTCACCTTGTCTGACCTTTTCGAATGCATGAATGAATGAGTTACTGGCTCCGTCGAGCGTTACTATATTAACACCCTCATTCATTTGTATGCAAGTCCATTCATTTCATGGCGAGTACACGTGCGCTGTTTGCTGCATAGTTGAATGAATTTATATCGGTGTACTATTTTGTTTCAGATTATCATTATACATTTTATAGTCGTTATATAATAAGAGATCATGGCAGATTTGTGCTAAGATATAGTCTAGTTCCTTAAGAGAGAGAGAGAGAGAGAGAGAGAGATCGCTAATACCAATTCACTCAGGTAACTGACATGCATTTTCCAAGCCCCCTGGGTTTCATATTTTCTGTCAAAACGTCGAGAATTTTATTCTTTCGGAATTAATATCTTGAGGTTATAAAAAAATACTTTTATTAACTTGGTGCTCGGGCTTGGAAATGATTGTCAGTTAACCCAAGTAAATTGGTATAATAGTATCTCTCTCTCTCTCTCTCTCTCTCTCTCTCTCTCTCTCTCTCTCTCTCTCTCTCTCTCTATGTCTCTCTCGGGAGTTTGATGGACTTCTGGCTTGGAAATGATTGTCAAGTAACCTGAGTGAAGTGGTATAATAGTAGCTCTCTCTCTCTCTCTCTCTCTCTCTCTCTCTCTCTCTCAAGGAACTAGTATAGACGCGAACCCTTCAGTGTCGTAAACAAAGGCGAGTCTTCGTGTTCCAAAAAACAAGATTCATGAATCCCCGAGGAGAAGAATTGTGTTCCTCAGTAGAAGAGATGTTTCTGTACATTCTTTGACGACCTGACGATAAGAGATTCTTCATTGGCCCAAACAGATGACATTCCTCACGCCCCAATTATAGAGATACAACAGTACCCCATAACATTCCTCTCTGTTCCGAAAAAGAAGATCACCTTTCACGTCTTGAAACGTTCAGAGAATAAATAGAAAAACAGAGAGCATCGTACGAGGATGGAACGCGTACCACACGATTCTTCCTCCCATTAAAACGCTCCCTAACTGTGAATGGGTTTCGCGTACTCGTTTAATGGGGGTCCCATTCCCATTTAATAGGGGGTCGGTTGAAATTTATGGTGTCTTTATCGATCCCCCATTGGTGAATTTTAATCAGATTGAGCGTAAAGGCTTTGTTGGGCGAGTTTCCCGACCCTTAATGTGGGTTTGAGGATGGAGGAAAGATCGTAAATAAGAAGGCCTGAAACAAGGGCGTTGTGGGTTTCTGTTTTCACGTCTTAGGCTGATTCACATTATAACATCACGTCACCGACACGTCACGTCACGTCACGGCAAAGTACGTGAGGATTTCTTACGTGTAATCAAATGGACTTGTTCACACCATCGCGTCACGTCACCATCAAGCACACGGCTTCCACCGTCACATCACGACACGTTTTCTTGGAAAGAATATTTTGACGTGACGTGACGGTGCTTATGCAAGTTTCTTAACGCTAAATCTGTGGGGCGCTGAGGTTGGACACGAACTGAACGGGATCGTGATAGATAGTGTGAATACAACGCACGGCTGATGATGGGTCGGTGACGTGACGTGATGTGTCGGTGAGGTGACGTGATGTGTGAAGTCGCTGGCCTCTTTCCTATGTCTACGCTGGCTGCGATTTACCGTAGTGGGCCAAGTTTCCGTAACGCAACATGATGTTTAGATCAACTCAAGCACAGTGGGAATCTACGGAAAACGAGTATAAGATGCCCCAGTCCTTTTTTTTTTTTTGTAGTTTATCAGGTTTTTTATCAATTGTTCGGACTGATAGAGAGTTTAATCCGGCCACCAGCGAGAGGAAAAAAAATTCGTAACTATTTTTTTTTGGTCGATTTTTTTTTTTTTTATTAATGAGTTGCATCTACAAGAGTTGATCATCGAAGCTTCATCTTTAAAAAGAAACACCCCCAACAAAAAAAAAAAAACATTCCGAAGTTCAACCAACTAAAGGCTTCGTCCGGGCACCGTTGAGATAAAGGTTTCGTAACCAATTTTTTTTTTTAAGTCAGCTGCCAGCTACAAGAAGTGATTATCTGAGCCTCAGTTTAAAGGTAACCCGCCCCCCCTTTCCCACCACATACCAACCAAAAAAAAAAAGAAAAAGAAAAAAAAAAAACCATTCCGGCGTTCCTCAACGATTTGAAATTGGCCCGGACGGTTAATAGGGTAGGAGTCGAGGAGAGAAACCCTTGCTTGTTGTGCTGTTGGGATGAATGGATGGGCCGATTCGAGTTAGTCTTGGTACAGTGATTTGTTTCGCCTCGGGAGAGAAAGAGATGTTTGTCGTATCTCCCGCGGCGAGGAAACAATTACCTTGTCCTCGGGAATTAATGGCTCTCTCTCTCTCTCTCTCTCTCTCTCTCTCTCTCTCTCTCTCTCTCTCTGTGTGTGGGCACCTGATGTAGGCAATAGTGTTATAGGGTTATGCAAGCGTTTTTATACTGTAGATGTTAAAAAAAAAAAAAAACGAAATGTTTTATTATTATTGTGTATTATTGTT
>NC_089741.1:33647564-33659391 GCF_040412425.1 Macrobrachium rosenbergii
AAAGAAATAACTGAAGGTAACAGAAAATGCAGAAAGAGATCATTCACTGGAAAAACAGATAAATTAACAAAATAAGTATATAACATATATATAACTTTTTCGTTTGTAAGCCCTTCACCTCATGTAATACTAATAGGCAATAGGAATGTTTGAATAATTTTTTAGAATACAGTTTTGTGAATGGGCAAATTGAGTTGGGATATTACAGTTCTCCTAATTGTGAGAAAATACGTCGATAATTCGAATACTTGTAAATGAACAAGTTTTTTCCTCTGGTTTTCATTGAAGTTTACTTCGATTTGAATAATGGCCTTGATGTGCTGCGACGCCACAAGAACCATGAGACAATTTTATTTAAAGAAAATAGACCCTTTTTGATATCTGTTCTCGATCCCCGTAGGCGGGTAGAACCGTCAGTGCACCTCTTGCTGTGCACTGTAGGCATTACATGAGACAGGGTCCTTCCTTAGGCACCCCCTAGCTGCAACCCCTTCCATACCTCTTACTGTACCTCCATTCATATTCTCTGTTCTTTCGTCAACCCTCTCCTAACACAATTGTTTCATGGTGCAACTGCGAGGTTTTCCTCCTGTTACACCTTTCAAACCTTTACTGTAAATTTCCCTTTCAGTACTGAATGACCTATCATAGGAACCAGCACTTAGCCTTTGGCCAAAATTCTATATTCTATTCTATTCTTTTCTCGATGAACCTTGATGCCATGCTCCTGACTGGCCAATTTCTGTGAACCAATCGCTTCTTGTAATTCGTACGTGATCTGCCTGACCAGAATTAGTTGCGCAGGCAGAGCAGTCAATCGTGACTTTCTGGCGACAGTTATAATGAAGATCGAATATTCGCTGGGAAGGTCCAAGACAAGTCATCCCCAGCTGCTTTCTCTCTCTCTCTCTCTCTCTCTCTCTCTCTCTCTCTCTCTCTCTCTCTCTCTCTCTCTCTCTCTCAAAAATGCTTTACATAACTTTAGTTAAAACAAGTACTCACTCTTTTCAGTTACTGTATATCTTTTAAATATCTCTCTCTCAAAAAATACTTTACACAGCCTCTGTTAAAATAAATATATACTCACTCTATTCAGTTACTGTAAAGTGTACTCTCTCTCTCTCTCTCTCTCTCTCTCTCTCTCTCTCTCTCTCTCGTACAGAGACGGAATCATGGGAGCGACCTACCGTCGTGAAAACCAATCGTGCTATGAGGCTCGATTGTGGTCAGGGTATTGGATGGGGGTCAAGGGAAGCGGTAGCTCAATTAAAGGAGGTATAACCCCTCCCCACCCACCCCACACCTGAGGTCGTGGTGTCCTTGGTGTAGATAGAGGGGGGGGGGCGCTCTCAACCTTAATATGATTTATGGTGGGAGAGTTTCATGGAAGCGGACGAGATCGGAAACGTTTGATTTTAAAGAACGGTTTTTTTCGTTGATATCTTTTTAAAATTGTATTTAAAGAGTTTTTTTCTGAGCTCTGATTTTTTATATATTTTATGTAAAGAACTTTTTCCTTTCTAAATTTTGATATGTATTTTTATATTTTAGTTTAAAGAACTGTTTATTTTTCTTTCTAAATTTTAGATTTTTTAAAATTTTATTTAAAGAACAGGATTTCTTTCTAAATTTTTATATGCATTTTTTTAAATATTTAAAAACTTTTTTTTCTTTCTAAATTTTGATATTTATTTTATATTTTATTTAAAGAACGGTTTATTTTCCTTCTAAATTTTGATATGTATTTTTTTATATTTTACTTAAAGAACGGTTTATTTTCCTTCTAAAATTTTATATGTATTTTTTTATATTATATTTAAAGAACTGTTTTTTCTTTTTTTTTCTAAATTTTGATATGTATTTTTTTATATTTTATTTAAAAAACTATTTCTTTTTTCTTTCTAAATTTTTATGTTTTTTATATTTTATTTAAAGAATGTTTTTTTCTTTCTAAATTTGATATGTATTTTTTATATTTTATTTAAAGAACTGTCTTTTTTTTTCTTTCTAAATTTTGATATGTACTTTTTTAATACTTTATTTAAAGAACTCTTTTTTTTTCATAAGTATGATATGTATTTTTATATTTTATTTAGAGAAGAAATTTTCCTTACAAAATTTTGCTAAGGAGTTTTTTTGTTTTTGTTTTTGTTTTACAGTAACTGTACTGAAGAACTGTTTATAGTTTGACTTTAAAGAAGTCATGTGTAATCTTTTTTAGATATTGTATTTAAAGAAGGGATTTTTTCTTACAGAAATTTTTGTACGTAGTATTTTTTCTTATTTTACAGTAACTCTTTATTGAAGAACTTTATAGCTTTATTTCATCGAACGTACTTTTTGTTGTAAAGCTCTTCTGTACTTATGAAAACTATCAAAACATCCACGAATTGTTCAAAGCTCTCCTCACTTATGAAGTAACTATCTTCAACCATGATTATACCCATCCTCATACTTATGAATTACTCATGAATCTGTCGCCTTTGGTGACCTCATAAACGAATTATGTATCTGGTGGTTAGTGGACTGTGGTGGGTCGTGGCCTGGGTGTAGAAGGGCACCGGATTAGCAGCCTCATCCCAAAGGGGCTTCGGCAGTCATTTCATATTGTCTGATTATTGCCTCTGTATCACGAATTCGTGTGTTCCAGAATGTTGGCCATTTGACACACATTCGTGTAGTCTGGATTATTAGCCGTTTAGCACGAATACTTTCGTTGCAGAATATTTGCCATTTGGCATACATTCGTGTATTCCTGAATATTTAACACGAATTTATGTATTCCAGAATATTGGCCATTTAACACGAATTTATGTATTCTAGAATATTGGCCATTCAGCACTAATTTATATATTGCAGAATGTTGGCAGTTTAGTACAAATTTATGTATTCTGGAATATTGGCCATTTAACACAAATTTATGTATTTCAGAATATTGGCCATTTAACACAAATTTATGTATTCCAAAATATCGGCCATTTAACACGAACTCGTGTATTCCAGAATATTGGCCATTTAACACAAATTTATGTACTCCAGAGTATTGGCCATTTAACACGAATATATGTATTCCCGAATATTGGCCATTTAACTCTCTCTCTCTCTCTCTCTCTCTCTCTCTCTCTGCATCTTAAAATAATTTACACAGCCTCTGTTGAAGAAACACTCACTCTCCTCAGTTATTCAATAAACGTACGAAAAAAATTTTGTAATCATCTCTCTCTCTCTCTCTCTCTCTCTCTCTCTCTCTCTCTCTCTCTCTCTCTCTCTCTCTCTCTCTCTCTCTTCTAGAGGTGAAAACCGCATTCCACGGGTACATGCGGATACTGGTTGTGGGCGGAAGTGAGTTATGTCCGTGGGCGTGAAAGAGATTCGAATGCGCCTTGAGTAATGCAAGTTGTGGGCGGGGCTCAGCCCGTGATCATTGGTGCTGATTTTTCTTTGAATGGTTAATTAATTCCAAAGGACCGATTGACTGGAAGTTATCTGGCGTTACAGTTACCAATATTAAGGTCTCTGAACCTGGTTTGAAGGAAGCAATGTCGTCTTCTGGTATAAGTTGCAGTAACTTTTGTTTGTTTATTTTTATAACAGTTAAAATATTGTTTTGTTTGTTTATTTTATAACAATTAATTCAAATATTGTTTCTGTTTATTTTTATAACAAAAATATTGTTTTTGTTTGTCTATTTTTTATTAAAATATTGATTTTGTTTTGTTTATTGTTGATAACAATTAAAATACTGTTTTTGTTTGTCTATTTTTATAACAATTAAAATATTGTTTTTGCTTTTTTATTTTTTATAACAATTCAAATATTGTTTCTTCTTGTAGGGAGGCAGTGCCATAAGTGCTTCTCAGGTGGTGCACTGTAGGCATTGCTAAAGGCCCTCTGTAGTCTCTTCGGCCCATAGCTGCACCCACTTTTTAGCATTTTACTTTACCTCTACTCCCTCTTCCTTTATTCTATCTTGCTGTCCAGCCACTCTAACACCCATCCATTTTTACGAGATGAGTGGCTGACAGTTCCCCAGTGGTTGGCTGAAAGTTCCCCAGTGGTTGGCTGAAAGTTACCCAGTGATTGGCTTTGTAGCTGAATTTTCGTTGATTAATCCGTTGCTGTTTCTATAAACTTCGTTCATTGGTTCTTATGTTTTTTATTTATCTATTTATGTATTTCATCTGTTTTTTTATTTTGCCTGATTCTGTCTTGATACTGAAGAGCTCTGGCAATTTTTTTCTGTTGTGGCTAATTCTTGGACTCGAAGTGAAATTTTATATATACCATTTCTTTTTCTTGTTCATCCATTTCTTAATAATATTTCCCGTTTTTATATTAAATTATTCTAGTTTTGATCTTCATCGGAGTTGAAATTAAGTGTTATTTTTTTCTCTTTTTCAGGTATGTGCGCTGTTGGAGATGCTGACTCCTTTATGTAAGTTAGAATATCTTTTTTTTATATTTATTTCTGGTGCCGGATGGTTTTAATCCATACAAACACACGCACACATATTTACATACATACATACATACATACACACACCAATTCCAAATATTTCTTTTATTGCTAAATGACCTCACCTGACCAAGAGGTGTACCACGTATGAGGCGCTTCCCACGGAGAAATTCTTCTGGGTAGAATGCATCGCTATAAATAAGTTTTATGACATATCTTCAGCATCTCTGGTGACAACGGGTCCTCGTGAACCAGTTCTAACGTTGTTTCCAGAGAGAGAGAGAGAGAGAGAGAGAGAGAGAGAGAGAGAGAGAGAGAGAGAGAGAGAGACTTATAAGCTGGATATTCCTGACGATAAACCCTTGTTTTCAAAGAGAGAGAGAGACTCTGACTTACAAGCTGAATATTCTTCTTGACGATGAACCCTTGTTTTCAAAGAGAGAGAGAGAGAGAGAGAGAGAGAGAGAGAGAGAGAGAGAAAGAAATTTATTTAAGAGAGAGTTTCTGAGAGATCTGTCAGACAGGCCCTGACAGACTGGAATAAAGGTGAAAATTATGACGAAAAAAAAAATTTATTTAATATATTGTTTTATTATTATTATTTTATTATGTTAAAGATTATCATATTATTATTATTATTATTATTGATTATTATTCCATTTCTTAAAACATCATATCGTCAGCAATCTCTTTGTAGTGATTATCATTCCATCTCTCTCTCTATCTCTCTCTCCCTCTCTCTCTCTCTCTCTCTCTCTCTCAGTTGTATTTATTACTCAATTAACGTGATGTTCGACGGTTCTTTCTTCTCTGAAGCCATTGTTCTTCGTCGACCATAAAAATCGTAAGGTTGGCGTCTCCGGATCCTATGGGAAGTGTTTACAAGTCTTTGGGAGAGAGTTTAATGAGCATGGCCGTATAGAAAACGCAAAAGGGTTGTGGGGGGAGGGGGATTTTGATTAAAGGGTCTTAATGATTCGCGTTTCTCTGGCCTTTTTTTTTAGTTTTCTGTAAAGAAAACTATTGTGCCGGCTTTGCCTGTCCGTCCGCTCTTTTTTCTGCCCACTCTTTTCCTGTCCGCTCTTAGATCTTAAACACTACTTTGGCTAGAGGGCTGCAAATTGGTATGTTGATCATCCACCCTCCAATCATCAAACATACCGAATTGCAGCTCTCTAGCCTGAGTAGTTTTTATTCGATTTAAGGTTAAAGTTAGTCATAATCGTGCTTCTGGCAACGATGTAGGATAGGCCAACACTGGGCCCGGTTAAAGTTTCATGGGCCGCAGCTCATACAGCATTATACAGCATTATTTTCGGCGGCCTTGATTATACGTTCTAGCGGCTGTATAGAAAACTCGATTCTTCGGCGCATATTTTTTTTTTTTTTTTTTTACAATTTGATAGCAATTTGGCCAGAGGGCGGGTGAATGTTTCTCTCAGTCACGTTACGTTTTCCTTTTAATTTTTTTAATGACTGATACCTTCTTTTTCACGTTTTTTTTTTTGATTGATGTGATGGAAATTTTGTGTATAACTGAATCACGAAAGTAGTGAACGTGATGAATATAAAGAAAGACAAAATCCACGAAGGAGCAGCTCTCAATTGTTTCTCTTTCTTTCCTTCGTGGATTTTGTCTTTATATAAATATATATATATATATATATATATATATATATATATATATATATATATATATATATATATATATATATATATATATATATATATATATATGTATGTATGTATGTACACTGCGTTAGAAATATCAGAAAGGCCGAATAATATCTACCAGAAACATAAATTGTTTTGTATATAAACTACGGTAGAACAACATTCAGCAACCCTTTGATAGGCGCCTGTGCACAACGAAGAAGCCGAAGTCTGTCGTAAGTGCTTGACTAAACGAGAAAATCGACGTTTAGATCGTTTAGCAGCGGCGCCAATTGGGAGCAACAACTGAGGTTTCGTCTTCTGCTCGGCATCAAGTACAAAATGATCTGTTTTGAAGACTTCTTGAACTGCATTGCGGGAAAGTTGTTCCTTCCCTCTTACGCAGCCTTAAAATCGCACTTTATCCTCTGCAAATCTTTAGGGTGTGATGTTGCTAGGCCCACGCCCTTTTTCTTGGCTAACAGATGCTGGACTGGCCGACGGGACTGGTGGACGATAGGCAGGGATAGATCCACTCACCTTTCGGATAGATACCTCATAGTGGGGTAAGTGCCGTCAGTGCACCTCATGCGGTGCACTGTAGTCATTGCTTAAGGTTCTTTGCAGCGTCCTTCGGCCCCAGCCGCAGCCCCTTTCATTCCTTTTAATGCACCTCCGTTCATATTCTCTTTCTTCCAACTTGCTTTCTTCAAACCTACCTACTCACGGTATTCTCTCCAGCGCTGAATGACCTCGTAGGTCCCAGCGCTTGGCCTTTGGCCCAGATTCTATATTCTGTTCTATTCTGTTTAGTCTGGGGCACTTTCGGCCACTCAGCTCCCAAGACGGTGAAAAGAGGGTGTTAGAGTGGTTGGACAGCAAGATAAAAAGGAGATCTGGAAAACATAAGAGACGAAGTTCAGGATCTGAAGATGGGACTGGGGGAAACCCAGTAAAAGTTGGAGTTGCTGGACAGCAAGATAGAAGGAACGAAGGTGGAATGGAGGTAAAGTACAAGGCCAAAGAGCGGGTGGCATCTAGGGGCGTAAGGAAGGGACTTTGCAAACACTTTTTAATAATGCCTACTGTTCGCCACGCGAGGTAAACTGACACTCAGTAAGGTAGGGGGAATAAACTCCCAGTTCAGAGGTGAAAAAGATTTCACCGTCACTAGGCGAGTGATAGAAAGATGATGATTATGATGAAGGCACGTCATGAATACTGATGATGATGAAGGCTTCTCTCTCTCTCTCTCTCTCTCTCTCTCTCTCTCTCTCTGTTCAAGACTGCAATAGCTTTTGCATTATCGAATGATGGGTTTATCATGTTGATTTAACTACTTGAAGTTACTCTCGTTTATAGAAAGCTGTTAAATTCAACTTGTTACGGTGCCTTTCATTTAGAGAAAGCTGTTAATTTTGACTTGTTGCGGTTCCTTTCATTTATAGAAAGCTGTTAATTTATCTTCTTAGAGTTCTTTCATTTATAGAAAGCTGTTACTTTAACCTCTTCCTTGCATTTATAGAAAGCGGTTAATTTAACTTCCTTTCATTTATAGAAAGCTGTTAATTTAACTAATTACGGTTCCTTTCGTTTACAGAAAGCTGTTAATCTAATTTCTTACGGTTCCTCTCATTTATAGAAAGCTGTTTATCTAACTTCTTACGGTTCCTTTCATTTATTGAAAGCTGTTATAGCTCTACTTTCACTCGTGGTTATATTTATAGAGTAGTGAATGTAGAGAAATTCTCATTGTTTGTGAAAAGACTTCATATATATATATATTTTTTTTAATTTTTGCCTTTTTATTCTCCCCAATAGTAGCATATTAAAACTGGTCTTTGAAATTAGTTTAACTCAGTAGTCAATAAAATGCTTGGGAAAAGGTATATATCTCTACAATCTCTTTCTCTTATTTGTGTAAATAAAATAGTCATTTGTAAAATTAGTGACAATATCATACAAATATTTTGATTCTAAGCACAGGACCTACTGTAGATTCGACAGTAATGTCTGCCCCTCTCCAGATATATAAATATATGAATAAGGCACAACATACTTAATGTAAAAGTCAGTATGCACATTTTACAGCCCAACCGTAGAAGAAGAAAAGAACATAAAATAAACTATAAAATAAACAATGAGAGAACTCAGCCAAATCACGTCCAGGTAAAATCATGAGAGCCTCATCCAGGCAAAGCACTCGAAGGATGAATGGATGACATGTAAGGATTTTCTTTGTGGCCCTTTGCATACTGATCAAGAGTCCCTTGGCTGAGAAATATTGATTGTTGAAATCCGACGAAGGATGGTGAAGATTCAGTAATGAGTTTTGTCTTTATTGTTTAGTTAGTTTTAATTGTGTCTCAGGCGAAAGTACGATTGTGATGGTTGAGGGAATGAAGAGTCATTAAAACGCAAAGAGTAAATATTATTGACACTGGATTTTGTAGTTTTTAATTTTCAAGTGATGGGGCATCGAGAATAAATATTATTCATATTGAGTTTTGCAAGTTTTGACTTTGAAGTGATGGGGCATCGAGAATAAATATTATTCATATTGAGTTTTGCAAGTTTTGATTTTGAAGTGATGGGGCATAGAGAATGAGTATTATTCATGTTGAGTTTTGCAAGTTTTGATTTGAAGTGATGGGCATAGAGAATGATTATTATTCATATTAAGTTTTGCAAGTTTTGATTTTGAAGTGATGGGGCATCGAGAATGTATGGTATTCGTATTGAGTTTTGTAGTTTTCATAATTTTTTTATTTGATGGGCCATCCAGAATGAAAATCTGATGGGTGATAGTTTAGAGAAATGAGATTCAGTGGAATACCAATTAAGAACTGATTCGAGGTTTTGTAGCTCTTTCCTTTGTAAATCATGAAAGCAGTGTCAAATTATATGACAGTTTTCAAGGTAATATTCCCACCAAATGTTTGCTTTATTGTTGCATTCGATGAAAAGACCTATTGTCAATTTCCGTTTCAGCGCTGAATGACCTCATAGGTCCCAGTGCTTGGCATTTGGCCTAAATTCTATATATTCAATTTAGTTAAGAAACACGTCCTCAAACCTCTCGGACGTTGCCATTCTGTCTTTGAAAAAAAAAAAAAAAAACATGAAATCGTTACAGTACCCAAAGGAGAGCAAAACCGTCCTCGTGAGAAACAGGACAGATAGACAGTCAGACAGACAAAAATAGACAGACATAAAAACAGGCAGACAGACAGACAAACAGAGAGACAGACACTGTTGTTGTACCTCAAGGACCATACATACAAACCCCTGGCTGACACCTCTCTTACCTCAACCCAACACTCACAAAGCGTACCCCAATTTTTCTCGTGTTTGTTTACATCTCAGCTGACAGCCTCTTCCTCTTCTTCCTTTTTTATGACGGGATGCTGGGACGTCGTAGAGTCGATTGTCAGGCGTGAAGTGTGTTTGTATTGACTCAGCAGCGTTACGTAACCTGCTCAGTCATGACAAATGGTCTTAGCTGTTATTTCTGACGAATCAAATTAAAATCTAAGCTATCGAATTTCTTGTTCGTGCCAGGTGGCTGTATCTAAAGAGTGGCTTGTATAGTTAATTTGTTCATCTGTTAAGATCTCTTTACAGACACCCAGCATCACCTTCAACCCCCACCCCGATCATCGCCCCCTCCCATGGTCCTCCGCCCAAAATTGATGCCCCCACGGTCATGACCTTACTATAGCATTACCTGACAACATCTTTAAGATGCCCGAAGTTGGTCAGGCTTGTCCCCTGAGGACTCCGCTTACATCATAGTGGGAATGGCAAGTACCTCATATCTCTCTAAGACCCTGTGGTACTCCACCCTTTACTTCACCACTGTGGCCTGCTGTCTCTCTCTCTCTCTCTCTCTCTCTCTCTCTCTCTCTCCCCAGAGATAAATAAACAAGTTCTGCCGTGTGACTAGAGTTTCTCTAGTCAGTTTACTGTTAACTTTCAGAATATCATTAAGTTTGATGAGGTACTGGCTTTGTGTAGCTCTCTCTCTCTCTCTCTCTCTCTCTCTCTCTCTCTCTCTCTCTCTCTCTCTCTCTCTCTCTCTTTCCCTTAGTACTGGCCTCTCATTATACGGCCTGTTATGAAACGCCCCCTCACACCGAAGCAATAGGCTGGCATTTGAGCTCCGCAAAAGCTCGAGATCTCAGCGTCTCCTTGATGGCACAACAGAAGCCTCTGTTTGTAGAATCTTTCATTTCAGTTTGAAGGTGTCGGCCACAGAAGCCACCCGTATTATTGTGCCGGCAATAAAACACCTTTAGGGCGGTCCTCTGCATGGAGTCGGATTTTATGGGTCCTTTGGATCCTTTGAGCTCCGGGAAGAGCAGCGTCCTCGGAGCGTCAGGAGGAGGCGGGTGCGATCTGCTAAGAATGGAAAACAAATATATTTATTTGTTTCTTTGTTGTTTATTTTAGGCAACCTTGTTTGTGCCAGCGCTTGCCCCTGTGCTTTGGGGGGAAAGTGGTAAGCTTTGAAATTGGGTAGGTAAGTAGGAGGCCTGGTTTGGACCTTCTGACCACTGACCATCCGACCAACAGACTATTCGACTGTTGATTCGTGTTAGTATTGAGGTCAGTAGTGACAGAGGCTGGGTCCCCGGGCTGGACAACGACAAGTCTAATATTGGAATTTCCGGAAGGGTATGCCGTCAGCGCAACTCACGTGGTGCACTGTAGGCATTATTTATGGGTCTTTGCAGCATCCCTTCAGCCACTAGCTGTAACCTCTTTCATTTCTTTTTACTGTACCTCCGTTCATATTCTCTTTCTTCCATCTGACTGTCAGCCCTCTCTAACAATAATTGTTTCATAGTGCAACTGCGAGGTTTTCCTCCTGTTACACCTTTCAAACATTTTTACTCTCAGTATCCTTTCGGCGCTGAATGACCTCATAGCTCCCAGCGCTTGGCCTTTGGCCTAAATTCTATATTCTGTTCTGTCTAAATACGGAATTCGTTCCCCGTTGGCATATGGAAGCCCACTGCAAGATTTCAAGGTCGTCAGAGAAACGGAATAAAAGAATTGATAAAAGAATCAGCTTTGATAAGGAACCTCACCGATTTTCAGGAACATCTCTTCTCAACATTTTTTTTTTTTGGAGGCGGGAGGGGGTGTTGTTCGTTCGTTATAGATAAAGTAGACCTTATGCCAGCACAGGCTCTTGCATCTTGGAGCAAATCGTAACGGGTGGGTGTTGGTGTATAGTTTACCCTTCGAGCGAATATTATTTTCGAAACTTGGGCATAGAGAAAGATTTTTGGAGTTTTAAGCTAGTTGAAAGGATTCTGGAAGAAACTGTTTTATTCTTTCAAGTTACTGCTTTATCATTTTTTTTTATGCTTTGCTTTCAGTTTCATGCAGTCAGTGACCTCAGAATGACTTACGCTGAATAAACAAAGTTTAATAAAAAAAAAAAATGCCCGAAGTTTCTCCGGCGCAATCCGGTTTTCTGTACAGCCGCTGCAGCGTATAATCAAGGCCACCGAAAATAGATCTATCTTTCGGTGGTCTCGGTAATGTTGTATGGACCGTGGCCCATGAAAACTTTAACCAGGCCGTTGGTGGCCTGTCCTATATCGTTGCCAGAAGCACGATTATGACCAACCCGTACATAAAATAAAAACTGCTGAGGCTAGAGGGCTGCAATTTGGTATGTTTGACGATTGGAGGGTGGATGACCAA
>NC_089741.1:33664891-33697391 GCF_040412425.1 Macrobrachium rosenbergii
TCAGATTCACATTTCTCTCGCTCTCTCTCTTCTATTTCTAAATAAGTTCAATTAAGATCATTCTATATTTACTGCGTATCGAGTTTCCTATTCTTTAATTAATTTAATTTATTTTTTCTCTTCGATACGTGATCTCTTTAATAATAATAATAATAATAATGAATATAAACAAAAGGAAAAACGATGCATCCTCGGTACTGCTTTCGCAAGCAACACGGAGGCAGGAGGTTACACTGCTTCGAGAAGAATCACCCAAGAAATAAAACTGCCGAATTAAACTGCCAGCGCAACAGTTTCAGGAAATTGTAACAGTTAGCTCCATTCCCACCACAGCAATAAAAAAAAATAAAATAAAAAAATAAAACGTACAAGTCATTAAAGTTGATCCCAACCAGATTTTCACCAGACTTACACAAATACACGCGTTTTGTTTGTTTGCCTACATGTCTGTGCGGTCGGAGACGGGTTTTATTCTTCTTTTGATGGGATGTTTTCAGTCTACAGTCTGTGCACATACTGCGATGGCAAGAATATGAAAAACTATTATTACTATAGGCAGAACTACTCTTGCTTCAAGAATGTGACTGCAGAGATGTCACCTTTGTATCCAGTCGTATTAACAGTCTTCTCTCTCTCTCTCTCTCTCTCTCTCTCTCTCTCTCTCTCTCTCTCTCTCTCTCTCTCTCTCTCTCTCTATATATATATATATATATATATATATATATATATATATATAACTTTATCACATACACAATTGTTCTGTGCATTAGTAGAATTACTAAAGGACCTCATTCAAACGGATACTTGATAATGAGGACTGTTTGTCCAAGAAAGCTTGTAGTTTTTTCTGAATAAATACTCCATTAGATACCATCCAGTTTGAATGAGGTCCTCTTAGTAATAATATATATATATATATATATATATATATATATATATATATATATATATATATATATATATACTGTATATATGTATGTATATAAACCTCTGTGTATATCCTGATTTTGGAGCCTGTGCTCTGAAACAGGAGAGAGAGGCTGCTTTTGTCGGGCAACAGACCTGAAGGTCGACCGCATGAATAAGATCCTAAAAAAAAATAAATAAAAAAAGAGGATGAGGAAAGCAGGGAAGTATAAAATTCTTGATGATAAAAACTTCACTTAAGTCACAATTTTTTTTTTTTTTTTTTAAATTATGTAAATAATGTTTTTTTTTAAATGCTCAATTCGGTCTCACCTGTCAAAAGTGGACAATCTTTCAATTCGGGTATGTGGTCGTTGCATTTCTCAAAATCACAGTTTTAGTTTTCTGTAAAAGAAAACTATTGTGCCGACTTTGTCTGTCCGTCCGCACTTTTTTCTGTCCGCCCTCAGATCTTCAAAACTACCCAGGCTAGAGGGCTGCAAATTGGCATGTTGATCATCCACCCTCCAATCATTACATATACCAAATTGCAGCCTCTAGCCTCAGTAGATTTTATTTTATCTAAGGTTAAAGTTAGCCATGCTCGTGCTTCTGGCAACGACATAAGCCACCACCGGCCCGTAGTTAAACTTTCATGGGCCGTGGCTCATACAGCATTATACCGAGACCACGGAAAGATAGATCTATTTTCGGTGGCCTTGATTATGCGATGTACAGAAAACTAGATTGCACTGAAGAAACTCTAGCACATTTTTACTCGTTTTCGTAACGTGTGTAAATAATGATTTTTATCGTAAATATAAATATGGTCTCACCTTTCAAAAGTGGACTATCTTTCGATACAGATATGTGGCCGTTCCATTTCTCAAAATCTTTTTTGGCAAGAATTTTTGTTTCTCCTTCTAATTTCTCAAGTATTTGAAGGGGATACTTCTGCCATTTCACTCGACCTGATCCCCTAAAGTTACCATTAAAATCTGGAGAGTCATAATGTTTCTCTCATAAAGATGGGGTTAACTTGACACAATACTAGTTTTTACAGCCATTGCCAGGAGACAAGTTTTAATCTCTCTCTCTCTCTCTCTCTCTCTCTCTCTCTCTCTCTCTCTCTCTCTCTCTCTTTCTAATGGAAGGTACATGAGAACGTCTTTCTTTTTATTCCCGCAAAGAAATTTTCTTTGTACCAGAGAGAGAGAGAGAGAGAGAGAGAGAGAGAGAGTTGAGGAGGGCGCTCCTACTGCCTTTCTTCTCACCGTACCCAAACTTAAAAAAAAGCCGTCATGGACAGCAAGAGCCCGTGCTGGCATAAGGCCAGCTCAAATCTAAACTAACCAATCGGAGACGTGAACTCACTGTATTCCCTACTTACCATTTTGCCAATTGTGTTGGGACTCAGAATAGCTGCTTCCCCTCTTCCTGGCATTTCTTCTATTTGCTCTGAGGAAAGAGAAAAATATTTCATTAGTTTCTATTGGCTTTGAGATAGCAGAAAAATTGCATTTCTTCTATTTGCTCTGACGAAACTGAAAAAATATTTAATTTCTATTGGCTTTGAGAAAGCAGAAAAAATTGCATTTTTTCTATTTGCTCTGACGAAACTGAAAATATTTAATTTCTATTGGCTTTGAGAAAGCAGAAAAAATTGCATTTTTCTATTTGCTCTGACGAAACTGAAAATATTTAATTTCTATTGGCTTTGAAAGCAGAAAAAATTGCATTTTTTTCTATTTGCTCTGGGTAAGCAGAAAAATATTTAATTAATTCCTATTGGCTTTGAGAAAGCAGAAAATATCGCATTAATTTCTATTTGCTCTGGGGAAACAGAAAAACATTTCATTAATTCCTATTGTCTTTGAGAAAGCACAAAAACTGCAATAATTTCTATTGGCTCGAGAAAAACAGAAAATATTTAACTAACTCCTATTGCCTTTGAGAAAGCAGAAAAAACTGCAGTAATTTCCACTGGCTCTGAGGAAAAGAAAAATATTTAATTAATTCCTATTGGTTTTGAGAAAGCAGACAATTTTTTTATTAATTTCTTTTGGTTTTGAGGTAACAGAAAATTTTGTATTAATTCCTATTTCCACTGGGAAAGAGAAACTATTGATTTTCATTTCCTCTGTGGAATCAGAAAGAAGTTTGCATTAATTTAAAATGTGTTGAATTTATGTCAACAACACCCTTAAATTGCTATTTTTTTATCATGTTTTAGTCAGACTGAGGAGGATCGAGAAGGTTCTCGACAGCTCTCATTTGTACACATGTTCTAATATATATATATATATATATATATATATATATATATATATATATATATATATATATATATATATATATATATATATATATATTTACATTTACATCACTGTGGATTTCTTCACCATTCTAGCGACACGTCCTAATATGAACTGAACTGAACTGAACTGAGTATAGAATTTACGACAAAGGCCAAGCACTGGGACCTGCGAGGTCATTCAACGTCGAAACGGAAATTCACAGTAAAAGGTTTGAAAGCGTAACAGGAGGGAAACCTCAAAGCAGTTGCACTATGAATCAACTGTTAGAGAGGGTGGAAAGTAAGATGGAAGAAAGAGAATATGAAAGGTGGTACAGTAAAAGGAATGAAAGAGGTTGCAGCTATGGGCCTAAGGAAGGCACGCTGGAAAGAACTTTAGTAATGCCTGCAGTGCACCGCATGAGGTGCACTGACGGCACTACCCGCCTACGGGGGACGTCCCGTTATGAGATTTTTATGAACAACAACAATCATACTAATCAATTAAGACAGGGAAACAACGAAGCAGATGGAAAATGACAGAAAAAACAACTTTGCCAGGTCAGATCTCTCTCAACAACAGAGAGAGAGAGAGAGAGAGAGAGAGAGAGAGAGAGAGAGAGAGAGAGAGAGAGAGAGAGAGAGAGAGACTGACGGACGTTGATCAAATGGTATGCCAAGGGTGGGTGTGTAATCAAACTCTTGCTCTAAAAATTCAATCCTATACATTAGTGAACTTTATCCCGCAGGATATGTGCGAGAGAGGAGGTTTGCAGTGTTTTTATTTTTTTATTCGGTTAACACCTACATAAACAGATCGTGAACTCTGAACCGAGGTTAGCAATCAATTTGGGAGGAAAACACTTCCCTTCTATGTGAAGTGTTTTTTTTTTTTTAGTACTAGATTACTCTCATGGCTTAGTCAGTACCCTAAATATTTCACCGGCTGTTAAAGAAAATATTGATTGATTGATTGGAGGTAATTTGGCATCGCTGAGTGGCTCAATCATTAACTTAGTATGCAAAGTGTTATAGTAATTGCATGCAGGGGATTTCAGTTATGGAGAAGCAGCTACGATTCTTTTTCTTTTAAGATCATTTATATAATTCATTATGCTAAAATACAGGAAAAGGGGTGGGTAGAGGGTAGGGATGTCATATCCTGGTCCACCCTGACTACGCCCACGATTACTTGTAAAAATAAAGACAAGATTTAGATGGTTTAAAAATAATTTTTGGGTAATTTTATCACTGATTCTTCTTACATCCTAAGTGTCTTTTCATTCAAAGTTCCCTTAGCAAGCATTTCATGCCCTGAGGCAGCCCAGGCCCGAACAAAACGCGAAATGGGTGATGCAATGCAAAATGCAAAAATGAATTGGTGTGTTACAAGGCTAAAATCTCCAACTTTGAAAATATCTCGCACATAGGCCTGCGTACCAAGATCTCTCTCACAAGGAAGCAAGAGTTCGCCATTTCTCAAGCGGCCCTTCTCCATCAAAGTTGCAATCCTATCCTCTCCCAAAATTTTATAACTTAATTGTACGGCATGGTCAAAATATCATTTGCAAATACAATTTATAGTCATGGTCAAAATACAATTTACAAATACCATTTACACAACACTGCTATACAAAAGTTAAAGTATGTTTTACCCAAACCTTTACGCGACTCAATAGCAAGCCCAGTCAAATTAACGACTACGTAAACACGTAAAACAGCAATATGTCAGAAACACTACGCCAAATGCACAATTTTAAGACTTAAGATATAATTACAAACTAGCTACCATAACCCAGCATAGTAACTCTATCTATGTTTAGACCTAAAAGGTGATAATACACAGTATTGCCAACAAGTACGTAAGACATAACGAAGGCTGGTGTATTCACTTTCGACAAAAATTCTCCATGAGACTCTCTCTCTCTCTCTCTCTCTCTCTCTCTCTCTCTCTCTCTCTCTCTCTCCATTTCAACTGTAATATTAACTTGACTAAAATACATCAACAACACAGGCACGTAACCAGACCATTTGGAAGAGAGATCGTAAAAGGTACAAGCAGTAGATTACATGGCAACAGTGCAAGCGGGTGCTAACACTGCTACGAGTGACTGCAGAGATGCCAATTTGCAATTTGGATGGGCTTAAAATTCTTTTAAGTTGGCCCCACCCAATGGGTTCTAGACCGCCGCCCTGTTCCTAAACCCACACTCAAATGCATAGAGAGACACAGACTTACAAACAGAAACCTGCAACAGCCCACACATTTACATACGTACTCAAAAGATAAAAAAAAAAAATAAAATTGTCGCAATCAAACCGCCATTGGTCTGGTGCCGATGCAAATTTTTATAAAGTGCTCTTCGTGAAACTGTCAAATGCTGAGGAGGAATATCATCAAAGTACCATGAAGACCGGTGGGGCGGGGGGGAGAATTATGGAAAATAGCAAAGAAAAGGGCAGGCCCCTGGTGTTTTGCGGCTATCATAGGCTTATTAGCTTTTGAGTTACCAATGTGGATTTCAAGGCGAATTTTATAGGCCTAAGACTGAAAAAATGGCTGGTACCACCTTCTGTGAAATTACAGAGAATGTCGTACTTTCAGCGAGTAATTCGGTGCAAAAGTTTTGAAAAAGTTAAAAATACTTGGAGATATTAATAATCACCACTTAAATGATAAATTTTAGTTCTATCACCTTCAAAGTACAATAATTCAACTGGATATTTCAGTGATGAATATTTTCAGTCATTACTCGTCAAGTGCTTCTGCAGTATACTTTGACGCTTACTAATCTCTGTGAGAACTTTCTGAGAGAGAGAGAGAGAGAGAGAGAGAGAGAGAGAGAGAGAGAGAGAGAGAGAGGAAAACCAGTCCCAAATCTCAATTAGCAACTGAGGAAGAAGAAGAAGGCGCGTAGGTTGTAAACAAACCTCGACTGGGAGGTCCTACCGAAGACACTCTTTTGCTGTAGTCGTAAAGAATACGTGGTCAAGGATGCAACAAGGACGATGTGGGAGACAGCGGCATATGGGATACACACAGGGATACAAGGATTCGCGTCCATTTTAGCTTAGTATCCCGCTCCCCAATCCTTACCCGCCAATCCTATCGGTAGGATCATTACGACAGTCGATGAGAGGGGGGAGAGAGTAGGCTTATCTAAGCGGACCTACACTTGATAGCTACTGAAACCAGTTCTCTTATCTCCTGTTTTATATGTCGTCTTAAGAAGTCATTACTACTTTACGGGAAAAGCTGCATGAAAAAAAACTTGAGATCTCTTGAGAGAAACATAAAAACTTGAGATCTCTTGAGAAAAACAACTGGTTTCACCAAGAGTCTTTAAAATAATTCGAGTCCACGAATTCGCTAATGAATAAAACCCTCTTCCTGGAACTTTTTTTTTTCATTATGACGTATATTCGCGTTTGTTTGTTTTTTTTTGGAGTTGCTCCTTTCTGTCCTTATTACTGAATTATCCAGTTACTCCACTTCTTAATTTGTTGAATATTTCCATTTTCAAACACATTTCTATTTATATTTAAATTTGGAGTTCTTGCTCAAATCGAAATACAATTCCCAATACATAAGCATTATTCTTCCACTGCGCTATTGCATCCTTGCTACTGTTGATAATGGGCCTTATGCCAGCACGGCGGCCACTTACTCCTGAAGAAGGCCCATAGATATACTGTTGAATAGACCAACTGATGACTCTTGAGCGAATTATCGATTTTTTTGAGGTGTACAATATTAGACTGAATTTAAGGGGTTCCTTATATCTTTTAAACAAATTAAAAGTATAACCCTGAGTTTTAATGAATTCAAGGTATAATTCAGATTTTTCACTGAATTAAAGCATAAGTCAAAGCTTTAATGAATTCAAGGCATAACTCAAAGCTTTAATGAAACCAGTGTATAACTTGAATGAATTCAAGGCATAACTCAGAGCTTTGGTGAGTTCAACGTATAATTCAGAGCTCTCAATGAATCTACAGCATAACTCAAAAGCTTCACTGAATTCAAGGTATAATTCAGAGCTTTAAATTAATTCAAAGCATGCCTCAAAAGCTTCACTGAATTCAACGTATAATTCAGAACTTTCTTTGAATTCAAGGAACCTACTGTTGCTTTCAGTGAATTCAAAAGTATATCTCGTAGCTTTAACGGAACTGAGAGAGAGAGAGAGAGAGAGAGAGAGAGAGAGAGAGAGAGAGAGAGAGAGAGAGAGAGAGAGAGAGAGAGGAAGGGGCTACTAAAGAACTAGGACTGAATTCAAGAGAACCCACAAAGCTTCAACAAAATTCAAGCATCAATAACAATTGTGCCCAGCTCCCTCCATCTTGCACGACAAAGGTTGACAGAAGAAGTTGACACTCTTTGACACAACATGACATTAACCTGTCGGAGAGTGACCTCGAGTGTCAAGTGTGGCAATTGCTTGTGACTTCGTTGCAAGGAAATTGTGTCTGTACACAAAGCTATTGTATAACTTATTCAATTTTTAACTTTCCACATTATATCAATATTCAGGGCAGTTACTTTATTACAGTCTTATTTTAATCTTGGATTTTGTTATGGATAAAAGTTGATACAATTTACAGAAGTTTGTAATTTCATATGCAAAATATGGATTTAACTTTTAGCTGCTTGTTATATGTCTTGTGAAAATTTGGTGATTATTATTATTACTATATTATTATTATGATTATTATTATTATATTATTAAGAAGGATGACCTTTTTTTGAGGCAAGTTTTGTTGAATTATTATTATTATTATTATTATTATTATTATTATTATTATTATTATTATTATTATTATTATTATTATTATTATATTGTACCTCTGGTTATAATACAATAGCAAAACAGCTTCAGGCTAAAGGCTATGTGAGACAGAGAGAGAGAGAGAGAGAGAGAGAGAGAGAGAGAGAGAGAGAGAGAGAGAGAGAGAGAGAGAGAGAGAGAGAATATCACGAGCGAAAGCAAAAGTGAAACTCAACAAGCGCAGCCTAATTACGTGATTATCAGATACCCAGAGTCGTCTCTCAGGGGCAATTTCAGAAAGGGGAATTTGATGCATCGCTTCCACATGTCTCCTTGCTTTGGCACGGCTGCCACCGAGATGAGACCTACCATCTGCTTGGGAAAGCAAGAAAGAAGGAAAGAAATTAAGAAGAAGAAGAAGAGCCTTTTTTTATTATATGCGCACTTAATTTCCACTGCCTTGGGCTCATTATAAATGCATTGTCTCTCTCGTGATGAGTCCTGTTGATGCAACACACCAGCAGCTGGTGGTGGTAGTTTGATGCTCTCTCTCTCTCTCTCTCTCTCTCTCTCTCTCTCTCTCTGCATGTGGCGTTTCACTTTTGCTTTCTTTCGTGATACCCCAATTCTCTCTCTCTCTCTCTCTCTCTCTCTCTCTCTCTCTCTCTCTCTCTCTCTCTCTCCTAAGGCATGACATATCACAATGATTATCAACTTCTGCGAAAGTGAAAGGGTTCAATGAAACATATGCAACCAAATACGACATAAAAGTCGAAATAATGTATATATATATATATATATATATATATATATATATATATATATATATATATATATATATATATATATATATATATATATAAAACAAAATAAAAAGTTTAAGAATGTTTGAACAAAGAAAAAAATACATCCAAATAACACAAGACAATAAAAATAACAACTAATATTGCAACTCGAGTGAATCTACTACGGTGGTAGTGTTACCCCCTTCACCCCAAAAAAAAACAGGAGATCGATGCCAACGACCTTAAAAGGAATTATAAGAAGCGAATTACAAAAGTGATGAGATGTATGGGAGGAAGAAGGAGGAGGGGAGGAGGAGGAGGAGGAGGAGGAGGAGGAGGAGGAGGAGGAGGAGGAGGAGGAGGAGGAGGAGGAGGAGGAGGAAAAAAGACGAATGGGAGAAGAAGAAGAAGAAGAAGAGGAGGAAGATGAGAAGAAATAGAAGAAGAAGAAGAAGGAGGAAGAATAGAAGGAGGAGGAGAAGGAGGTGTAGGTGTCGTGTTACTCCTACTACAAGTATCACTTGAGGGCGATGATGTTGGATGTGGGAGGTTCATGTGGGTTACAGAGAGATGTTTGTGGCCGGTGGGAGGTTCATGTCAATTTTGAGCTGCGTGTGTGTGTGTGTGTGTGTGTGTGTGTGTGTGTGTACTCGCCTGGGACCCCAATGGATCTGCCCAATTATTATTATGCAATTGCATGCGCTGGTGTCATGGGCCAAGAACACAAGGAGGTTTATTTTGAGGTTCTTTTTAAATGTAGTGTCCTATGGAGGCTAATTTTGGGGTTCTTTAAATGTAGGTGTCCTGTGGAGTTTATTCTGAGGTTCTTTTAAATGTAGATGTGCTGTGGAGGTTTATTTAGAGTTTTTTTTTTAAAGGTAGGTGTCCTATGGAGGTTTATTTTGAGGTTCTTTTAAAGGTAGGTGACCTATGGGGCTAATTTTGAGGTTCTTTTAAAGGTATGTGTCCTATGGGGCTGATTTTGAGGTTC
This sequence comes from Macrobrachium rosenbergii, assembly GCF_040412425.1. NCBI lineage: Eukaryota > Metazoa > Arthropoda > Malacostraca > Decapoda > Palaemonidae > Macrobrachium > Macrobrachium rosenbergii. The sequence goes on from NC_089741.1 coordinate 33,674,639, forward strand.
TTTTAAAGGTAGGTGTCCTATAAAGGTTCATTTTGAGGTTCTTTTAAAGGTGTGTGTCCTATGGGGGCTAATTTTGAGGTTCTTTTGTTTACCTCGATTCATAAATGGAAAAAAGTTATTAAACTATGAAAGAATTCTTGAAGATAATTCATGCCATTTATATTTACAATGAAAAAATGCCAGTTAACGCCTTTATAATTCTCAAAGCTGTACATTTTAAAGGCCTAATCTAATTTTTAAAATGTAAAAATGTATTTTCATATTTAGGTTTTATGGACCAAGTTTAGTTTTAAAACTAAAAATGTCCTACATATTTTCCTACGCATTCACGACTGTAACGATTCTCCTCAATAAAGTACACTTCATTATTCCTTCCCAAAATTGAAAAACACACACACACACACATACACACACACACAAAAGCCAGGCCAATTGTCGTACCCTCGAAGCCACAAAACGCGACATTCTTGCTGCCCTCGACAACACAATAGGAGGGAGACGTCGCTGTGAATGATATTACCAAAGACGAACTTCCTCCTCCTCCTCCTCCTTCTTCTATTCCTTAACGACTTCAAGTTACCACTTAATAGGTCTCGAGGAGGGCCACTTCATCGGTGGAACTCGACGCTGCTGTTTTGGCCAGGTCCTCCTCCTCTGCTCGAAACAAACTCGTCCCCTTATTCTGGGCCTCTTGCTTTTGAATTCTCCTGTGTCCTTCAGTCATTTGTTCCTGTAACTTGTTAGGATGATGGCTCTCTTTCTCTGAAGCGTCAGAGTTGTCGTTTACTTCAACTAGGACCCAGTGGGGTCAGGCTCCCAAAATTGCTAACACGGTCAGGTTGACTGTTCGTGGGAGTTGCATCATATCAACATTTACAACTGCGACCGAGTTCCTATACAACTTTATTCCTTGAAGTTGCGAGCGAGCTCCTTTAAATCCTATTCCTATCTCCTTGAAGTTGCAAGTGAATTCCTTTGAATCCCATTCCTGTCGTTAGTCTGGAATCCTCTTAGGAGGGGGGTAATCAGTCTCATTAATCGTTTTGGTATTTTCCGGACGTGAAATTCTGAGAAAAAAAAATTCCTAAAACAGAAATCCAAGCTTAAGACCAAGTTGCAGTTACAAATATAAATTATATATATATATATACTGTATGTATATATATATATATATATATATATATATATATATATATATATATATATATATTAACTTTATCACTTACGCAATTATCTGTGCATTAATGCAATTACTGACAGAACCTCACTGAAAGTGGATGGTATCTATGGAGATATTTATTCAATAAAAATAAATTTTATTGAATAAATATCTCCGCTAGATACCATACAATATCCATGAGGTCTTGTCAGTAATAAATATATATATATATATATATATATATATATATATATATATATATATATATATATATATATATATTCTAGCACATTGCAAAGACGAAACCATTCCTTACAAATGACAAAGTTTAAACTGTCAGTAAATATTCTTCGAGGAGAGAAAATCCATGCTATACGATGGTTGGTGATTGGGGTATCGTAAAAAAATGTCGATGACGAATAAGAAAAAAACAAAAACAAGCAACGGAGGAGGCACAGAGTGGTGATGGCTTGGCTGAAGGCAGAACAATGAAGGCGTCTGTCTGTTTATAGGTTAGAAGAAAAAACCCACTACACTTACCAGCCAGCCTCCTGCTATTTTAAGTCTCAACAAGGAAAAGATACGTAATATACATATATATATATATATATATATATATATATATATATATATATATATATATATATATATATATATATATATATATATATAAATTCTGACTCACTTAAGGATCGAACCCAGGTCTCTCAGGTGGTAAGCAAGGGCGTTATCCACTGGGCCATACAAGTCTAAAGAAGTTGGAACCTGAGAGCAACTGCACTTAAAATTACCTGGGCAAGCTAACTGCTTGCATACCAGCGAGTTTTCCCCAACTTCCTGACTCAGCAATGACCCAATAGACAACATTTCATTCAAATTATCCTTCTGAGTGAATAAGATAGAAATCATCAACACACAATCACGTGTGGAACAGAAATAAATTTCTGACTCACTTCGGGATCGAACCCAGGTCTCTCAGGTGGTAAGCAGGGCGTTATCCACTGGGCCATACAAGTCTAAAAGAAGTTGGAACCTGAGAGCAACTGCACCCAAGGAATTACCTGGGCAAGCTAACTGCTTGCATACCAGCGAGTTTTCCCCAACTTCCCGACTCAGCAATGACCCAATAGACAACATTTCATTCAAATTATCCCTTCTGAGTGAATAAGATAGAAATCATCAACACACAATCACGTGTGGAACAGAAATAAATTTCTGACTCACTTCGGGATCGAACCCAGGTCTCTCAGGTGGTAAGCAAGGGCGTTATCCACTGGGCCATACAAGTCTAAAAAAGTTGGAACCTGAGAGCAACTGCACCCAAGGAATTACCTGGGCAAGCTAACTGCTTGCATACCAGCGAGTTTTCCCAACTTCCCGACTCAGCAATGACCCAATAGACAACATTTCATTCAAATTATCCCTTCTGAGTGAATAAGATAGAAATCATCAACACACAATCACGTGGAACAGAAATAAATTTCTGACTCACTTCGGGATCGAACTCAGGTCTCTCAGGTGGTAGCAAGGGCGTTATCCACTGGGCCATACAAGTCAAAAAAGTTGGAACCTGAGAGCAACTGCACCCAAGGAATTACCTGGGCAAGCTAACTGCTTGCATACCAGCGAGTTTTCCCCAACTTCCTGACTCAGCAATGACCCAATAGACAACATTTCATTCAAATTATCCCTTCTGAGTGAATAAGATAGAAATCATCAACACACAATCACGTGTGGAACAGAAATAAATTTCTGACTCACTTCGGGATCGAACCCAGGTCTCTCAGGTGGTAAGCAAGGGCGTTATCCACTGGGCCATACAAGTCTAAAGAAGTTGGAACCTGAGAGCAACTGCACCCAAGGAATTACCTGGGCAAGCTAACTGCTTGCATACCAGCGAGTTTTCCCAACTTCCCGACTCAGCAATGACCCAATAGACAACATTTCATTCAAATTATCCTTCTGAGTGAATAAGATAGAAATCATCAACACACAATCACGTGTGGAACAGAAATAAATTTCTGACTCACTTCGGGATCGAACCCAGGTCTCTCAGGTGGTAAAGCTAAAGGGCGTTATCCACTGGGCCATACAAGTCTAAAGAAGTTGGAACCCTGAGAGCAACTGCACCCAAGTGAATTACCTGGGCAAGCTAACTGCTTGCATACCAGCGAGTTTTCCCCAACTTCCCGACTCAGCAATGACCCAATAGAAAGCATTTCATTCGAATTATCCCTTCTGAGTGAATAAGATAGAATTCATTAACACACAATCACGTGTGGAACAGAAATAAATTTCTGACTCACGTCGGGATCGAAACCCAGGTCTCTCAGGTGGAAAGCAAGGGCGCTATTCACTAGGCCATACAAGTCTAAAAGAAGTTGGAACCTGAGAGCAACTGCACCCAAGTCGGGATCAAAATTTTATCGATTCGACCTCGCCCTTCCGACAGGCGTAACGGAGCATTGAGCTAAACGGGAAGTTGTAAATCCTGATTTGTCTCCAATACAATCGCTTTAGGCCAATGAATATGGAATGGATTGAACTGAACTGAATTGAATTGATTATAGAACATAGGCCAAAGAGCATGCACTGGGACCTATGAGGTCATTCAGCGGTGAAACGCAAATTGACAGTAAAAGATCTGAAAGGTGTAACAGGAGGAAAATCTCAAAGCAGTTGCACCATGAATCAATTGTTAGGGTGGGTTCAGGAAAGTCAGATGGAAGGAAAGGAATATGAAAGGAGGAACAGTAAAAGGAACGAAAGGGTTGCAGCTAGTGGCCTAAAGGAAGACATGCTGCAAAGAACCCAGTAATTCCTACAGTGCACCGCATGAGGTGAACTGACGGCGCTATCCCCTGCGCGTTCAATGAATATGGATGGTATTGTCACTACCTACAGAATCTGACGTGAACGATACGTGTCCTCTTCATAAATCGACTATGCATATGTATGATTATTAGATCACTTATATATAGTATAAATAATTACGAAGACATAAATATACTCAGGATGTCGCAGTTGGAACCACAAAAATACTATTCCTTGTATTTTAATACATTTTTATCTATTTATGAATTTATTAATTTATTTATCTTTCTTTTAATAAGTGAGAACTCTTCTCTCTATTTCTCTTTACCCTCTACTTCTTCATAATGAACACAATCAAAATTCTTTGGGAGATTGAATTTTAAGTCAATGGTCCCTGTGGTGGGCTTGTTGTATATGAATAGGGTTCTTCATCTTCTGAATAATAATAATAATAATAATAATAATAATAATAATAATAATACACAATAATAATAATAATAATAACAAATGAACACCATATTCTTCGGAAGCTTGAATTCCAAATCAATGGCCCCTGTGGTGGGCTTGTTCCTGATGAATAGGTTTCATCTTCTGAATAATAATAATAATAATAATAATAATAATAATAATAATAATAATAATAATAATAATAATAATAATAATAATAGTTCCACATGAACAGGGTTCATCTTCTGAATAATAATAATATAATAATAATATTAATAATAATAATCTGTGGGCATGCTCCATATGAATAGGGGCCATCTTCTGAATAATAATAATAATAATAATAATATAATGTAATAATAATAATAATATTTAGGCGACGCTAAAGAAAACCGACTCGTTATCCGACGAATCACCGCTTGGGTACACACAATAACCTCCTCCGTTACAAGTCCAACTAATAACCGCAACGCCAAAATTACCCTTGTAAATAACCTCGTGAAATTACTCTCACAATACCAAGACTGTGCCTCCAGCGAGAGAAAGAAATGCACTCGTTATCCCATCAAACAAACCACACTTCACTTGGACGCGAACGTAAAATATAATTTGGGCTTCATGAACGCTATCGTTCCTTGTTCAGGATTCCCACCGCTACAAACGGGCGTCCCGCCAAATCCTAACCAGGAAATGTGTCCCTCTTTCCTCGATGGGGATCCTAGGAGATGTTCGATGGCACGCCCTTCTCACCCTCTTGCCTGCCTCCTCCTTCTCTCCTTCCTGTGTCATCCTATTCTTCCTCCTCCTCCTCCTCCTCCTCCCTCCTCATTTGGTATTATTAATAATGTTATTTATTATTATTATTATCATTATTTATTATTATTGTGTGTATTATTATTATTATTATTTTGTCTATCACAGTCACCCTATTCGACTGGGTGGTTTATTATTATTATTATTATTATTATTATTATTATTATTATTATTATTATTATTATTATTATTGTTTGTCTATCACAGTCATCCTATTCGACTGGGTGGTATTATTATTATTATTATTATTATTATTTCTTCTTCTTGAATTCTTGATTGGGTGTTCTTGTGGCGTCCCCTTGACGCCTAGCTGCAACCCCTTTCATTCCTTTTGCTGTACCTCCGTTCATATTCTCTTTCTTCCATCTTACTTCCTCAGCCCTCTCCTAACAATTGTTTTAAAAAATGCAACTGCGAGGTTTCCTCCTGTACACCTGCCTCTTTACTCTCAATGTCCTTTGCAGCGCTGAATGACCTCCTAGGTCCCAGCTTGAATGGTCTTTAGTTTAAACCCATATTCCATCTACTGAGCACAGCTCCATATATAATTCAAAGTATATCTATTTATTTTACTGCTGAAGTGCCGTGGAAGATAGAGAGAGAGAGAGAGAGAGAGAGAGAGAGAGAGAGAGAGAGAGAGAGAGAGAGATTCCCAGCAAAAGTGAAACATACTTGCAAAAAAACAACAAAGTAAGGAATTAAATGACATCCTCTAGAGAGAGAGAGAGAGAGAGAGAGAGAGAGAGAGAGAGAGAGAGAGAGAGAGAGATGTTTTAATCAGCGAGGTTAGTCTTCAATTCTTCACTCCCACCGGGGTGAAACCATCTATCAGAAATACATAAGATAACACCCCACCCCCACTTCCCTCTCCCCTCTCTCTCTCTCTCTCTTTCTCTTTCTCTCTCTCTCAATCACCGGCGTGATATCTCAGAAAATACCCAGTGCCCGGGCATCTCGTCCGTCAGTCGTGCATGATCCTGAATTTCTGATGAAATGCCAAATGCCGTCTGCATTACACAAATGGATAGTGTGTGTTTGGGTGGGTAGGTAGGTGACCAGCCAGTCCCTCCTCGATCGAAGGGAGGACTCAATAGTATTTCGATGGGCCCGCCAGCTAACGACTCTCTCTCTCTCTCTCTCTCTCTCTTCTCATATAGAGGATGTCATTTATAATTCCTTACTTTGTATTTTCTGTAAGTATGTTTTGTTGCCAACAGGAATCTCTCTCTATCTCTCTCTCTCTCTCTCTCTCACTCACTCACTCTCTCTCTCTCTCTCTCTCTCTCTCTCTCTCTCTCTCTCTCTCACACACACACACACACACACACACAGTTTTGACATTTTCTCTCTCTCTCTCTCACATAGTTTTTGACATTCTCTCTTTATCTTTCTCTAATAATAAAGTGTTTTATTCTTCTCTCTCTCTCTCTCTCTCTTCTCTCTCTCTTTCTCTCTCTCTCTCTCTCGTAACTGATAAGTTGGTATACATTTTAATCAGACTGCTGAGTCATTACGGTTCGTTACTCTCTATTTTCTTCATACAACCCCAGCTGCGACCCACAACAATCGACTATCAATCACAAGGTACATAGTCACTGCTCAGAACAGAGGACACTTCGTTTCCAGAGAGAGAGAGAGAGAGAGAGAGAGAGAGAGAGAGGTAGAGATTAAGCAGAAATTGTTTGCTCAGTTTGTTCTTCCAGCCACTTTCATTCGACCAGATTTGTTATTGTTACATAAACATCTCTCTCTCTCTCTCTCTCTCTCTCTCTCTCTCTCTCTCTCTCTCTCTCTCTCTCAAATAAAAGGGCATTTTCATCAACCATCACATATCTCTCTCATGCCATCATCCACAAACCAGATTAAGGGAAGCGAAGCAAAACACACCCTACGCCTTATAAAGGAAAAAACCCACATCAGTTTTCCCAACTGCCCATATATCCATATTGATATTCATCGACAAGCTTTCCCCAGTGCCGGATTGCTAAGGGGGATTGAGGTGGTAATCATCCTCTTTCCAATGCCTGAGAAAGCCAAACAATTCAGACATGACAGGGAGGCAATACTTTGCAAATTCTGAGTTTTACATTTGTGCTAGTGGTATGTTACATTTATATAAGTTCATACGTCAATTAAAATGTGAATATGCATAGCGCAGACCTTTGCCTGAGTGTTTGTGAACTAAACATCACGATTCTGCATGAAACACAATTGCAAAGTTTGGCAACAGAGAGAAAAGGCTCTCTCTCTCTCTCTCTCTCTCTCTCTCTCTCTCTCTCTCTCTCTCTCTCTCTCTCTCTCTCTCTCTCTCTCAAGCTCATAATACATGATACAGTCAAATTATATATATCTTGTGTACTGAAATTTTTTAGTCCCTAAAACTCTCTCTCTCTCTCTCTCTCTGATGAAACTTTCTTTTGAGGAGAAAGCTGTTTTAAGAGAACAGGAAAGGAAACCTTCCAAATAAGATGGAGATAAGCACTAGTAGCTCAGTCAATACGTAATGGTAAACTGACAATCACAATTGGGGAACTAACTCCCCGTCTGATAGAGGCTAATTGAACCGTAACATTACAATACCTGTTTTAATGTCAATGTCTGCTGATCATGCCTACGGTATGCAGGGAGAAACTGAGGGAAGCGGGGAGAGAGAGAGAGAGAGAGAGAGAGAGAGAGAGGAGAGAGAGAGAGAGGAGAGGGGAGAGAGAGAGAGAGAGAACTATAAAATGTCTAGTACACATAATATATGTGGCACTGTACTGTGAGCTTAATTAGAGAGAGAGAGAGAGAGAGGAGAGAGAGAGAGAGAGAGAGAGAGAGAGAGAGTTTCCTAGAACTATAAAATGTTCAGTACACGATATATGTGGCACTGTACTGTGAGCTTAATTTGAGAGAGAGAGAGAGAGAGAGAGAGAGAGAGAGAGAGAGAGAGAGAGAGAGAGAGAGAGAGAAAGAGGCCAATACTTTCTTCCTCAAAATTGTCTTATCAAAACTTCCTGAAATGGCCCCCAGACCCTCAGAACAGTCTTCTTGAATACCCCCAGACCCTCCAGAACAGTCTTCTTGAAATGGTATTTAGACCCTCAGAACAGTCTTCTTGAAATGGCCCCCAGACCCTCAGAACAGTCCTGAAATGGCCCCCAGACCCTCCAGAACAGTCTTCTTGAAATGGCCCCCAGACCCTCAGAACAGTCTTCTTAAATTGCCCCCAGACCCTCAGAACAGTCTTTCCTAAACGGCAGCTAGACAGCCAAAATGTCTTCCTGAAAGCTACCCAGACTCCAAAAGTCTTCCTAGAAAGTCACCAAACCCCTAAAATTGTCTTCCTAAAGCTTCCTGAAAAGCTTACCCAGGCCCACCCTCTAAGTCTTCCCTGAAAGGCCACCAGATCCAAAACCTTATCCTGAAATGTCTACCAACATCCAAAACAGTCTTCCTGAAATACCATCAGACCCCTAAAATATCTTCCCAAACTTCCTGAAATGTCCACTAGACCCAAACAGTCTTCCTGGAATGCCCATCAATCATTCAACTCCTTCCCTGCAACGTTCAGCAGGCCCCAAAAAATGTCTTGAACTTCCTAAAATGCCCACTAGACCCCTAAGCAGTCTTCCTGAAATGCCCATCAATCATTCAACTCTTCCTGCAACGTTAGCAGACGCCAAAATGTCTTAAATCCTCCAGAAATGCCCACCAGAGATCCCAAATTTTCTTGCTGAAGAGCCCACCAGAAAATTGCATTTTTCGTCTGATTAATCCGAAAACAAATGGAAAGCACTGAGGCCGAAGGGGAGACTCACCCAGCACCCGCTCTGAGATAACGTCTGATGTGTGATGGGATCCAGCAGTGGTCTCTGCTGGCGTCTCTCCTCCACTAGGCTCAGACGGGGTTGGGGTCCACGCCTCGAAGTTTGTGGTCTGAAATAAAAGAAGTGGCATGAGAAAGGCAAGAGAAAGACACAGGCTAAAAGAAATGGCATGACAAAGGCAAGAAAAAGACAAGAGTTAAAAGAAATGGCATGAGAAAGGCAAGAAAAGACAAGAGTTAAAAGAAATGGCATGAGAAAGACAAGAGTTAAAAAGAAATAGCATAATAAAGGCAAGAGAAAAAGAAATTAGAAGAAATGGCATGAGGAAGACAAGAGTAAAAGAAAAGCATAGAAAGTCAGAGAAAGAAAAGAATTAGAAAGAAATGCAAGAGGAAGACAAGAGTTAAAAGAAATGGAAGGAGAAAGGCAGGAGAAAGACAAGAGTTAGAAGAAATAGCATGAGAAAGGCAAGAGAAAGACAAGAATTACAAGAAAAGGCATGAGAAAACAAGAGTTAAAAGAATGGGCATGAGAAAGACAAGAGTTAAAAGAAATGGCATAGAAAGACAAGAGTTAAAAGAAATAGCATAAGAAAGGCAAGAGAAAGAAAAAATTAGAAGAAATGGCATGAGGAAGACAAGAGTTAAAGAAATAGCATAAGAAAGTCAAGAGAAAGAAAAGAATTAGAAGAAATGCATGAGGAAGACAAGAGTTAAAAGAAATGCAGAGAAAGGCATGAGAAAGAATAAAGTTGAAGAAATGGCATAAGAAAGGCAAGAGAAAGACAAGAATTACAAGAAAGGCATGAAAAACAAGAGTTAAAAAGAAATGGCATGAGAAAGACAAGAGTTAAAAGAAATGGCAGAAGGAGAAAGGCATGAGAGAGCATAAGAGTTAGAAGAAATGGCATGAGAAGGCATAGAAAGACAAGAGTTGAAAGAAATGGCATGAGAAAGGCAAGAGAAAGACAAGAATTACAAAAAAGGCATGAAAAACAAAGAGTTAAAGAAATGGCATGAGAAAGACAGAGTTAAAAATGGCATGAGAAAGACAAGAGTTAAAGAAATAAGCATAAGAAAGGCAAGAGAAAAGATTAAAAGAATAGAAGAAATGGCATGAGGAAGACAAAGTTAGAAGAGCATGGAAGACAAAGAAATAGCATAAGAAAGTCAAGAGAAAGAAAAGAATTAGAAGAAATGGCATGAGGAAGACAAGAGTTAAAAGAAATGGCAAAAGACAAAGGCATGCATGAGAAAGACAAAGAGTTAAAAGAAATGGCAAGAGAATGAGAAAGGCAAGAGAAAGACAAGAATTACAAGAAAGTCATGAAAAACAAGAGTTAAAGAAATGGCATGAGAAAGACAAGAGTTAAAAGAAATGCCTTGAGAAAGGCAAGAGAAAGAGTTACAAGAGTTGAAAGAAATAGCATGAGAAAGGCATGGAAGACAAGAGTTGAAAGAAATGGCATGAGAAAGGCATGAGAAAGACAAGGAAGAGTTGAAAGAAATGGCATGGGAAAGGCAGAGGAAGACAAGAGTTAAAGGCATCAGAAAGGCAAGAGTTAAAAGAAACAAACAGTAAGGCAAAGAAAAAGACAAAGTTAAAAGAAATGGCATGAGAAAGGCAAGAAAAGACAAGAGTTAAAAGAAATGGCATGAAAGGCAAAAAAGACAAATTTAAAGAAATGGCATGAGAAAGGCAAGAAAAAGACAAAGAGTTAAAAGAAATGGCATGAGAAAGGCAAGAAAAGACAAAGTTAAAAGAAATGGCATGAGAAAGGCAAGAAAAAGACAAGAGTTAAAGAAATGGCATGAGAAAGGCAGAGTTAACCGGGGTGACTTGGGCAACAGTTCATGGGAGTGACTACAGCAAGAGTTCACTGGAGTAAATGGGGACAAAATCAGTGCCAGAAAGAATGAATAAATGAGATGAATGAGGACCAATGATAAAGAATCTTCTAAAATTAAATGGATAAAATTCACTTCTGAAGATGGCTTTTGCAAAGATCTTGAACGATGTGAAAATTTTTAATATTTTTACTAAGCTGGTCTGATTAATTTAGCACTGCAAGGAAATTATTTACAGACAACTTATGCAATATGATATATATATATATATATATATATATATATATATATATATATATATATATATATATATATATATATATATATATATATATATATATATATATATAATATATATATATTTATATATGTATATATATGCAATCCATTGAGTTTTCTCGACATTAAGCAAACCCCCTTTCACAAATATAGAACTGGTCTATGTTCGCTTGATAGTCAATGTAAAAAAAAAAGAAAAAAAGCCTAACAGCAACATACATGATAAGAATTTACTAAAAGGCAATGCATTTTTTTATATTGGGAACCATGGTCAGTTATTCTAAAGCACTGTGTGATAATCTGTAAGCTATTTCACTGCTGCAAATACCCTACAGTGAACAACACTTCCCATCTAGACCTAAAGAGTCAGCTCAATGTTCATTGAGTCTAGCATCTTTCCTTATCATCAACTTGCTCATGAAGAAGACTTCACAGTGGCAGAAACTTCTGCACCAACAAGGTCTGGAGAGAGAGATAGAGAGAGAGAGAGAGAGAGAGAGAGAGAGAGAGAGAGAGAGAGAGAGAGAGAGAGAGAGAGAGAGAGAGATGAGTAATATGTCTCATGAAATATCTGAACGGCTCATTTCTGTCATCATTCTTCTTCTTCTTCTTCTTCTTCCTCTCTCTCTCTCTCTCTCTCTCTCTCTCTCTCTTCTCTCTCTCTTCTCTCTCTCTCTCTGTCCCTAACAACAACTACAACTAAACTCTATATGTAACTAATTCACTGCTTTGCTACAGAGATACACTGGATTTAAAAGAAAAGCACCAATATCATTTCTTCCTCGTCCTGAGATCGAAGACAGGGTCATACAGAGAGAGAGAGAGAGAGAGAGAGAGAGAGAGAGAGAGAGAGAGAGAGAGAGAGAGAGAGTTTCCTGGGAATTATGTTCTCCTGCATCTTAAAAGTCTGACCTAACGATCATGCGTGTTGGACAAGCATCAAAATCTTATTACAAGAGAGAGAGAGAGAGAGAGAGAGAGAGAGAAGAGAGAGAGAGAGAGAGAGAGAGAGAGAGAATTCTCGCCTGAACAAATGAGCATGATGACCAATCCTGCCCGGGCCATTCCTGGAGAGGTCACATATACTGAACATCGGACATGAAACAACTGCTTAGCTCTTCTGCTTCTTTACTTCCAAAACTCCTCTGATGAAAGCTACTAGATCTGATGGTCTGATTACACAGAATAAAATCCCTCCTCCTGCATACTTGCTGACCATTGATTTACCTCAACTGCTCATCAAACCCTATCGTAAAAAGTCCGAGGATTCCTGGGACCCTCCGAGAAACGGCTATAAACGGCTGCAGTGGTGGCAGCTGCACTATTTTCATACATAATTGCGGCTGACCCATATCTGCGATCTCCCGGCTCATAACTTTTGAAGTCCACACTTAGGGTCTGCTAAAGGATCACCTTACCAGTTGGCGCACCTGCTATCTGTCTACCTATCTGCCTGTACCTGTGTGTTAATTACAGGTAGGTTTGATGCACTGACCAACTGAGAAGTCCCTGCACCCAGTTTTGGCATTTCGTCAAATTGCAACATTCAGAAAGTCAGTTCCAGCAGGTCGATCCAGGAAGTCAATTCCAGCAGGTAAAACCAGAAGTTAATTCAGAATGGTAGATTTAGGAAATCAATTTCCAGCAAACCAAATCAAAGCCTGGGTAAAATCCGGAATTCAGTGAAGCTGGGTAAATCTGGAAGTCAATTCCATCAGGATAAATCCAAATCCATTCGCAGGTAAATTCATGACAATTCCAGTAGGGTAAATCAAAGTAGTCAGTTCCAGCAGGTAAATCCAGAAGGTCAATTCCAACAAGTAACCCAAAGCCAATTCCAGCAGGTAAATCCACGAGGTCAATTCAGCGAGTAAATGAGTAAATCCAATTCAGCAAGGTAAATCAGCAGTCAATTCCAGCAGGTAAATCCAGTCAATTCCAGCAGCCAAATCCAGGTCAATTCCAGCAGGCAAATCCAGGAGGTTAATTGCAGCTGGTACATCCAGGAAGACAATTCCAGCAGGTAAATCCAGGAAGTCAATTCCAGCAGGTAAACCCAGGAAGACACCCAGCAGGTAAAACCCAGGAAGACAATTCCAGCAGGTAACCCAGGAAGACAATTCAGCAGGTAAATCCAGGAAGGCCAATTCCAGTAGAAATCCAGAAGACAATAGGAGCAGGTAACTCAGAATTCATTCCCCCATTAGAATTCAGAAACTCAATTTCAGAATGGTAAATTTAGGAAGCCTCCAACGGTAAATCAGAGAATCAATCCGTTAGATTCTTCAGTAAATATAACAGAAATATAACAGGAAGTAAACGTGAATGATTTCCAAACTCATAAAAAGCGAAGTAAAGAGAAGGAGGAATATTCAAAACAGAAATGAGGAGAGAGCAAATTACAGAAATAAAAGGTGACAACGAAAAATAGAAAAGGATTCCTTATTTCATATTAACAACTCCATTATGGGCCGTCATGCAATATATATATATTGTATATTGTGTGTGTAGTGCAGTATATATATTTATATATATTTTATAACATCTACAAAATATATATTATAAGATATTACAAATAAATATGCATAAATATTAAAAATACATGCACACATACATACATACACACAAACACGTACATTAGTAAATTCACACGCATTCATTCTCCCAACCACAGAGACAGACAGACATAAGCCAATGCTCATTATTACCCCTGTTCCCCTAACAAGTCCACCAAATGGCTGAATACAACGACCTTTCTTGGAGTTAATTTGGGAGGGGTCCTCCCCTTCTACACCCCGGCCACCACTAACACACACGTACACAACTTTCGCCCGGAGAGGACACTTTAAAGATGGGGAAGTTGAGTGTTCACTCCGTCCACTTTTCTTGAGAGAGAGAGAGAGAGAGAGAGAGAGAGAGGTGAGAGAGGCCCACCACCTACTCTACTTTCTTGAGAGAGAGTGAGGCGATAGAGAGAGACAGAGTGAGAGAGAGTCCACCCTGTCCACTTTCTTTGGAGAGAGAGAGAGAGAGAGAGAGAGAGAGAGAGAGAGAGGAATATTATTCAGTGATGTATGGATTACTCTGTCTGAGGCCGTACAGTTTGTATTATTATTATTATTATTATTATTATTATTATTATTATTATTATTATTATTATTATTATTATTACTATTATTATTATTATTATTATTATGAAATCTTTAGTTACGACAGCTGCTATCGCTTTCTTTATACTGTTATCTTTGTCATACCTGTATCTGTGTATAGTTTATACAGGGCTTGGAGTTACAGGAAAGCCTTATTAATAATAACAATATCTTTATTATTATTATTATTATTATTATTATTATTATTCAGAACATGAACCCTATTCATATGGGACAAGCCCACCAAAGGGGCCACTGACTCGAAATTAATAAGCTTCAAAGAATACTATTGTGTTCATTCGAAGGCAATGGGAAATACAGAAAAAGAGATCACTTATTAAAAAAACAGACAGATAATTTAACAAATAAATAAATAAATAAGAATTAGGTTGTTGTTAAAACGATTCTTGGTACATATTTATCTCTTCCTTATTTACATTCCACAGTCATCTTCTGCTCAACTCCCAAGAGTGACCCTAAACATAAACCATGAGCCGGGCCTGAACCACCAACAGTCTCTCTCTCTCTCTCTCTCTCTCTCTCTCTCTCTCTCTCCCGAACGATCGATTTCATGACTTACTTCACTCCGTGGAAGGATTTGCTCTTTACTTCAGCATAGCTTTTTCTCTCTCTCTCTCTCTCTCTCAAACAGTGTAATGACCTCATTGCCTGAGCGCCACTCTTTGTAACCAAGAGCCACCTGTAGTCCTTCTCTGTAACTCGAGGCTCTCTCTCTCTCTCTCTCTCTCTCTCTCTCTCTCTGTCCTGCTGTAGCCTTATCTCTGCACTCGTCAATCATACTGGGTCTTGAAGGATATAGCCGCTTTTGATCCCATGTTTACAGAGTGCGTCTTAGGATCCGTGAATGAGGAATGCAGATTCTAGTGCATTCCAGGCTGTCGGTTTGAAGGGCCTTGAAATATGCAGGATATCTGGAAGGGCGTGAAATATGCAGGATATCTGGAAGGGCGTGAAATATGCAGGATATCTGAAGGGCGTGAAATATGCAGGATATTTGAAGGGGGCGATATTTGAAATATGCAGATATTTGAAGGGCGTGAAATATGCAGGATATTTGAAGGGCGTGAAATATGCAGGATATCTGGAAGGGCGGAAATATGCAGGATATCTGGAAGGGCGGAATATGCAGGATATCTGAAGGGCGGGAAATATGCAGGATATCTGGAAGGGCGTGAATATGCAGGATATCTGGAAGGGCGTGAAATATGCAGATATTTGAAGGGCGTGAAAGATGCAGGATATTTGAAGGGCGGAAATATGCAGGATATTTGAAGGGCGTGAAATATGCAGATATCTGGAAAGGCGTGAAATATGCAGGACAGGATATCTGGAAGGGCGTGAAATATGCAGGATATTTGGAAGGGCGGAACATGCAGATATCTGAAGGCGTGAAATATGCAGGATATCTGGAAGGGCGTGAAATATGCAGGATATCTGGAAGGGCGTGAATATGCAGATATCTGGCAGGGCGTGAAATATGCAGGATATTTGGAAGGGCGTGAACATGCAGGATATTTGGAAGGGCGTGAAATATGCAGGATATTTGAAGGGCGGGAAATATGTAGATATTTGAAGGGCGTGAAATATGCAAGATATCTGGAAGGGCGGAAATTGCAGGATATCTGAAGGGCGGGAAATATGCAGATATTTGGAAGGGCGTGAAATATGCAGGATATTTGAAGGACGCGAAATATGCAAGATATTTGGAAGGGCGTGAAATATGCAAGATATCTGAAGGGCGTGAAATATGCAAGATATCTGAAGGGCGGAAATATTCAGGATATGTGGAAGGGCGTGAAATATGCAAGATAATTGGAAGGGCGAAATATTCAGGATATTTGAAGGGCGTGAAATATGCAAGATATTTGAAGGGCGTGAAATATGCAAGATATCTGGAAGGGCATGAAATATTCAGGATATTTGAAGGACGCGAAATATGCAGATATTTGAAGGACGCGAAATATGCAGGATATTTGGAAGGGCGCGAAATATGCAGGATATTTGGAAGGGCGCGAAATATGCAGGATATTTGAAGGGCGCGAAATATGCAGGATATTTGAAGGGCGAAATATGCAGGATATTTGGAAGGGCGCGAAATATGCAGGATATTTGAAGGGCGAAATATGCACGATATTTGAAGGGCGCGAAATATGCAGGATTTTGAAGGGCGCGAAATATGCAGGATATTTGGAAGGGCGCGAAATGCAGGATATTTGAAGGGCTGAAATATGCAGGAAATTTGAAGGACGTAAATATACCACTTAGTTCTACATCATCCTTCCATGGTATGAAGTATGTTGTAAAATAGAGAGAGAGAGAGAGAGAGAGAGAGAGAGAGAGAGAGAGAGAGAGAGAGAGAGAGAGAGAGAGAGTAAACATCATGCTGAAGCAATATAAGCAAATATTGGGCAACATATCACCTATTAGCAATCCTGTCTAATCCTTTCTAAGGACAACATTGCATTCATCGTGATGAAATACAATCCTATTGAACTTAACAAGCTATGCTGGTATCAATAGCCCGTCTGATAATAATAATAATAATAATAACAATAATAATAATAATAATAATAATAATAACAATAATAATAATAATAATAATAATAATAATAATAATAATAATAATAATAATAATAATGTATTTTATTTCAACTTGTGGCTGTATATAAATAAAGAATACATCTATTTCAGGAGGCGCAGAAAGCCTTAGCAAGATAATAATAATAATAATAATAATAATAATAATAATAATAATAATAATAATAATAATAATAATAAAATTAAAGGAAAAAATACCCTTGACAAAATTAGACAACAGATGATGGAAAACAAAGACAGTTTTCCCACCACAATCTAAGACTGCTTTTACCCCCCTCTCTCTTCTTCTTTCTCTCTCTCTCTCTCTTGGCGCATCGTTCGAAATGAAACATTTTTCTCAACGTCTTTCTACTTGGTTCACTGGTGGGACGAACGAGTCTCTCACACACAAACATTCACATAAGCACACACATATGTATGTATATATACATATATAATTTATGTATGTATGTATAGATAGTAATATATAAATATATAAATATATATATCTATATGTATATATATACACATTTAATATATATATCATATATATAAATATACATACATATACATATGTAATAAAAAAACAAAAATCAGACATCAAAATTCTAAGACAAATTAAAATAAAATCATCTGAAAAATAATCAAGACTCAAACGTCCAACGACAGAAGTTTGATATGGATGAAAACAGGAAGAGGCAGAAGACGGTAATCACGATTTCTTCTCTCTCTCTCTCTCTCTCTCAGCAGATCATAAGGTGGAACCGATGAATCTTGGCTGTTAAGAACTAAACTGAACGGGAGAAAGATTAGGACTTACTGTCGGCTTCCTGATTCGAGAGAGAGAGAGAGAGAGAGAGAGAGAGAGAGAGAGAGAGAGAGAGAGAGAGAGAGAGAGTCTGATTATGCAATCGGAATTGTTTTACATATATATTACAATCCTTACTGTCTTTAAACTTTGTAATTCCTCACTGAGAGAGAGAGAGAGAGAGAGAGAGAGAGAGAGAGAGAGAGAGAGTGTCGTAAAGTTAAATTACACAATCAGATGGATATATTGTATGTGTGTATGTATATATATATATATATATATATATATACAGAGAGAGAGAGAGAGAGAGAGAGAGAGAGAGAGAGAGAGAGAGAGAGAGAGAGAGAGAGAGAGAGAGCTCTCTTCAAAAAACGAAAACAAAAATCAGCTTTCAACACTATGAAAACCGGCAAAAGCCGGAAAAAAATAGAAGAAGAAGAAGAAGAAGAAGAAGAAGAAGAAGAAGAAGAAGAAGAAGAAGAAGAAGAAGAAGAGGAAAACAGCGAACCACGACTCAAGCGATATCCATTATCTTTCATCAGTGCTTTTATAAGAAGTGTCCTAATGCACTACGAACGAGCAAGTGCTCTTAAACTTGAAAAAATACAAGTCGGTTTTTTTGCCAGAGTGCACTTAATAGATTTTGCCATGGGAGAACCTCTGCGAGTTCTGCGTCGCCATTTTTATTCAGTGGATTGTTTAGGAAAGTATTGCACGGTGCTAACCAACCCACTCAATATAAATGGAATATAATGGATTTATTCAGTTCGCATCCTAATTGTGAGAATGTCAGCTTAGCTTGGCTGGCTGAGAGAGAGAGAGAGAGAGAGAGAGAGAGAGAGAGAGAGAGAGAGAGAGAGAGAGAGAGAGAATTACTAAGTTAGCGTATACAATATACAATAGGAGTTTATTTATATATATATATATATATATTTATATATATATATATATATATATATACATATTTGTATATATATGTATAAAATATGTATATATATATATATATATATATATATATATATATATATATATATATATATATATATATATATTAACAATATATATATATATACTTAACTAACGAGATTACTTAAGAGAGAGAGAGAGAGAGAGAGAGAGAGAGAGAGAGAGAGAGAGAGAGAGAGAGAGAGAGAGAATGCTACAAGGTCTCATGATTATATGACCTCCTCTCTCTCGCCTCTCTCTCTTTCTCTTTGATGCAATCTGACCTATTTTCCACCTTAGCACAAAATAATTGATAGTACTCCTATTGCAAACTACAGGAACTCTCCCCGCCCCCTTACACGAAAAGTTGATTGGCGTTAAATACGAGTCCCCAACCAATCACCATCCCATTTCTTGTCCCTGCCCCTGCGTAAACCATCTCATTCATCTGCAAGGACTTCAACCGAGGCGTCCTATAAGGCAATGATCTTTCGCCAAATTTGGAACAAATCGGGTGAGTGGTTTGAAAGATTTGTTTTTTCATTTTATTTTTTGTGACTTGAAAACATTCTTGATGAATGGTTGCTCACTGTCGGCATGGTATGATAATGATTTCGAGATACGAATCTCTCTCTCTCTCTTCTAAATTCAGGTCTCGTATCAATGTTAACATTTACCCCTATGCGGACATCAATATTCTCATTAATTATTTCAAATGGCCGAATCTGCACAGGGGGAGGTCCTCTACGGGTAAAGACCCCCATACCTCACAAGGGGAGGCCCTCGACAAGGTAGAGAAACCCCATACCTCACAAAAGGAAGTCCTCGACGAGGTAAAAGACCCCACCATACCTCACAAAGCCTGCCAATTACATAACCAAAAAATTTATCGAGTCTCGAGCTACACCTGGGCTTCCATCCTCTCCCCTGGGGGAGGGAGGGGGAGGACCCTTATAGAAAAGCCCAACACAGGGCAATTTCCGTTTCTTAAAACTTGGCTCCAAGACAAACGGAGCCATAGAAGAGAAAGTTGTCTGATTTAAAGTTTTCGGAGGCGCCCTGAAGTACTTTCCAATTACTTTGAATTGCTTTTCCTAAATGGCTTTCATTGTCGGTGGGTGTTTTATTTATAATAGGTACTGCAGCCTATTTCAGTAATATATATATATCTATACATATACAGTAAATATATACATACAGGTATACAGATATGTCTATATATAGGTTTTAGGTATGGTCAGTGCTTAGTTGTTACCAATGCCAGTCAGCTGTTACAGGTACAGAGATATGTCAATATATAGGTTTTAGGTGTGGTCAGTACTGGTTGGGTTACCACCAGGCGATGCCAGTCAGCTGTCAAATTTCAAGGCTTCAACTCGCCGAAAACCAGAAGGGAACTCAACCATGGAGCCACGCCCCCACTGAGGTAAAATCATTCGCTGAAAAATACGACCACTAAATTTTCCTATAAAGGACATACCTGTATAAGAATTGCAATACATTCAGGTTTCTTCAACCACTGCTTTCACGAGTGGCTATCAAAACCGAACGAGTTGACAGTTGAACGACAAATCATCAGCTGACTGTCGCAACAAGAGCAATCATTTTTCGTACAGAACTTAGCGGGCTCAGAAGCCCACGCTGGGGCATTCCCGCTTCCTATAAGCTTAAACTGCCTCTTTTAGCGTCGAAGCCGAACCCAGACACGATTCTGAACTTGGAGATAAGTCGTTTGTGGACGTAGATGGTTTGGGGACAATGTCAATGCATCAAAAACGCCCACTACACTCTTAACATGACATTTCGAGACGCATCGAGACATATCTCCCGCGAGAATCGACTAAGCTTTGAATGATGACTGCACCAAGGTCATTAGACCTGCACGAGGGAGGTGGGACGACCTTTTAGGGAATTCTAAGCGAATCGCTTCCTCGCAGGATAAAAAATTCAAGACTTTTTCTCCCTAGATTGATGTAAAAAATATATATATATACACCGACGGTTTCACATTCTACGTAACGCGTCACAAGATGATGGCGTTACGCCATACTTCGAGAGCTCACTGACCCTCATCATTAAGCCCACAAAGACGACCTTGTTTTGTGATCCCGTTCAGAAACTGTCTTTGCTTCTTTCGTTTGCGCTTGTAAGTCTCGAAATGTCATGTTTTATATTTTTTGTTTCCATTCCATTTTTCACCTGATTTCCGCATTCGGTTCGTGGAACAAGATGAGACGATAATCATTGCTGGGACGTCAAGATCGCCTACAACTCTCTCTCTCTCTCTCTCTCTCTCCCTCTCTCTCAATATTCATCATTGCTGGAAGGTCAGAATCTCCTACAATTAATTCTCTCTCTCTCCCATATTAATTATTGCTAGAACGCCAAGATCTCCTACTACAATTAATCTCTCTCTCTCTCTCTCTCTCTCTCTCTCTCTCTCTCATATTGACCACTACTGAACGTCAGAATCTCCTACAATTAATTATCTCTCTCTCTGAGCTCTCAATAATAATCATTGCTGGAACGCCAAGATCTTTTACTACAATACTCTCTCTCTACCTGAGCTCTTTCTCTCTCTCTCTCTCTCTCTCTCTCTAGCGGGCGAAGAACAAAAAGTTGAAATTCGACCTGAACGACTGCCGAACGTTTCGCCAGAGGCGACGGTGGTGGTGTTGAGTTTTATAAGATAACATTGCAAATAAAGCCTCATTATTGTGTGCCGGGGACCAGAGCTTAGGTCTGTGGCCTCCTCGTCAAAGGATGTATTGTTGTTGCGAAGGAGAGGACGGGAGGGGTCCTATTTCAGAGTCGTGTCAAGAACACCCATTAGTTTTATATATTTTTTTGTGGGGGCATGGAAATTTCAAAACAAGAAGAAGAAGAAGCATTCTTCTTCGTGTTCGTTGTTCTAATAACGAGCGTTACTGGCGTTGTTAGATCGTTCGAGATAATACGAGTTATATTTACTTGATCGAGCTGGAAATCAATGGTATTTTTAACAACATGTAACCATTTAAACACGTTATAAAAATATGCCGTGGCGATCATAACCACGCAAAAGACGACTAGGAATGTAAATATACAATCTATCACAACGTTACAACCATATACCACAACCTTATGGTTCAATTAACCATACATAAAATGCGCTTTTAAAAAAAGTGTAATAGCATTTTGTGCAGACCAGAGGAAGTGCTATGATGATGATAACCACACAAAAGGCCACCTAGGAATGTAAATATAGAATCTACCACAACATTACAACCATATATCATAAAACGACAAACATTATAAAAAATACAGTTCAGTTAACTACACTTCAAAAAAAAAAAGTTCGATAGCAAATTATACGACGATAATAACTATATAAAAAACGACCTAGAGATATATAATTATACATATCGCACATTACAACATATATTACAACCTTACGACTTCGTATACACATTATATAAAAATTACAGGCAAGTTAACAACCGTACATAAGCTGCCCTTAAAAATATTTCGATAGCAACAGAATCAAGGCTGACTTTAGCTAAATTCTCTCATCGCGTTCTTGACTCCACTCCAACATCACTCCAACATCACTCCCCAACACTCCTCCCTCCTCCATGGAGCTACAGAAGACATTCCTCATGGCAATCTCCCTCCAATATTATTTTTTTCAACATCACTCCCCTCCAACGCTATTCCCCCAACACTCCTCCCTCCTCCTCCATGGAGCTACAGAAGACATTCCTTATGACAATCTCCTTTCTTCACCATCACCCTCCAACACTATTTTCTTCTCCATTCTTCTATGACCATCACTCCTCCCCTCTTCACCATCACCTCCAACACTCCTCCCTCCTTCTCCTCCTCCTCCATGGAGCCACAAAAGACATTCCACATGGCAATCTATTTTCTTTCTTCAACATCACTCCCCCTCCAACACTATTCCCCAACACTCCTCGCCCTCCATGGGAGCTAAGAAGACATTCCTCATGGCAATCTCCTCCAATATTCTTTTCTTCAACACTATTCCCAACACTCCTCCTCCCTCCTCCTCCTCCTCCTCCACGGGGCTACAGAACGCATTCCTC
>NC_089741.1:33702391-33704891 GCF_040412425.1 Macrobrachium rosenbergii
AGGTCACACCAGTTCCAGAGGTCCTTTATTCCTCCTCACACCAGTTCCAGAGGTCCTTATTCCCTCACACCAGTTCCAGAGGCCCTTTATTCCTCCTCACACCAGTTCCAGAGGTCCTTTATTCCTCCTCACACCAGTTGGTCCTGGATTCAGCCTCCTCACACCAGTTCCAGAGGTCCATTATTCCTCCTCACACCAGTTCCAGAGGTCCTTTATTCCTCCTCACACCAGTTCCAGAGGATTCCTCCTCACACCAGTTGCAATTGGAACAGTTCCAAAGTTCACACCAGTTCCAGAGATGCAGAGGTCCTTTATTCCTCCTCACACCATCCAGAGGTCCATTATTCCTCCTCACCAGTTCCATTCCTCCTCACACCAGTTCCAGAGGTCCATTATTCCTTCTCCTGGCATTTTAATATATTTTTTATACAGTTATCAATTTATGAATCTAGTTCCAGAGGTTTTTCTCCTGTTTATTATAAGTCCAGATCTTTCTTCCTCCTTTCCTTCTTTATAATGACACCAGTTCAGATATTCCTCCTGACACCAGTTCCAGAGATCCTTTATTGAGTCAATGGCCTTCTGAGGATGGTGGGAACTTCTTCAGAAGTTCCATATGAATATTGGTTCATCTTCTGAATAATTTTTAATACTTATCAAATTTTTTCTTGTTTAATAAGTGCGATCTCTTCTTTCCTTCCCCTTCTTTATAATGAACATATATTCTTTGAAATCGAAATAATGGCCCTGTGGTGGGCTTCTTAATGAATAATAATAATAATAATAATAATAATCTGGTAAAAGAATTCTTGATCGTAATAAGCAGACGGTAGTTCTTTCAAAATTCATCGCTTCAGCTCAGCTAAAAATGTCAGAACTGGACCAATTAATTCTTGAAAATTCCAAACAGCCTCTTCACCGACCCTCTCTTCGTGATGGAACTGATTAAAACAATATAAACAATGTGATTCATCAGCTTCATTCAGAGTGACTAATAATAGACCAGCTCTTTAATCTTCTCCTTTTCGGAGAAGGGGGGAGGGCTGGTATCAATCTCCTGGCCCACTGAATGCCCACCTTTGTGCGACAGGGAAAGCCGTGACGAGTGCTTTCAATTAGGAGGGGGAAAGTGCGAAGCTGAATCATAAAGATAATTATAACAACACGCCAATGGCCATTATCATAACAATCATGATGATGGAAGTGGCTTATAAGGCTGTATATTCCCTAATTAGCGTCGCCAAAACACGACTTCTGCATCAAACATGGAAAGTGCCGCGTCGAATCATAATGATGATAATCATAACACACCAATAACCGTTATCATAACAAAAATGATGACAGACGTGGCTTACAAACCAGTCACTCATGTGAGGTGTATCCCCTTATTATCTGCACCACAGGATAAACATGGCTTTCACAACAAATTTGCTACAATAAACAATCCCTTCCGTCCGACGCTTTTGAATTGAACTCTCTAGGGCTCTAATTCTCCCTGACAGACACAGGAAAAGTGAAAGGTGGAATATGCGGAGTATATGAAGAGTGTATTGATGACCCAGGACCAGAGTCTCTAGTGATAGGTCAGAGATGAATCTCTGTGGACCTGGGTTAGAGAGATGGATGGGTCGCCAGGAGAAGAGACGTGCTATATAGTGTAAAATATGCGCATGCGCGCGCATCAGGGCAGTGACGCTCGACTGAGTCACAGTGGTAGTCGCAGTATTTGAAATGCCAATTTTCAGACATATGTGTTTGAAAAAATTGAGAGAAAGGCTGCCTAAAATTTCAATAAATTACATAATTACATTCCAGTTAAAGAGGTGATTAAGAATCAGTAGAATGGCAATTTTCAGAAATATTTGTTTGAAAAAACTGAGAGCAAGCCTGCCTAAAAGAAAATAAATAATGTTAAAGTTATATAGCAGATTAAGAAAACATTTCTAAACAAATAGGAATAATGATCTCCCATTAAATGTAAACAGTTCCTCTGTCACTGTTCACTGTATACGGAGGTTCTGAAATCATGGTAATATATCTGGATGTCGCCAGATGCTGTGAGCGTAATCTACAAACCTGTTCCTAAGCCCTGATAAGAAGCACATTAAGAAGAAAGTTATGTATTCTGAGATGTGGCTGAGACAATATTGGTGGGTTTATGGCTGGAGAGATATGGAGGTTGAACTACTTACAGCACTGGTCCACCAGAATTGGAATAAAAAAATAAAAGAACTTTTGTTTCTGATTTCTGCAGGCGTCCGAGTCACTTTGAATGACCACAGTGATTTGTACTCAATTTGTAGATGGTAAAAGAAATATATAATATATATGTACAGTATATATATGTATAACTGAATCACGAAAATATGGAACGTGATGATTATATAAATAAAGACAAAATCCACGAAGGAAATAGAAACAATGGAGTGCTGCGAGGCCTTTCGACTGTCACCTTTACTCAGCTAAGTAAAGAACGACAGTCGAAAGGCCTCGCAGCACT
>NC_089741.1:33709891-33782391 GCF_040412425.1 Macrobrachium rosenbergii
CCCGGACACGGCATAAACTGAGATCGGCCCTAATGCATGCAACAGCAACACGGCCATTGCAGAGTCAACAGTCTTGCATTGGCAAGCCTAGTCTATAGCCTCGTGAATCTTTTTATATAGACTCATAATCGTCTCATAAAGGCTCATGTAATGTCTCATATGGTAATTGTCTTATATAGACTCAAAATTGTCTTATATAGACTCATAATTGTCTGATATGGACTCAACATTGTCTCATATGGACTCAACATTGTCTCATATGGACTCAACATTGTCTCATATGGACTCAACATTGTCTCATATGGACTCAACATTGTCTCATATGGACTCAGTATTGTATTATATAGACTCATACAGACTCATAATTGTCTGATATGGACTCAATACTGTCTCATAAGGACTCATAATCGTCTTATATAGACTCATAATTGTCTGATATGGACTCAATATTGTCTCATATGGACTCTGTATTGTATTATGACTCATACAGACTCATAACTGTCTGATATGGACTCAATACTGTCTCATATGGACTCATAATTGTCTTATATAGACTCATAATTGTCTGATATGGACTCAATTTTGTCTCATATAGACTCATATAGACTTATAATTGTCTGATATGGACCCAATATTGTCTGATATAGATCCAATATTGTCATATAGACTCATGCAGACTCATAAATGTCTTATATAGACTCATAATTGTTTCATATAGGCTCATATAGACTCACAATTCTTATATAAACTCATAATTGTCTTACATAAACTCATATCTGTATTATATAGATTCATATATGTCCTATAAACAGACTCATAAATGTCTTACTCATAACTGTCTCATATAGGCTCATAAATGTCTTAAATACATCACGATGAGTGACTGAATGGCTCCAGTTTGCACCACTGCTCATGGCATGAGCGCAACTACGTCACTTGGCCAAGATCGGATGGTTTTTGTTGTTGTGCTGCCAAAACATCTGACACGACGTCATTTTCTGCATCAGATACAAAACGTGCACGTTGCAATGCTAATTAGCATAATGCTGTTATGATATGCATCCTATTATACACTTAAGAATGCAAAACTTACACTTTAGGATGTTAAATCTGCACTTGTGAATGCAAAGCATCATATAAAGTTTAAAGTATTTTGTAAAGTCCAAAATATTCAGGTTATGAGGTCCATTAATGATAATTCGGTCACTGCTTAGCCTAGATTTTAAACTAAATTCTTGTGCAGTTAAGTAGAAATTGTATTAATCAAAACCAATACCCATTAATTAAACACAAAAGGCCACTTAGAAAAAAATGCACAAATAGAAACAAAGCCATCATCCATTAAAACACAATGATTCTTCTTCAAGATTTTAAACTAAATTCTTGTGCAGTTAAGTAGAAATTGTATTAATCAAAACCAATAACCATTAATTAAACACAAAAGGCCACTTAGAAAAAAATGCACAAATAGAAACAAAGCCATCATCCATTAAAACACAATGATTCTTCAAGATTTTAAACTAAACTCTTGTCTGTTTCATCAGAAAACAATTAACAAATGCGCCATCGAAAACAGATCTTTCGGTATCGAAACAGTCTTTCGGTGGTATATAATGCTGTATGAGCCACGGCCCATGAAACGTTAACCACTGCCGGGTGGTGGCCTATATTGTATCGTTGCAAGAAGCATGATTGTGGCTAACTTTAACCTTAAATAAAATAAAAACTACTGAGGCTAGAGGGCTGCATTTTGGTATGGTTGACGATTGGAGGGTGGATGATCGACATACCAATTTGCAGCCCTCTAGCCTCAGCAGTTTTTAAGATATAAGGGAGGACTGAAAAAGTGAGGACAGACTAAAGTTCTTTTACAGAAAACTAAAAGCATTAGGCAATACTGATAACCATCATTTAAACACACATGGCCTTTTGGATAAGGAGCAAAATAAACAAAGCAACCCCCCATTAAACCACAACGATTCCAATCCTGTCACAAAACAAAACGTCTTAATAAACCCAATAACTGACACACAAAGGCAACGGGAAAAGAAGAGGCAAAAACACAAACAATGGAACCTGGTGATTAAACAAGGCTACTTGGAGAAATTAGACCACAATTACCATTCCCCACGCTGACAAGAGACAGCATAAACGGCTTCCTTCGGAGGCAATGCTTTTGGAGGGGGCGGGGGAGGTGGGAGGAGGAGTAAGATAAAATCATTAATTATAATAGAGTTTGATGAAGAAGACAATAAGAGATGCCTCGTCGGAGACCGAGGGACCTCGCCGGGCAGAGCTTAACTGAGCTGCCCCTTGGTTTATGGACAGTGTCGAGGACTTTATCTGCTCTATAAATTCCGCCGGTTCGAGGTCTGTGGGGGGAGGGGTGGGGGGAGTGGAACGAGGGAAGGAGAGAGAAGAATGGGAGGAGGAAGGAGCGATTAGAAGGGGAGAAAGGTTAAGATTAAGAAGAAGAAGAAAAAGAGGAAGAGATTATTAAATAAAACATGATGCAACCCTGCAAACTACAACGTAGATGAGCCAACTCCAGAACAGAGGCCCTGCTACAATTACGACCAAATAATTTAACAGCCTGATTGATGCCCCCAACCCGCTCGCAAATTCCTGAGATGTATGCCAGTATTGCACCAGACCCGGTTCTTTTTTGCCATGCCATTAGATTAGGTTAGGTTAGAATAAGGTTAGGTTAGGTTAGATTAAGGTTAGGTTAGGTTAGGCTGTGTTACGTTAGATTAAGGTTAGGTTAGGTTACGTTGGATTTGGGTGTGGGAAACATAACGTGATTATTTTCAAGAAAATTCTATGGTTAGTTTTTAAGATGTGGCGTCCCGCTTTTTTCTAGGAAAGGTCCCGGTACTAGGTTACATCTCGGGAAAATGGAACTCGCCCAGACCCGAAAAAACCGGGTAAAAGGTTCGTGGAAGAAGGATGGTTGGACCACAATCGCAAGGGAAGCGATGGAGCTTTAACCTCTTAAAAGATGGGGAGGTTATAAGTCCGGGAACACATAAGCAGCAGGGAGAATTCCCCAGCATTGGAGTCCACATATTCAATAATAATAAAATAATAATAATTCATCTTCACCAACAGGCTACCTAAAGGTCACTGAATAATAATAATAATAATAATAATAATAATAATGATTATTATTATTATTATTATTATTATTATTATTATTATTATTATTATTATTATTATTATTATTATTATTATTATAGCTGTTCCAAAGGCATTCAGCTTATATTGAAAACATTAATTGTTTTCAATAACACTGCTCCGAAAGAGTGAATCCTTCAAATAATAATAATAATAATAATAATAATAATAATAATAATAATAATAATAATAATAATAATAATAAACCCAATTAAAAATATTTTAAAATAACCTCCCTAAACAATACTGTGCAAATAAAAAAACCAAGAATTCATTAACCATTCTGTTCCTTTACTGAACTTAATCATTCTCTCTCTCTCTCTCTCTCTCTCTCTCTCTCTCTCTCTCTCTCTCTCTCTCTCTCTCTCTCTCTCTCAAGCCAGTCATTGCTCGAGCAGCATGAGGGCCAAGTAACCCTTCCTTGGGAAGATCAACAGCTGGTAAAATGATGTCTATGCACGATGACGAGCTATCTGGGAGAGAGAGAGAGAGAGAGAGAGAGAGAGAGAGAGAGAGAGAGAGAGAGAGAGAGAGAGAGAGAGGGGCATGAGGCTGTTGATCTAGTTTAGCGTGAAGCTCTGCCATTCAACTGGCAAACAGATGAACAAACAGATGCATGCATGATAGTAGTCCAGAAAAAGTGAGAGAGAGAGAGAGAGAGAGAGAGAGAGAGAGAGAGAGAGAGAGAGATTAAATCAAAGTAAATGAAAAGTAGAAATAACAAACACAGACCAACTGGAGAATGACAACCACTAGAGCAAGTTCAGATTCAGGATTTGAGGCGCTGCCTCTGCAACGGCTCCTCCCAAATTCGCTGACGTCACGGCGTCAGCAGGCGGTCAACCTACCCTCAGGAATACCCATGTGGGTTATTCCTGATGCCATAACAAAGGGAATAACATTACAACAAGCCCGAATGACGTTTCAGTTTTGACAATCGACTAAATGAAAGCTGCACAAAGCTCGTTTTTTGATTTAGGTGTTGATAAGGCGATGTTTCTAATAGAAGGGATTAATTTAGAATTAGATAACACATTAAGGTCAAGGCAGTAATTGGCTGATGACTTAGGCAAATCGTGATGGCATAGACAAGTGAACCATCCCTTTTAAACAATGTTTCTTTACAATTTTGCAACTGAAGCACAAACGCATCAACCAATTTAGACTTTGCAGCAAAAACATGGCAACCAATTTTGTGATGAAGCACAAACACATCAAATTTAACAAATGGAACACAAACATTACCCATTTTGGCAAATGTAGTGCACAAACATCCACCAATTTTGAAATTGAAGCAAAAACACTGCAACCAACTTACGAAATGAAGCACAAACACGTCCATCAACTATAGTAACTGAAGCACAAACACATCAACCAATTTAATACAAAGAAACACAAGCACGGCGACCAATTTAATAACAAATCAACCTACTATAGAGAGTGAAGCACAAACACGGTAACCAATTTAATAACAAACACAACCACATCAACCAATTATAATAACTGAAGCACACACACATCAACCAATTATATAACTACAGCACAAACACATCAACCAATTATAATAACTGAAGTACAAACACGGCGACCAATTTAATGACAAATAAATCAACCTACTATAGAAAGTGAAGCACAAACACGGCAACCAATTTAATAACAAACACAACCACATCAACCAATTATAATAACTGAAGCACAAACACATCAACCAATTATAATAACTACAGCACAAACCCATCAACCAAATATAATAACTAAGTACGAACACTGCAACCAATTTAATAACAAACACACCAACCAATTATAGTAACTGAAGCGCAAACACATCAACCAATCATGGTAACTGACGCACAAACGTAACAAACGGAGAACAAAAACATCAACCAATTTAAGAACTGAAACATAAGAGCATCAACCAATCATAGCAACTGAAGTAAAAACGCACCACCAACAAACGCAACAAACGGAGCACAAACGCAACAAACGGAGCACAAACGCAATGGCAGCACACAAAACTCTGTCTCCCTCCTCTTTCTCTTTCATCAACTGTATTTAAGACACTGAGCAATTACGAATTCTAATTACGAGCGTCCCGGCTGAATGAACTTTTTGGAATTTCTTTTCTTCATAATTTCTTTCTTAATTTCAAGTCTCTGTTGGTTGGAATTTCAAGTCTTTTTTGTTTATTGGTTGGGCAGAGTCCTGAGGCCAATATCAGGCGTCTTTGTCCTTGCTACACCTTCCAAATTTGTAATCAATTAACCTCTTTTTATTTTCTTTTAAAAACTGTTTTATGGGACGAAATATAATATTTTTGACATCAGGTTGGACTTATCAGTGAGAAGAAGCTTTTCTGAGAGAGAGAGAGAGAGAGAGAGAGAGAGAGAGAGAGAGAGAGAGAGAGAGTTTAACAGGACAAAATGTAACTTTTAACATCTACTTGAACTTTAACAGTAGTTTCACTAGAGAAGAGAGAGAGAGAGAGAGAGAGAGAGAGAGAGAGAGTTTAACCGGACAAAATATAACTTTAAGCATCTACTTGAACTGGTGGAGAGTAGTTTCTCTGAGAGAGAGAGAGAGAGAGAGAGAGAGAGAGAGAGAGAGAGAGAGAGAGAGAGAGAGAGAGAGAGTTTGACAAAATATAACTTTAAGCATCTACTTGAACAGTTTCTCTGAGAGAGAGAGAGAGAGAGAGAGAGAGAGAGAGAAATGACATACTTTACACCCGTTACAAGCCTCCTACATGTCAAACCCACCACGGCCAAAAAAGAAAGAAAAAAAAAAAACGACACGAGTATAAATTCTTCGCCGTCCGCGGCCAAAAAAAAAAAAACATCTCCTACGCACTATGACGAGTTAATCAATCATTAGAGATAAGAAAAAAAATTACGAAAAGAAAACTAATCGTTAGACATAAAGAAAAACTTCATCCCTTGAGAAAAAATAAATGGTCCGAGAGAACAAGTGTCACAGCCGCTACAACAACAGATATATAGAACTCTCAGTCAACCGAGGGTGGAAGGACCTTGGCACTTCTACAGTACTGTGGGGTTCTGCTGTGCCTCGTCTATCATCACCTCCTGATGGAGGAGGAGGAGGAGGAGGAGGAGGAGGAGGAGGAGGAGGAGGAGGAGGAGGAGGAGGAGGAGGAGGAGGAGGAGGAAGGAGAAGGAGGAGAAAAATAGCCAACGCGTATATACTTCTATTTTATATTTATTTATTTATTTATTTATTTATTTATTTATTTATTTAAAACTTTACTGCATGCATTTAAAGTCTCACAGCACGCATTTTCGAGAGCATATACAGTTTTATTACAATGTATTCAAACTCTATCGCCAACATCTGAAGTCTTACTCAAACCAAGCTGAATCCTACGCTCCCAAGAGAAATAATTCCAACTGGAATATTGTAGCCTAAAATATCTGAAACATCAGACGAAAGCAAATCAGGAACCTTAATGAAATGTAAACAAACGTCCATTACCCCCTAATCAAAATAACTAACAGAGGGAGTTTCCTAAGAGAGGGAGTTTCCTATTTCATCCTAACAGGACAGCCATTGCAAATAGGCCGTAGGCCTAACTAGTCCTTCCCAGAGAGATGTTCAACAAGTAAAAAATTGCGCTGAGGTTAATAGAAATTCCGGCGCAATCGAGCTTCCTGTACAGCAGCTACGACGTGTAATCAAGGCCACCGAAAACAGATCTATCTTTTAGTGGTCTCGGTGCAATGCTACATGAGCAGCGGCCCACAAAACTTTAACCACGGCCCAGTGGTGGCATGTCCTATGTAGTTGCCAGATGCACGCTTATGGCTAACGTTAACCTTAAATAAAATAAAAACTACCGAGCCTAGAGGGCTGCAATTTGGCATGTTTGATGATTGGAAGATGGATGATCAACATACCAATTTGCAGCCCTCTAGCCTCAGTAGTTTTCAATCTGAGGGCGGACGGACAGACAAAGCCGGCACAATAGTTTTCTTGTACAGAAAACTGAAACAGGAGGAAATAAACGTCTAAAAAGTTACAAAACATAGGATTTAGGCCAAAACCTGGGACCTATGAGGTCATTCAGCGCTGAAACAAAATAAAAGGTTTGAAAGGTGTAACAGGAGGAAAACCTCAGAGCAGTTGCACTATGAATATGAAAGAGAATATGAACGGAGGTACAGTAAAAAGGAATGAAAGGGGTAACAGCAGCTAGGAGCCTAAGGAAGGAACGCTGCAAAGAACCTCAAGTAATAATGCCTACAGTGCACCGCATAAGGTGCACTGACGACACTAATCCCCTACGGAGTGTATAAGTTACGGATCTTTCTCAACTCGTGCAAAATATCCTGCAAATATCAGCTGCCTACGAAGGATACCTCATAGAATCCTTATAAGTCTATGAATCCTTCCCTGTATCACACCGCCCTGTGTAAAGTCCCCTTTGGGTATCTGCTACAAATGGAAGGATGCGATCAACAGGCCGGAGGAGGATTGGGAGGAAAGGATTAGGTCATAAAACGTAGGACTGTGGATAGGAGTCCTGCCTTCAATCCCCCTCGTCATTATCAGAGGACCTTTTTGGAACGTCCACGCGGACGCCAGCACATCTCATTCCTTCCAGACCTGCTCTGAGAGAGAGAGAGAGAGAGAGAGAGCACAACCTGCCTTGGTGCAATGTAAATTAAAACTGAAAGTGAGAGAGAGAGAGAGAGAGAGAGAGAGAGAGAGAGAGAGAGAGAGAGAGAGAGAGAGAGAGAGAGAGAGAAACAACACAGCCTGCCTTGGTGCAATGTAAATCTGAACTCAAGAGAGAGAGAGAGAGAGAGAGAGAGAGAGAGAGAGAGAGAGAGAGAGAGAGAGAGCACAACCTGCCTTGGTGCAATGTAAATTAAAACTCGAAAGTGAGAGAGAGAGAGAGAGAGAGAGAGAGAGAGAGAGAGAGAGAGAGACAAGAGAGAAACAAGCCACAGCCTGCCTTGGTGCAATGTAAATCTGAACTCAAAAGAGAAGAGAGAGAGAGAGAGAGAGAGAGATTGAGACAGCACTGCCGTTGTTGACAACGATAAGGGCAGGCGATAGCAACAAGCGCCGAAGGGCGGGGCCCTTTAAAATCCCCACCATTCGGGGTTTGAGGTAGTTTGGGCGAAAGGGACCCGCCCTTTCTGCCTTGCGACCCAACGCATGACAACCGTAACCTGACAAAGCGACAAAAATAGGCAGCTTTGTCGCTTTTTATTGTCGTCAAGTCGTCGTGTTTTCCGTAGATCTGTCGTTCCGGGGAGTAACTGGGAAGGGATTACTTGGTCCACACCCCAACTCCCCAAAAAATTTGGGGAAACCGGATTATGAAAAGTAAACAATTAAACAACATTAGTGGGTACACAAAATCCACAAAGGACTTTCTGTTCATAATTCGTAACTCAAAATGATTGCATGTTTATAAATCATTAGTCGTGATTTATAAACACGCACAGTACAAAAACTCTAAACATGCATAGAAAAATAAAATTTGGGAAACCGAAGAATATAAGTGGATGAGTTCAACTCACAAAGGAGTTGGTGTTCGTATTCTGTAAATCGAAATGACTGCAGGTTTATAAATCATTAGTCGTGATTTACAAACACGCACAGTACAAAAAAATTCTAAGCGTGCAAAGAAAATGAAATTTGGGGAAACCGAATTATGAAATGCATAGAACCTCAAAGTTCCAGAGGTCCTTTATTCCTCACACCTTTGGACTGTGGAACAGCCTCCCTGCTGGGGACGTCTTGCAATTGCCACTTGAGAGGTTCAAGCGAAGATGCGATGCATTGCTACCCTAATTCTATTCTCCTTATTATTTTAATACATTTTTATCTATTTATTAAAGGTCTCTTTCTGTAGTTCCCTTTACCTTCTCTTCTTCCTAATGAACACTATAATATTCTTTGGAAGCTTCTTGAATTTCAAGTCGATGGCCCCTGTGGTGGGCTTGTTCCATATGAATAAGGTTCATCTTCTGAATAATAATAATAATAATAATAATAATAATAATAATAATAATAATAATAATAATAATAATAATCTCTGGAAGTTTGAATTTCAAGTCATTGGCCCCCGTGGTGGGCTTGTTCCATATGAATAAGGTTCATTTTCTGAATAATAATAATAATAATAATAATAATAATAATAATAATAATGTCTGGAAGTTTGAATTTCAAGTCATTGGCCCCCGTGGTGGGCTTGTTCCATATGAATAAGGTTCATCTTCTGAATAATAATAATAATAATAATAATCTCTCGAAGCTTGAATTTCAAGTCAGTGGGTCCTGTGGTGGGCTTGTTCCATATGAATAAGGTTCATCTTCTGAATAATAATAATAATAATAATAAAGAATGCAAATGGGTACACACAATCCAAAAAGGAGTTTCTATTCATATTCAGTAACTCAAAATCAATGCAAGTTTATTAATCATTAGCAATGATTTATAAACACGCACAAAAAAAAAAGATAAATATCCACAGAAAAATAAAATATATGGAAACCGAATTATGGAAAGCTTAAAAGAAGAGAATATTAGTGGGCGCATACAATCCACAAAGGAGTTTCTGTTCATATTCTGCAGCTCAAAACGAATGCATGTTTACAGGTCATTAGCAATGATTTATACAGTTTGTAAACATGCACAGAAAACAGAAAAATACAAACATGCGCAGATAAAACTCCCACTCGAGAACAAGAAGATGATCTCAGAAGTTCGAGTCTTCAAAAAAAGATTTTTTTTTTTTCTGTGGAAGATTAATTCAATAAGGTTCTGTGAAATAAATTACGATAAAAATGACTGAAAAATAGATATTTATATTCTCTTCTCTCTCTCTCTCTCTCTCTCTCTCTCTCTCTCTCTCTCTCTCTCTCTCCATCTTCCCACACCCTCGGGATATTGACACAAAAGTGGCAACGCCCACGACCAAGCCCCAGCAAGTGGGAAAAAGATGCACACAATTTTCAAGCTGCAAATAACTCGTGAATATTGTGGAGGCGACTCACACCCACAAGGAAGTATCTATATAAATACAAAATGGCCGAAGGGTCAGGTCTATACTGTCGCCTATTACCGTGGCCAAAAAAGGGCATAGGTTCGATTCCTGATAGGGGTAGGAAAAATTTTCACGTATTCTGTTTATGCTATTTCCAATGTATATTAAATTTCTCTCTCTCTCTCTCTCTCTCTCTCTCTCTCTCTCCCCCGACCTACCTACTTAGGCCAAAGCAGGATAAACAAATAAAAAACAAATGAAACTGGAATAAAGTTGAAATCCAGAGAGAGAGAGAGAGAGAGAGAGAGAGAGAGAGAGAGAGAGAGAGAGAGAGAGAGAGAATTAACCAGTGCACAGAATATTATGAAAGAAAAAAAAAGAAGAGTATAACGATAGTCGAGAGGGGATCCCAGGAAGAGGAAACAACGACTTGAGAGAGAGAGAGAGAGATAGAGAGAGAGAGAGAGAGAGATTTCTTCCTCTTATGAATGTTGAAGAAGAAGAAGAAGAAGAAGAAGAAGAAGAAGAAGAAGAAGAAGAAGGAGAGCAGATTATTAAAGGCGAAGGAACCATCGGGAAATTGTTTCACTTCTTCCCAACTAAACCCAAATCCTATTCCTTCCTCCGTGGCTGTTTAGTGCTCAGATATTATTATTATTATTATTCTTTTCAGATATTCAGCAACAGGAATAGAGAGGTGTATGGAAATATATAAAGCGATAATTATCCTATAATGCTGGAAGATGAACTGTACAACAGCTGCTATAAACACGAACCCAAATGTACATAAACATTTATATATATGTGTCTGTGTGCGTATATATATATTATAATATAGTGTGTGTGTATATATATATATATATACACTATACACATATAATTATATATATATATATATATAGTGTTAACGGATCTTCTGGTATAAATACGGCTTTTCTGTAACCTTTTCTCATTCACTATTTGCCTGAAGAGAGAGACAGTTTGGTCTCTGAAATATAGCCTTTATTTTTCTATGGGCTCCTTTATATTATATGTGTGTGTGTATATACATATATGTATATATCTATATGTATATATATATATATATATATATATATATATATATATATATATATATATATATATATATATATATATATATATATAACGTATGTATGTATATGGCACCTACAGTCTAATTTACAAAATAAAATCCCTCTTTCAAAACCAACATCCTGAAGCGGACCGTATCTGACTTAACACAGCCGTAACTAAAAAAAAAAAAAAAAAAAAAAAAAAGAGAAAAGAGGAAAAGGGGAGGACGAAAGAGGAATGAGATAGTAGGCCCAAGAGGTCCTCTTCTAATCGCAAGGAGTTAATGAGAAAAAACATGACGTTTCAACATTAGGGAGATTACTCAGATAAAATGGGAGAGAGAGAAAAAAATTGGGAGGCTGTTATTTCAGGCTGGCTGGGCTGAGTGCTCGTTGAGATGGGACGAATGAACTGAGAGAGAGAGAGAGAGAGAGAGAGAGAGAGAGAGAGAGAGAGAGAGAGAGAGAGAGAGTGCGTGTGTGTGTTTTAAGGAACCACTGGACGAGAGAGAGAGAGAGAGAGAGAGAGAGAGAGAGAGAGAGAGAGAGAGAGAGAGAGAGAGAGAGAGACTGGTTGTGGGTGTGTGTGTGTATGTTAAGGAACAAATGAGAGAGAGAGAGAGAGAGAGAGAGAGAGAGAGAGAGAGAGAGAGAGAGAGAGAGAGAGAGAGAGAGAGAGACTGGATTTGTGTGTGTTTCAGGAACTAATGAATGAGAGAGAGAGAGAGAGAGAGAGAGAGAGAGAGAGAGAGAGAGAGAGAGAGAGAGAGAGAGGAAACTAATGGATGAGAGAGAGAGAGAGAGAGAGAGAGAGACTGGGTTTGTGTGTCTTTTAGGGAACTAATGGATGCGAGAGAGAGAAAGAGAGAAACTAATGGATGAGAGAGAGAGAGAGAGAGAGAGAGAGAGAGAGAGAGAGAGAGAGAGAGAGAGAGAGAGAGACTGGATTTGTGTGTGTTTTAGGGAACTAAATGAAGAGAGAGAGAGAGAGAGAGAGAGAGAGAGAGAGAGACTGGATTTGTGTGTGTTTTAGGAACTAATGAATGAGAGAGAGAGAGAGAGAGAGAGAGAGAGAGAGAGAGAGAGAGAGAGAGAGAGAGAGAGAAGGAAAATGGATACGAGAGAGAGAGAGAGAGAGAGAGAGAGAGAGAGAGAGAGAGAGAGAGAGAGAGAGAGAGAGAGAGAGAGAGAGAGAGAGAGAGAGAGTTGGGTTTGTGTGTCTTTTAGGAACTAATGGATGCGAGAGAGAGAAAAAAGAGGAAACTAATGGATATGAGAGAGAGAGAGAGAGAGAGAGAGAGAGAGAGAGAGAGAGAGAGAGAGAGAGAGAGAGAGAGAGAAATTCCTTAATCACGAAACCAAACCAGTAAATTAGTATTTCCAAGAACGAAAACCGAGCCAAATTAGCATTTACAAGAGCGACCTAATCACACGAACTTGCATTCGACGCAAACAAAAAATAACAGAACCAAGAATAACTGTCTTGCAACAGATGTTGCAACAGTAGCAATACTGCCCCGGGGGCGCTCGCGCACCATTAGATGATTACACAAACAAGATCTGCCGCGAACAACCGACAGCTATCACGGTCGGCAGGGAGAACAGGGATGCTACCCACAAATTGCTGACAGGATATCAACACTTATACGCCTTTGCCTCTTCGATTCAGGAAACAGAGCATTCATAAATATTCATAAATGATTGTTTTCTTAAGACTGCCTGAGCAAGGCACTGATGAATAATGAACTCGTTTGTTTAACTGAATTGAATTGAATTGAACTGAATACAGAATTTAGGCCAAAGGCCAAGCACTGGGACCTACGAGGTCATTCAGCGCTGAAATGGAAATTGACAAGAAAAGGTTTGAATGGTGTACCAGGAGGAAAACCTCTATGAATCAAATGTTAGGAGAGGGTGGAGGAAAGTAAGATGGGAGAAAGAGAATATGAAAGGAGGTACAGTAAAAGGAACGAAAGGGGTTGCAGCTAAGGGGCCGAAGGGACGCTGCAAAGAATCTTAAGCAATGCCTACAGTGCACCGCATGAGGCGCACTGACGGAGCTAACCCCCTAAGGGGTTTCATTTGTTTAAGAGCGATAAATAAATGTTTACTTAAGGGCGTCTAAGCGAGGAACGCATGAATAGTGAAAATGAATAGTGAATTCACTTTCATAAGAGCATTTTATCTCTAATTCCCTGGCGTTCCAGAGAAAGTAGTTAAAATATGCTAGACATTTTTAAAGTTGTCACAAGATTTGAAGATAATAATTGATAAACGAGTGTTAAATACCTATTTTCTTAAGCAACGAATCCATAAATAATGAATTCCTTTCCTTAAGAGCAATTCACTTCCATTGCTTGGCGTTCCAGAGAGGGTACGTGAAATATACAAGACAAGTTCAAAGCTGTCACAAGACTTACAGAAAATGCTGATAAACGAGGAAGTGGTAAACAAAAAATAAAGAAAATACACAATTCACAAATCCCTAACGTACTCCAGAATTCCCAAAATATACGTGGAACATAACACTAAGAAAACCAAAAACAAAAATAATTAATCAAGACACGCCTCTCTCCTCCCCTCAATCTCTCACAACAAGGGCCAATTCTTGTGGACGAAACGGGACTCGAGTGTGTGAGTGAGAGAGTGGGAGGGAGTGTGACTGAGTGAGTGAGTGAGTGAGTGAAAGACCTGGAGAATGAGCACGAATGAATAAATAAGTAGATTCTTATGAGTGATGAGGGTAGGTGGGTGCCAGTGAGAAATTATTCTCATCTATGAATGAACATTGTGCTGAAGAATATCTCTCTCTCTCTCTCTCAAATTTAAGCTCATAATACATGCATACATATATCATGTATGCAGAACATTTTATAGTTCTAAGGAAACTAACTCACTCTCTCTCTCTCTCCTCACAGCTGAGAGAGGAAAGAAAAGTGGGCATTCCGCTGACTTAATCTGGATATTGGGTATCTTACAGTCAGAGGACTGTTGTGGGTATCAGCTAGGGTCGATATAGAGAGAAAATAATAGAAAATATAGACTGTTGCTCAGCCAAAATTTTTAAATCAAATTCTAAAGAGAGAGAGAGAGAGAGAGAGAGAGAGAGAGAGAGAGAGAGAGAGAGAGAGAGAGAGAGAAGAGAATGAAAAATGACTTTCCCACCCAAACGTCATCCTAATGTTCGCCGTTCTGACAGGCCCCTCTGTTTAGGCCTCGCGTAAACAAGAAAGGTTGGTATAAATTGCGGTCGTACATGTGTTCTTGTTCTCGAGTGCGCCTGCGCGCTCGCTCCTCCTAAATCACAGCAGAACAGCAGGAAACAACCGCAAACAGCAACTACACAACCGCAAACAGCAACTACATAAATTACTTTATTTTTATTTACAATATTCATTGCCATATACTGCCACATTTCCTTAATTCTCTCTATCACTTCAAAGTTAATAAACTAAGGCTATGAACGGTAATCCACAACAGCAAGAGCCCGTGCTGGCATAAGGCCAGCCTAAACAACACCAGCGACAACCGCGGAACAAGATCCATACTTTTATAACGAGTTCGCTCTTCTTGGGACGCTTCAAATAACTGTCTCTACAACTCTATAATCTACAACCTTTTCCCCCTAGCCACTTTTACAAGACAAAGTTCTTGGGGACACTTCAAACAACAGTCTACAACTCTATAACCTACAACCTGCTTTTGCTACTTTTACAAGGGGACACTTCAAACAAATGTCTACAACCCTTTAATTACAACCTGTTCCATGCCATTTTTACAACCCAGAGCTCTTACAACAATTCAAACAACTGTCTACAACTCTATAATCAACAACCTGTTCCAAGCCAGTTTTACAAGCCAGAGCTCTTACAACACTTGACTATGATCAACAACCTGTTCCCTGCTACAACTCAGAGTAACCGTCGATTTTAGCTCTACAACCTGTCGTCAGCTGTTTTCACAACAAAAACATGACAGAAGCCACGGCACTTCAAACAACTGTCTACAATTCCATAATCTACAACCTGTTCCCCGCTACAACTTTTACAACATCGCGAAGGCTCAGAGTAACCGTCGATTTTAGCTCTACAACCTACAACCTGTCGTCAGCTGTTTTCACAAGAGCACGACAGAAGCAGAACCCAGTGTCTCTTATTTCTGGCTCCTGGTCTCTCTCGCTAAAGAATTTAATCTCATGGAGGAAAAATGATCAGGAAATACCGAGCTTCAGTTTCAACACTTACGCTTTTGCGATTCATGCAACACGACAGAAGTTTTCTCTCTCTCTCTCTCTCTCTCATTTATGACTCTTCAAGCAAGTGATTAAAAATCTCTTGTTAAAATTTTCACCATGTACACTCTCGTCAAGTGATTCACTTTTATATATATATATATATATATATATATATATATATATATATATATATATATATATATATATATATATATATTATTAGGAGAGGGTTGAGCAAAGTCAGATGAAAGACAGAATATGAACGGAAGTACAGTGAGGACAAATGAAAGGGGGTTGCAGCTACGGGCCTAAGGGACGCCGCAGAGAACCTTAAGAAATAATGCCTACAGTGCATCGCGTGAGGCGCACAGATGGCACTACCCCCCTACGAAGGAGAGAGAGAGAGAGAGAGAGAGAGAGAGAGAGAGAGAGAGAGAGAGAGAGAGAGAGAGGATAAATGTACGAGATAGCGTGGAAATAAGGTGTAACAGAGTAAGTACCAGAGACCTGTGCATTATTAACGTACTGCACACACAACAGCGGGACTAAGAACCTGAGGACACCAACAGTTGAAGCCTGCCTACCGAGTTTAGCTTCCTCCTGATGATCAATATACGTGTCGGGAAGAAACGAGACTGGGACTTCACCGCTAACCAACCCCTCTGCAACGCCAGACTGGCTGTTTCTGATGGTTTTCAGTTAGTTTTCGTTTCATAGAAACCAATGATATCTGAAATTTGGAGGTGAGGTGATGCAATCAAAGACTGGGGGTCTTTCTAGTGCAGGATCTTCGAAATGAATATTCCAATGAAGGGCACAAAATGTCTTTTAATTTTCTCTTGATGCACAGAAAATTTGTATGTTAAGACTACCAAGCAGCCGTGTAATATATATATATATATATATATATATATATATATATATATATATATATATATATATATATATATATATATATATATATATATATATATAAAATATCTGACGAAAACTCCCAAGTCTTCCCAACGTTTACAAAGTGGACACATGCACGAACACACTCACACAAACGCTTGCCGCAAGCAGAAACAATATCAACCTAATACCATCCTGTACAATACACCAGTGCTTGGGGGCTCGCTAAAAAAACTTATACTTCCTTCCAAAGCAAATGTATCTGTTCGACGAACAAACTTGATCTCATACGAAGCAACTTCCCATGCATTAACTAGAGAGCTGTCACGTCTGTGATGAGCGCAGCTGCTGTCAAGCACAGCACAGTTAATGAAATCAGCTGACGTCTCCTAATCTCCAAGGGGCGTCTTACAGTCTCTGCACCTGTTGTTTCGATGAAGACTCGAAATGCCGAGAGAGGGTCCGTTCTGCGTACTTATACGCAGTTTTCAACGCGGTTCGATTTGGGTCACTGAATAGTTAAATAGATAGAGATTTTTTCCCTCAAATTGTCAAAAACATTTATTTCCTTTTTTTTTTTCTAAAAGCTATAAAGTTTTCATCTGAATTTAAAAGTCTTTATAACTGTTACATATTCTCATATATTCATGACCTTTTAAGTTTTCTGTAAAAGAAAACTATTGTGCCGGCTTTGTCTGTTCGTCCGCGCTGTATTCTGTCCGCCCTCAGAGCTTAAAAACTACTGAGGCTAGAGGGCTGCAAATTGGCATGTTGATCATCCACCCTCCAATCATCAAACATACCAAATTGCAGCCCTCTAGCCTCAGTAGTTTTTATTTTATTTAAGGTCAAAGTTAGCCATAATCGAGCATCTCGCAACGGTATAAGCCAGGTCACCACAGGGCCGTGGTTAAAGTTTGAAGGGCAGCGGCTCATACAGCACTATACCGAGACCACCGAAAGATAGGTCTGTTTTCGGTGGCCATGATTATCCGCTGTACAGAAAACTCGATTGCGTCGAAGAAACTTCGGGGCATTTTCAACTTGTTTTTTTTTTTATAGTTAAGCACGTTGGTCTACATAAACAACACTAAATGGTAACCAAGAATCACAAAACATTGAAATCCCTTTCAATAGTTACATTTTCCAAAATATAAACACATCACTCATAAAGAATAGCAGGAGGTTATTAAAAATGTAATATGTGACAGAGAAATGTGCAAAATTCCAGAACTATCAGGCGCAACGCATATTAATGCAAGGAAAGCAAGCATGCACGAAATAGCGAGAATTTCAGTT
Organism: Macrobrachium rosenbergii; assembly: GCF_040412425.1. NCBI lineage: Eukaryota > Metazoa > Arthropoda > Malacostraca > Decapoda > Palaemonidae > Macrobrachium > Macrobrachium rosenbergii. Next base: position 33,727,582 of record NC_089741.1, read on the forward strand.
CTTGTAGAAGTTCTGATAATGCAATACTCAAATTTATCGAGGAGGATTTACCGTTATTATTATTATTATTATTATTATTATTATTATATTATTATTATTATTATTATTATTATTATTATTATTCAGAAGATGAAACATATTCATATGGAACAAGCCCACAAAAGGGGCCATTCACTTGAAATTTAAGCTTCCAAAGAATATTATTATTATTGTTATTATTATTATTATTATTATTATTATTATTATTATTATTATTCAGAAGACGAACCCTATTCATATGCAACAAGCCCACAAAACGGGCCACTGACTTGAAATTTGAGCTTCCAACGAATATGGCGTTCACTTGAAATAAGTAACAGAAGGTAACGGGAAAAACAGAAAAGATCAGTTATTCGAAAATAAAAAACGGGAAAAAGCCAAATAAAGAATAAAATTCAGCAGAAAGGAAAATTTCTGATGATTATAGACCTTCTAATTGTGAATAAACGAACCAGTTAAAATCTGCTGGCCCAGAAAAACTAGTCTGGTTTTACTAGACTAGACTAGACTCTCTCTCTCTCTCTCTCTCTCTCTCTCTCTCTCTCTCTCTCTCTCTCTCTCTCTTTCTCTCTGTCTCTCATTGTATATTACCACCTACATGTTAACCAATATTCAGAATTTGATGAACATAAACAGTCTTCCATTAAACCCCTCACTCAGGAAACGGATATTTTCGAAAAGGCGTTACAGCCACGAAGAGAGAGAGAGAGAGAGAGAGAGAGAGAGAGAGAGAGAGAGAGAGAGAGAGAGTTCCCAAACTGTAGCAAAGACAGAGACAGAAGTTAATGTTTACACTAACTTAGGAGTCGAGAGAGAGAGAGAGAGAGAGAGAGAGAGAGAGAGAGAGATTCCTGCAGGACACTTGTCTACAAGTCAGCTGTGACCTCTTCCTGGGAAAAATGACAGGCGTGTGTTTGGCCGAGATAATTGTGTCCCTGTCGACGCATTATGCAAATGAGAGAGCTCTAGCTCTCTCTCTCTCTCTCTCTCTCTCTCCCCCTCTATCATCCATTAGTGTCCTAACACACACACACACACTCTCTCTCTCTCTCTCTCTCTCTCTCTCTCTCTCTTTCCCCCCATTCCATTAGTTCCCTAAAACACACACAAACCCAGTCTCTGTCTCTCCCTCTCGTTAGAATTGGTTGTGGATCAATGTCGAGAATATAATACTCTCTCTCTCTCTCTCTCTCTCTCTCTCTCTCTCTCTCTCTCTCTCTCTCTCTCTCCGTCTATTCTTAAGGAAAATCAGAAAAGGTTGACTGAAATTTCAATTCTCTTAGGCTAAAGAAAATTCCACGTTCAACCTTCAATCTTACGCTGTACCACTGTGCTATTTTGCTGAGCTCAGCAGCGCTGGGTCTGTTCACCACTTGGGAGGGTGACCACAAAGACACTTTAATCATGAAGACACCTTTTACCATTAATGTACACCGGCAGAAATATCTTCCTTGAAAACGGCCGAGTGGTCAAGTATTGGTCTAGAGAGGCAGCTGCCGAGCTAAAACGTTCAGACACTCGCTCACAAACGGAAATAACCGACTAAAACCAAAGGAAAGTTCACTACAATTGAAGATAAATATGAATACAGTACATGAAAAGAATAATAAAGTTACTTTCGACAAAGTAAAATAATAAAAAAGTGTTATAAACAACAAGTGGTTCGGCAAGGAACAATGACACTTCGATTAGAATATTACGACTTCCGACAGTTCGCTCACTCACTGCCATATGGTGCTCCCTACATAAGAGACGAAACAATGGGGCCATAGAAATGAGAGAGAGAGACAGAGAGAGAGAGAGAGAAAGTTCCCCCCCAGTGAGATGAGGATTATCTAGTCGACTCACTCATGTTTACAGTGAAAAAATACATTGGTAAGCATTTCGACAAAGAACGAACCATTCACATTTACTATTTTATCTATATTCTCCCCCCGCCCAACCTCATCCTCCTAGCGAAGCTGCGGCACTAAACAGTCGACTGACAACCAGGTACCTCACTAGCTGGTTAGATCAACTGAGGAACAATGGAACGCTTCCTTTCGGCTATTATTCGAGAGCAGCACCATACATCGGTCTATGACTTCACAGACACCACACACTCCGAGAGAGAGAGAGAGAGAGAGAGAGAGAGAGAGAGAGAGAGAGAGAGAGAGAGAGAGAGAGAGAGAGAGAGGTGGAAAGCCATTGATTTTCGAACGACAATAGGTTCCCTCGATGCCGGAGATAGGACAGACAAACCACGCCAGATATAAAAACAAAATTCTGAACACTCGAAACAGCTCTCTTGAAGAGTTTATAAACATAGGTCTATTTACAAATCCACAACGGTCTCGTCAATTACCTGGATCGGATGGAATGTAAATCCCAGTAACAAAATGGACATCTAGGCCTACTACTCACGCCCATTAAGTAAAATCGTCTTTTGGGACACTTAACCTCTCACAGGAAGAGTATACGTGAGTATATGTGTATGTATATGTATAAAATCCTTCCCTTACACAGAAAGTAAGCATGCATATTACTTTATCAGGAGAATATATCATTTTAATCGACACAGGCCTAATACCAAAGCCAATCGGTTGCTTTAAAGTACAGATAAGGATCAGGGTGTATGTATACGTGCAAGACGTATGCATACACATATATATACGTACGTGGCTTATATATGCATAAAAAATCTGTATGTGTACATGGCATAAGGCACGAAAACTACAAAACGTAAAATCATGTTGCGTTTTTCAAATGTTTTCTATAATATGTTTACGCAACTGCCACAAAAAATATGGATAAACATGCAACTCTATTATCACAAAGAAATACACATGGTATACAAACATGAATTTCAACTACAGTGACCCGTATATCCTCAACAAACACCATACTTTTTTTTTTACAATGCCTCCCGTCTCTCTCCCTCCCGCTGAGTAACTGGAGAGAGAGAGAGAGAGAGAGAGAGAGAGAGAGAGAGAGAGAGAGAGAGAGAGAGAGAGAGAGAATTATACTGGCTAGAGGTGCTCTCTCTCTCTCTCTGCTATTTCAGTCACGTGGTCAGAACTATTTTAAAAGTTTCTGTAATTGGGGATAATAAACGTGAATATCCTCTTCTTTTTGTAGCTAAAAAGTGTCTTATTTATAATATTTAAACCTTTTGGACTAACAGTATCTTATATTTAAACTCCATAACGGTCTACCTGTGTCAACCATTCAGGGCAGACATTATTAGACGTATTGGAACAAAGGCCAAACATGTTTGATGTTGCTGTGATACACAAAGGTACAAAAGAAATATATTGGTCTACTTCCTATATGAATCTAAATACACCAATGTGTTCTTCATAATGATTAATTATATATATATAATTCTGGAGAAGCGGGAGAATGAGAGAGCTGCAATGTATGTGGTTTTATAAACAAAACAAGGAAAATATGGACATGCGTCACCCAAAATTCTGGCAAAATAAGCTCAGGCTGGGTAAGTCGGACAAAGGAAATACCAATGCGCTTCCTAGATCGCATAAAACAAAAATAAAATATAAACTAAGTAAAAAAAAAAAAAAAAAACAAGAAAAAAGACGATGAGACGTGCTTGGTCGACCAGACTGGTGAAGAAATCAAATGAGTAATTCTGTGAAGAACTGAAGGTTTTAAGTTTTAAGGAGCTGATGGGCGTCGCTCGACGTATGAAAAATGAAGGACAAAATATCAATATACGTGGATGTGACAATCAAGTTGCTTAGTTACCGATATCGATAACAAAAGAACATCGAATAGCTTTTCATGCACACACGAGTATTCGTTTTGGTAAGCTCCGATGTCGCTTGACGTTAAAATACACAAACAATCGCAGATATAAAGCAATACTGACGTAAAATGCGTCAAGTGACATCAAATAAAAGCTAATGCATTTACGACAAAACCACAAAGGCAATTCCATGCCCCGACGCCTTTGTCCTCGTCTGTGGTTTCGCCTGGGAATTCCGGTAGTACAAAGCTGGTCCACCCTGCCCCCCCAACGAAATAGAGAGTAAATAAAAACAAACCCGATTGATGAAGGCAGTCGCCGGCAAGGACGTGAGGGATTTCTCACTACAAGTCTCTCTCTCTCTCTCTCTCTGTCTCTGTCTCTCCCTTTACAGCATTAATAGGAATCACCTCGAGAGAAAATGCACTTTTCCCACGCTTACAAAAGGGCGTCCCCTCTCTCTCTCTCTCTTTCTCTCCCTGTGTCTGGCCCTCACCGGCTCTTCCTATTGGCCGCCGTCGCGTCCTATTTCAAAATCGATGGAAAACCTTACACTTACAACGCAAACACGTCATCGTAAAGGGGGATACTACTTCATTCACAAATATTAATCGCGGCTGCCGTGCATGCCGGGTTTCTATGGCCTAATAAAAACGGCGACCGCATTATTACCGAAATGAAAGCACACACTATGCCACGTTTCACTCACACGGTCTGCGACCTTATCCCTCTCTCGCCTTCCACACCTCCATCGGTAACTCCTCCCGCTGCTTCGAAACGACAGACACGCTCCCCGTTGGGCGACGTCGTTCCACGCCCATGAGAGCGCCACTTGTAGTAAATGTTGTGATTTTCGCGCACTTGTTCAACCCCAGCGGCAGCCTCCCCCTGCGCCGCGCAGATGCGCAATGGCACGGCACCGACGATGACTCATCCCGCGGACTTCGGGGATAAAATAATACGTTTCGAGGGACTTTCGGACTTTAAATCGCCATCCTTCGTTTTATAGAGTATCGACGGAGGTTTAAGAATCATCGGCTAGTGCGGTGTTCTTCGAAAAACGCCGAATTATGGCGGAAACCACGTTGTTGATAGCGTGGTTGCCATGGCAACCTTGGATGGAAATCGATGTGGGAACGTTCATCCAGTATCAAAGAAAACGGGATAAATACGTTAAAGAAAATGGCTTGGTAATTTTAATCAAAGGGGTAACCATACTATTTTCTTTGCCTTTGATGGTTAAGTAAAAACATGTTATACTATCATATATGTATATGCAAATGAAAAGTTGAAACTACAGCGATAATGATAACACAAATATGCAATAAAAACCAATATATTTTTCAATAATTCCAGCTAATTTCTGCTGAAAATCAATGATTAACGAGGCACTTTCTTTATCTCCATTTAGTCACTGACAAAACAAGTGTTTCTATCAATATATTCTCAAAATATACGATACAAGCAAAAAGCAAGAGAGAGAGAGAGAGAGAGAGAGAGAGAGAGAGAGAGAGAGAGAGAGAGCTGACGAATGATTTTACACCAAGTGAAGTCAGGATTACCTCGGCAAGGACTTCCAATCTCTCTGTCTCTCTCTCTCCCCAACCCCAGCTGCGACCCACAACCGCTGACCAACAACTAGGTACATAATTCATGGCTTAACTACTTATTTTCGACAAAGAAACACACTGAGAGAGAGAGAGAGAGAGAGAGAGAGAGAGAGAGAGAGAGAGAGAGAGAGAGAGAGAGAGAGAGAGCTGACGAATGATTTTGCACCAAGTGAAGTCAGGATTACCTCGTCAAGGACTTCCAATCTCTCTCTCTCTCTCTCCCCAACCCCAGCTGCGACCCACAACCGCTGACCAACAACTAGGTACATAATTCATGGCTTAACTACTTATTTTCGACAAAGAAACACACTGAGAGAGAGAGAGAGAGAGAGAGAGAGCTGACGAATGATTTTGCACCAAGTGAAGTCAGGATTACCTCGTCAAGGACTTCCAATCTCTCTCTCTCCCCAACCCCAGCTGCGACCCACAACCGCTGACCAACAACTATGTACATAATTCATGGCTTAACTACTTATTTTCGACAAAGAAACACACTGAGAGAGAGAGATAGAGATGCTGGCGACGACAGTCAGATATCAGCAAGTTCGAGGGATGCTGTGCCCCTGATCATTGCGACGCCAGATAAACCTGGAGTCATTTAATCAATAATCCCTGGCCCCTTACCTTCAATAATAATAATAATAATAATAATAATAATAATAATAATAATAATAATAATAATAATGTCCAACCTTTCGAATGCTATCGCCACCTCTGGGTCAATCAGCCCTTATCTCCAACCCCCCAACCACCCATCACCAAATCCCCCCCAAATGGTGGTCCAAGTTACGTCATACAAACCTCACCAAGGTCATTAAGGTACAGTACAATTCACCTCGAAGCGATAAAATAAAATAATTCTGACGTTACCACCGTTACGAGATGTCTACATTATTATTATTATTATTATTATTATTATTATTATTATTATTATTATTATTATTATTATTATTATTATTAAAAAGGATGGCTGTATTATGCGAATTTATCTTATATAGTGTCTTTTCTATCTTCCTTATGATTCGCTTTTCAGGCTCTGCGATGTTAGTCAGCAACTGGCCGATATTCATGTTGGAAAAGGATAGTGTGCGGAATATGGGAAGTCTTTTATTAAAATATCCAATCAGAAATCGTTCGCCTGGATTCAGGTTCTATTTTAGGTACCGTCGACATGTTTCGACCAGCTCGTTGGTGTGAGGAGGAATAAAGGACCTCTGGGACTGGTGTGAGGAGGAATAAAGGACCTCTGGAACTGGTGTGAGCAGGAATAAAGGACCTCTGGAACTGGTGTGAGCAGGAATAAAGGACCTCTGGAACTGGTGTGAGGAGGAATAAAGGACCTCTGGAACTGGTGTGAGCAGGAATAAAGGACCTCTGGAACTGGTGTGAGCAGGAATAAAGGACCTCTGGAACTGGTGTGAGCAGGAATAAAGGACCTCTGGAACTGGTGTGAGGAGGAATAAAGGACCTCTGGAACTGGTGTGAGCAGGAATAAAGGACCTCTGGAACTGGTGTGAGCAGGAATAAAGGACCTCTGGAACTGGTGTGAGCAGGAATAAAGGACCTCTGGAACTGGTGTGAGGAGGAATAAAGGACCTCTGGAACTGGTGTGAGCAGGAATAAAGGACCTCTGGAACTGGTGTGAGGAGGAATAAAGGACCTCTGGAACTGGTGTGAGGAGGAATAAAGGACCTCTGGGACTGGTGTGAGGAGGAATAAAGGACCTCTGGAACTGGTGTGAGCAGGAATAAAGGACCTCTGGAACTGGTGTGAGCAGGAATAAAGGACCTCTGGAACTGGTGTGAGCAGGAATAAAGGACCTCTGGAACTGGTGTGAGGAGGAATAAAGGACCTCTGGAACTGGTGTGAGCAGGAATAAAGGACCTCTGGAACTGGTGTGAGGAGGAATAAAGGACCTCTGGAACTGGTGTGAGGAGGAATAAAGGACCTCTGGAACTGGTGTGAGCAGGAATAAAGGACCTCTGGAACTGGTGTGAGGAGGAATAAAGGACCTCTGGAACTGGTGTGAGCAGGAATAAAGGACCTCTGGAACTGGTGTGAGGAGGAATGAAGGACCTCTGGAACTTTGCAGAAGTTCGACAGCGAGGAAAAACATTTACTGCACATTGGTGCTTATTGCTGTTCAGCGAATCTGGTTTCTCTCTCGGCAGGAAAAAGGGGATTAGGGATCAAATAAGACAATGTGAAAGATCTCTGTCAAAATCCAAGTGACAAACAATAGGTCATCCGTCGATGGTCCAAGTCATAAGTGCTAATATTAGGAAACAGAAACCCTCTTGTTTCTATACTTTTATCAACCTTACCTTTATTCCTAACCTTCATTCATAATTTTCTTCGGCATCAAGACCATTTTACTCTTAACGATCATTGTAAGTTAGTGATTGTTTTTTTTTTTCCGTCACCACTTGAGAAAAAAAAAAGCTAGGTAGTGAACAAAACATCCCTTTTAAATATTTATATAATAAATTTAGTAGTATGCCATCCTTGAAAAACTTATCATTAATTCCACGTCATTAAAAAAAACTTCTCATTAATTTCACGTCACAAAAAACTTCACATTAATTTCACGTCATTAGAAAAAAAATTTCTCATTAATTTCACGTCATTAGGAAAAAATAACTCGCTCCGTTGCATTCATCAACAACAATCCTGAGATTCGATTAAGACAGTCCGGGGAAATTAAAAGACACCACTAAATATATTATGTATAAAAATTAAAAAGTTAATTAAAAAGTTAATTATAAATTAATACGGTTAATGACAGCACTAAGACAAAATCGGGTCGATTCAATTAAGGGAGAAGCAGTAGTCTTGGGTGCAATCAGCCGTAATTAAGTCATAAAGCAGTTCCCTTATCTCTCTCTCTCTCTCTCTCTTCGAGTTCAGATTTACATAGCACCAAGGTAGATTGTGGCTTGTTTTAATCTCTCTCTCTCTCTCTCAATCAGATTTACATTGCACCGAGGTAGACTGCGGCTTGTTTCAATCTCTCTCTCTCTCTCTCTCTCTCTCTCTCTCTCTCTCTCTCTCTCTCTCTCTCTCTCTCTCTCTTCTGAGATCAGACTTACATAGCACCAAGGAAAGTTGCGGCTTGTTTTAATCTATCTCTCTCTCTCGTTCCACCAAGATAGGTTGTGGCTTGTTTTCTCTCTCTCTCTCTCTCTCTCTCTCTTCTGAGATCAGACTTACATAGCACCAAGGAAAGTTGCGGCTTGTTTTAATCTATCTCTCTCTCTCGTTCCACCAAGATAGGTTGTGGCTTGTTTCAATCTCTCTCTCTCTCTCTCTCTCTCTCTCTCTCTCTCTCTCTCTCTCTCTCTCTCTCTCTCTCTCTCTTCTGAGATCAGACTTACATAGCACCAAGGAAAGTTGCGGCTTGTTTTAATCTCTCTCTCTCTCTCGTTCCACCAAGATAGGTTGTGGCTTGTTTTAATATCTCTCTCTCTCTCTCTCTCTCTCTCTCTCTCTCTCTCGAATCGTATTCCAAACACCTCACTCAAATCCAAGTACAAGAAGTACTGACGTATCCGCTATAAAACAACGAACTCGCATTGTTATACGACATCACGCGTGAATGAATACGGTCCCACGACACATAATGAAGTCCTCCGCAGCTTATTCTCCTGTAGGAAGGCAAATCAGCATCAATAAAGGCCTCATCAGCGTGACTCTGAAACCAACTAAACGACAACAATCAGGGCAGAATCGTCTATTGCGGGAATAGTAGTAGTAATGACTGGGAGCTGACTTTGGAACGGCTCAACATGAAAAGCCTTTGGCGGTCAGACTACTATGGGGAATTTCCTTTTTGTATTCGCCTCCTCCTCCTCCTCCTCGGTTCAAGTGAATAGGAATGCGAAGAAAGGATGTCTGAGAGAGAGAGAGAGAGAGAGAGAGAGAGAGAGAGAGAGAGAGAGAGAGAGAGAGAGAGAGAGAGAGAGAGAGAGAGCAATCGCGTGATTCGAGATGATAAAAGCTTCTATTGAAGTAGGTTTTCTGGTACGCTCTGTCCTGATGGCTATATCCTGTTTAGTCGTCGTCGTCCTCCTCGTCCTCCTCCTCCTCCTCCTCCTCCTCCTCCTCCCACTCTCCTTCTTCTTCTTCTTCTTCTTCTTCTATCGCAATATCAATTCGATTACGTATCGTCCATACTTTCACTCCTGTATTTCATCATGCGAGACATATAATACTACATTCCAAAGCGAGAGAGAGAGAGAGAGAGAGAGAGAGAGAGAGAGAGAGAGAATACAAAACATGATTAACTGACCCTTGGGATGAGATGCAGGGACAAACAGGTGATTGTATCGAACACCGTCCTATACCAATATCTCGAAGCAGACACCGTGATTCAGACGATCTCGAAACACTCCTCTTCTTCTTCAGACGCACTGTTCGAGCCAGCTCGAACCTTTGCGATTTACGAGACGCTCTCGAATTGCACTTCAACAGAAGAGTCTCTTTCTCTCTCAGGTTAAGTGATTTAAAGGGGTTGATTGAAAGCCCTAATGATTTAGGCTTGAAATCAGTTCCATGTTTATCGAAAGGTCTCACACAAGACTGATCGTAATCTGTTCAGTTCTACGTTGGCTGTTTAAGTCCAGTTTTCTGTCCGCCCTCAGATCTTAAAAACTACTGAGGCTAGAGGGCTGCAAATTAGTATGTTGGTCATCCACCCTCCAGTCATCAAACATACCAAATTGCAGCCCTCTAGCCTCAGTGGTTTTGATTTTATTTAAGGTTAAAGTCAGCCATAATCGTGCGTCTGGCAACGATAGAGGCCAGGCCACCACCGGCGTAGGAACCACGAATTTACCGACGACTTCAAGCACAGCATCATCTCACAATCACGACGGAAGGAGAGAGAGAGAGAGAGAGAGAGAGAGAGAGAGAGAGAGAGAGAGAGAGAGAGAAGAGAAGATTGCAACGTTGCAACTTTCTCCTTACACGGCAAAAAAAAAGAAAAAAGAAAAAAAAAATACCCGAAGACCCAAAGTCATTAGTGATCATTCTGGACCAGTGCCAACTCTCTCCCAGGGGCGTCGAGTGTGGCATTTCGGGGGCCTCTCTTCAGTCACGCTTGGCTACTGCCGACGACGTACGTTCCATAGCCCCGTGGTGGTGGTCGGTGTTCCCGTAACCATGCATGGCCTTTCTCTCCGTGAGAAGTCGAGCGTGGAGGAGTGAGAAGGGATATCATTCTTTCTCTCGAGAGGGAGAGAAAAAAATTTGTGTGCTCGCGTTTGGGTGAAAGTTTTGCTCACTGTGATGTCTGTGTTATGATGGAAGTAACATCTTTTATGGGTTTTAAATTGGGCCCATAAAAGCTGTTAACTCCATCATAACACAGACACACGCACACACACACACACACACACACACATATATATATATATATATATATATATATATATATATATATATATATATATATATATATATAACGCCCTTTTTCAGGGGCGCTGCACTTATGGTTTTCAGCGAGGCTTTTGTGATGAAGCTGCTAGGTCATTATCTACCTTTCTACATGCTCACGCAACCCACAACAATCGACTAACTACCAAATGCAAATTGACAACTTAAACCATCAAGGAGACAATGAGAGGTGACTAAAACATTCTGTGACGGGGTAGCCTCGTGGGTGTTACACAGTCAACACAGTATATGAGACAGGTAATGTCTATCCACTTGAATACGAAAGAAATCAATTAACAAATTGTTATTTCTCTCTTTTTTTTTTACCAAAGCTGCGACCTATAACACTTGACTAACCACCAGGTACTTTAACTCTCCGCTTTTGTAAACAGATGCGCACTGGATTTTTAAAGAAACGCAGCCGAATGTGCCTATATTCTTAAGGTTCATGGATCGAACGCAGGTCATCCAGTCTATGCGGTGAGCTGAACGTGCTCCTCCCACTTAGGCTACTAAGCTAGAGAGAGAGAGAGAGAGAGTGAGTTCCAGATCCCCACCAACGAAAAGATTGATTTAAGCGACTTAGCCGCCGGAATGGTAGTAGCCGCCGTCCGCTCTGAATTTCAATGAGGACAACTCCAGTCCCTTAATCATCATGGGTTTCTCTCCTACGGCTACTCCTTCAGGAATCAGGGAACAACTGAAGATGATGTTAAAGACAGATAGCACTGTTAAGCCCCTCTTCCACTTCTCGTCGGGAGGATGATTGATGCCCTTTTGGTAAACAATGCCAAGGAGGCCCGTCAGAGGATTGTTTGTTTCGTATATCTGACAGGGCCATTTCGTTAGTTACCCCAGCCAGATACAAGACTGAGTAAGACTGGTTATCTTTTGAAGGTTTCAGGTACTCGATAATGTCAGAAGACACTTCAGTGACTGGACCAAGTCATCTCCTGAAGGTTGGTTTGCTCAACCGGATTTTTCAGTTTCTGGTTCAGTGACTTCAGAGTTACTTGCCAGACAAGATAAAGCACTGGTTATCTGAAGTCTACACAACGGATATAAAGTTTCAGTCACTGTACTGTAAGCCACAATGAAAAGTTTGTCACTGTATTGTAAGCCACAATAAAAGTTTTTCACTATACTGTAAGCCACAATAAAAAGGTTGTCACTCTACTCTAAGCCACAATAATAACTTTGTCACTGTACTGTAAGCCACAATAAAAAGTTTGTCACTGTACTATAAGCCACCATAAAAAGTTTGTCACTGTACTGTAAGCCACAATAAAAAGTTTGTCACTATACTGTAAGCCACAATAAAGTTTGTCACTATACTATAAGCCACAATAAAAAGTTTGCAACAGCACTGTAAGCCACAATAAAAAGTTTGTCACTGTATTGTACGCCACAATAAAAAGTTTGTCACTATACTGTAACCCACAATAAAAAGTTTGTTACTGTACTGTAAGCCACAATAAAAAGTTTCAGTCACTGTACTGCAAACCACAATAAAAAGTTTGTCAATGAACCACAATTTCAGAAGTGACTTCATCAGCTGAACAAAGCAACCTATACCTACGTAGATTTCAATTAACCCCTTTCAGAAGTGACTTCATCAGCTGAACAAAGCAATAACCTAAAGCCACGTAGATTTCAATTAACCCCGAGACTTGAACATCTAACAAAATCATTATGACATGCAAATGAGGCGACCAGAAAAAACGAAGCGAAAGTCTTAATTGAATAACTTCCCCAAGAGGCCCAAACACATCCCCTTGTATCACACCACATCAACAAACCGAGAGGAGATTTCTCATTACATCTCGAGTTTCTTATCAAAACACATCTCAAATGGTTTCTTGGTGTATAAGGCTATCTGCCGGACGCCACCAACTTCTGTGGACACCTCGGCTATGGAAGAACAATCCTTTTTATTTAGGTTTCTTGGAAAAACAACAATTTTTCATTAGTTTTGCAGACGGCTTCTTGAGATTCACAAAAACGATTGGATTAGAAAGGCGTTCATGTTTACGAGAATATTAACTTAACAGAGTTTAAATTTACATTAGAGGAGACGATATAAAGACCATATACAGTATTTATTTTTACACATTTATATATTTATTATATATATATATATATATATATATATATATATATATATATATATATATATATATATATATATATATATATATATATATATATATATATATATATATATATATATATATATATATGTATGCATATGTGAACACCACATGATGGGGGTCCCTATGCCCTTTGAGGTAAACAGTCAACGCCGGCAGGATGTCATTTGCAGACCAGTAGAAAGTTTCTCAAGTTGCTCGCCCTCACTTCCTTTCCAAGTTCCCCGAGAGAACGTGAGGGCATTCTTCAAGAATGTGACTTGCACACAAACACCTCCAGTCATCACGGTTGGGTCTAGGCCTTTTCTTCTTCTTCTGTGGCTGGGCAGACCTACATTCCTGTATTCGGAGATTTCAACTAGGAGTCTTTATATTGCCATTGAAATTTGGGTGGCCATTACTGGAAGCGAAACTGTTTAAGTTCCACTTCTTAAGACATTCCTAGTATTCGAGGATTCCAACTAGAAGTCTTTATACTCTGTCATTATTCCTGAGGGGGACATTTCTAGAGCGAAACTGTCTAAGTTCCATTTCTTACCACATTTCCTGTATTCGGCGACTCCGACTAGAAGGCATTAGGCCTATACTCTGTCATTATAATACTTTTTGGGCCATTACTGGAAGCTAAATTGTCTAAGTTCCATTCATTATGACATTCCTTGTATTCGGGGGCTTTAAATAGGAGTCGTTATAATGTCATTATATTTTTTTTGGGGGGGGCCATTACTAGAATGGAAGCGTCCAAGTTCCATTCATATCAGTGTTACAGAAGACGAACTATTTAAATTAGCCAATGGAATCTAGAATTCAATCACATAAACCGATTAGAGAAGCCACCACGAAGTCACTCCAGATATATATTTACACATACACACACGTGTATGTGTGTGTGGCTTCTGAATGAGGTGTAGCCTACACAGGCAATGCAAACGATGTATAGAACTTAATAAGAGAGAAAAAGAATGTAATTAAATTCAATTACGTACACTTTCTATCCGCAGACGGACTTTGCCACTTGCAGGTCATCTTAACGATTCCTTTTTCTTATTTAATTAACTGGAAAATATTTTTTCCCCTTATAATGGACGTACATTCGGCAAAGGTTAGGTATGTTAATTGGAGTGAATGTTATTCTCTCTCTCTCTCAATTCTTAAATAAAACAAAAAATAAGGAGTGAATAAAATTGAAATCTTAATTTTTTCTTCATTTTAACAACTTAGGACACACTCTCTCTCTCTCTCTCTCTCTCTCTCTCTCTCTCTCTCTCTCTCTCTCTCTCTCTCTCTCTCTCAATTCTTAATTCTTAAATAAAACAAAAATAAGGAGTGAATAAAACTGAAATCTTAATTTTTTCTTCATTTTAACAACTTGAGACTCTCTCTCTCTCTCTCTCTCTCTCTCTCTCTCTCTCTCTCTCTCTCTCTCCTCTCCTTCCTTTAATTCGCAAATAATATAATTTTACTAATTTAAATTCTGTCCTCCTTCCATCACCTTGAGACTCTCTCTCTCTCTCTCTCTCTCTCTCTCTCTCTCTCTCTCTCTCTCTCTCTCTCTCTCTGTCCTTTAATTCGCCAATGATAAAATTTAACTAATTTGAAATCTGTCCTCCTTCCATCAGCTAGAGACTCTCTCTCTCTCTCTCTCTCTCTCTCTCTCTCTCTCTCTCTCTCACTGGAAAGGCTTTGGGACCCTTTTTCGAAAATGGAAGGTTGACAGACTCCACTGGGCCCCTGCTATTGAACATTGGGGCGTAGGTTTGCAGATTTGCAAGTTAGCGATGACAGTTCGGAGAGTGAATTGGTTTCTACAAAGACCTTTCGTTCCTTTCGCCTTGTCACTCAGTACTTGATCAAGTTACGAGACTTGCTCGATCCTAACCTTTCTCTGGGAGATGATCGTCTAGGGACGATCGTTACAAGACGATCGTGAAGAGATGATCATTAAGAGACGATCGTGAAGAGACGATCATTAAGAGGCGATCGTCAAGAGACGATCATTAGAGACGATCGTCAAGAGACGATCATTAAGAGGCGATCGTCAAGAGACGATCATTAAGAGACCATCGTAAAGAGACGATCATTAAGAGACCATCGTCAAAAGGCGATCATAAAAGACGATCATAAGAGACGATCGTCAAGATACGATCATGAAGATACGACCGTCAAGAGACGATCATTAAGATACGACCGTCAAGAGACGATCGTCAAAAGCCTATTATTAAGAGACGATCGTCAAGAAACGACCATAAAAGATGATCGTCCAGAGACGATCATGAGAGACGATCACTATATGCGTACAGCTGATGACGCCTCCGTTCTGACATATCAAAAGACTGAAGATGTTTTCTTCGTTTTACCATCTCGCCAAATTTGAGGGATCGTCGATGTTTTCTCATTGTAATATAAAATTTAGACCACAGCGTCTGGGAAACGAGAGCTGAGAGGTACCTCCCTGTACCCTGCGTGTTGTTTCAGGGCCAATATTGACACACCCTGCTTATATAGGGTCAACATGTCCCTTAGTTTTAGCGGACAAGGGGCCGTCGCCGCGCCGGTGTCAGATTTCACCTCATCTCCCACCATTTTCCTCCTCTCTGATACTGTCCATATTTTTCGGAGGAGACGCGGTCACGTACCGAGCCTGATTTGTAACGGCGAAAGGGTACACGCCTTTGTCGCTTTGTCAACAAAAGATTGAAAGTCAGTCTTCTTCTTCTTCTTCTTCTTCTTCTTCTTCTTCTTCTTTTCAGAATGGTGTGAGGGCATCAGTTCTTTCCAATCATCGGTCAGAAACTTTACCAGAAAACAGACAAAGCCAGTTTGGAAAATGTCAAAGCACTTAGTTTAGATTTGTCAACAACTGCAGTAGGCCACAGTCATTTGGATTCAGTCAGTTTGGAAAATGTCAAAGCACCTATTTAAATTTGTCAAAACTGCTCTACAGTAGGCTACAGTAATACAGGTCAGCCAGTTTGGATAATGTCAAAGTACTTGGTTTAGATTTGTCAAGGCTGCACTAGGCTACAGTGATTTGAATTTAGTCAGTTTGGAAAACATCAAGGCACTTATTTAAACAAGTTAAAAATGCGCCGAAGAAACTTCGGCGCATTTTTTACTTGTTTAAGTCTTTGCTAACTCTTCTTCGGCCTTTTTCACAGAGAAAATGCACGCCATACAAGACTCGAAATTTTGAAGGGCGCGAGAAGAGAAGTAATATTTGTAAAGCCAGTATACAGAATCAAAATGAACTTCCCAAGAACAGCCAATGAAAATGAAAACTAATAAAAATATCAAAATATAAGCTTAAGAATAGATTACAAAACGCCTCTTCTCGTATTTCCACCTAAGAATATCCAATAAGGACTAAAGAACATAATAAAACAAGCTTAAGGATACATCACAAAACTGTGACTCTTCAACTATCTCTAAGAACTGCCAATGAGGACCAAAGAATATACTGAAACGAGGTTAAGAATGCGTCATAAAAGAATGACTTTTGTATTTTCCTCTAAGAACAGCCACTGGGAGCTAATAAAATTTACCCCAAACGAACTTAAGAATATATATATATCCAAAGAACGAGTGAGGACCAGCAGAAACACGCAGACCGAGCTTAAGAATATAACACATCCTGAAATTGATTCTTCTAGAATTTATCCAAAAGAATAGCCAGAAAGGGTCCCTCCCCAAAAAAAAAAAAATCCCAAAAGAATAGCCAGAAAGGACCCTGCCCCCCACGAAAAAAATTCCCAAAAGAATAGCCAGAAAGGACCCCCACCGAAAAAAAAAAATCCCAAAATAAGCTTAAGAACAACACATCTTAAAATCTATTCTTCTCGAGGAATAATGGAATCCTCTTAAAAATCCCAAACATCTCAAGAACAGGTTAGAAAAGAATAAAACTCACTCTTCTCGTATTTCTCCTCAGGATAGCCAAGGAGGACATGATTTTGGCACGGTGCCCCTGGTGGCGGATGCCCAGTTCCTTGACGGCCGCCTCGTCGTAATATAAGACGTCCTGTGGAAGAACAAGATCCTTAAATAACAGAATAAAAGCCACTATACACATATATAAGAGTAAAAATAAATTCAGGTAAAATTCGCAGCCGATATCACTGAAACGTCGACCCGTCTCGCTTCTGATTGGCTGGGGAGTCGTGAGTAAAGTGGGCTTCCGCCAATCACGATTGACTTCAGTGGTACTGGCTGCTTCTGATTGGTGGGCGACGAGAATGATTAGCTTCAGTGATGTCGGTTTTGGAGTTTTACCGTCAACTCTAAAAAAAATACGCTGCAAGTATATAAAGGAACATGAAAACATATAATTTTTTAGGGGAGTATATGAACATGAATGTACATTCTGTATATATTAGTATCCAAGTCAAGTCCATATATATATATATATATATATATATATATATATATATATATATATATATATATATATATATATATATATATTATATATATATATATATATATATATATATATATATATATGTGTGTGTGTGTGTGTGTGTGTACGTGTAAATCTATACCTACATACATACAAGGAACAACAGTTGACATTATTAATAATAATACTAATGAATGAATGCACCACCCTGAGTGCATTCGTATAAACACTAATATAAAAATACCTACAAGTAATGACATTCACATCCTTGATAAGAAAATTAAATAACTGTAAAAAAATTAATGAGATTTTTCTATTAAGATCCCAATTTGATATCATTAATTTACCAGTGAGCAATCATAACCACGTCCTAGATATGAAGTTGAAGTGACTACATCATGTCAAGAAAGTTAATTGCATTTATGCATTAACATTCCATATTTGATATAATTTTATTTGAATTACAGCACAAATAAAAAGCTAATTTTCTCATCCGCATGGTACACCTGTTTAATGATTGCTGTTTGGTACCAATAGCAGTGTTTTTTTTTTTTTTGCTGGGAAAAAAGCAATATAATCATGAATTTCGATGCCAGAGAACCTTAAATCAATCATTCAATCACTGTCATTCAATTCGGTGGCCATGACGACAAAATTATCATGGAAGCACCATATATTTCAGCTGATCTTTTTAATTCAGCCCTAAATTACTTATGAAAAGTGGACAAGAGGAAGATAGTCAAGTATTTAATGATATACAGTATACTATTGTACCTAAGAAGCTGGAAATGATAATAATATGACTGTACAGGTGTTACAGAGTCTCCCAAAGCTCTGGCCAAGGCACTTTCATTGTGCAAACTTCTATACTGTACAGGCCAGTGGTGAGAGAGACTGGTCCAAGTTATTATTATTATTATTATTATTATTATTATTATTATTATTATTATTATTATTATTATTATTATTATTATTATTATTATTATTATTCAGAAGATAAGCACTATTCATATGGAACAATCCCACCACAGGGGCCACTGACTTGAAATTCAAGCTTCAAGAGAACATGATGTTCATCAGAAAGAACAAAAGGTACAGTAATGGGAAATACAGGATGAAATCACTTATTAAAAATTAAATAAATTAAAAAAATTAACAAATAGATAAAAACATCAGTAAATTATTACAATTCACAAGAAGAATTGTAATAGGGTAGTACTGCACTGCATCTTTGCCCTAAAATGGAAAACTGCAGTACCTGCAAAATTTTCTGAAATTGAGATATGCTACCTATTGGGCCGTGAAACACTACTACACAAGTCACTGCAGTTTCAGAATGATTCTTCAATGCTTTCCAAGAATATTTAGGAGGTCCCATTTGCAGTATCTGCAAAATCAGTAGTAAGACAAGGGAGTAGCTACCATTTTTTCTCAGTTTTGTATTTTTGCAGGTACTGCAGTCTTCAAATTTTAGAGGAAAATTGTGTTAGGTGGAACGAGAAGGCTAATTACAGCTCATAATCCCACTGTTGTGGACCCATGCAGTGGTATCAGAAGAAAGTTGATAGTTCCCTTGAAGCCAAACTGTTATATCTCTTTAAATTCATAAACTTGCATGTAAAATAAACTTAATAAAATAGAATAATTAAAAGTATTTGAATATACACTCCTGCATAAAAGTTCCATTCGTAACTCTTCAAAAACAAAAAATTTTTCCTTGAAATTCTAAAAACTGGCTACATATCTTAACACCTGAGCATGCAATTATGATCAGACAGGTAAATGTCTAGCCTGTAAAGCCATACCACCATTATTTGAACGATAGCTGTTGTGCACCTGCTGACCACAAAACACGCCCAAAGCACTTCATCAGAGCCTGGGGTGGGTATAATCTTAAAGCAACATACCCGGGCATCCAGTGATTCAGTAGTCCATCAAAATACCCAAGTCATTCCTCTTGATAACTCAGCAAACAATCAAATACCTACGTCATTCCTCTGGTAATTCAGCGGACAATCAAATACCCACGTCCTTCCGCTGGTAATTCAGCAGACAATCAAATACCCATGTCATTCCTCTGGTAATTCACCAAACACTCCAATGCACAAGTCATTCCTCTGGTGATTCAGCAAACAATCAAATACCCAAGTCATTCTCTTGACAATTCAGCAATCAAATACCCACGTCATTCCTCTGGTAATTCAGCAAAAACAATCACATACCCAAGTCATTCTCTTGATAATTCAGCAGTCAAATACCCACGTCATTCTTCTGGTAATTCAGCAGACAATCAAATACCCACGTCATCCTCCTAATAACTCATTAACACATTAAATACCAAGAACCTGACCCCGATCATTCAAGGAGATTACGAGAGGCAAAACATTTCTGCCCACGGGGCATCTGGGTGGAGCAGAGCTATCCTGGGTGGAGAAACGCCGATAAAAAATAATCAAGGGACCACTGCAGCTCTCCCGCAGGGGTACTGGGGTGGGTGTGGGCTGGGCATTGAGGTGAGGGGGGAGGAAAAAGGGGAGAGAATCAGAGAGGCTCAGAGGAAGGCTTCTGTTGCTGTAATGTCTAGGTTGGTTGGGCTGAATCAGCAGGTCCACACCGGGGAAGGGTATATTGGGGTGGGTATGGACTGGACATTGAGGGGAGGAGGAGGAAGAAGGGGAAGAGGAATTGGAGGGTTGAGAATAAAGCTTCTGTTGCCGATGCTGATTGCCAATACTGTAATATCTCGGCTGGTTGGAACGAATTAGCAGGTCCACACCGGGCATCTGATGCCCTCCAATACTGTCACACTTACGAGCTGCCTATACCCAAGGGCCGTGCCGGTATGAGAATAGAATAGAATATAGAATTTATGCAAAGAACCTCAAGTAATGCCTACAGTGCACCGCATGAGGTGCACTTACGGCACTACGCCCTTACGGGGTGCAGGCATAAGGCCACCTTAATCTAAACCAGTATGGTCAATGCCCCTTCTATAAAGAGTATATAAAACCCATTCGTATGTAGCAAACTCGAACGAATGACTGATTGGCCTTATGCCATGTGCCGAGGTAGAATGATGAAAGGTATAGAATGCCATGTATGGACCTCTGGGCACAAACAACCAGGCAAGATCAGCTACGGTGGTCTCTGATGAAACTTTAACCACGGTCAGGTGGTGGCCTATCCTATATCATTGCCAGAGGCACAATTATGGCTGACTTCAACCTTAAATAAAATCAAAACTACTGAGGCTAGAGGGCTGCAATTTCGTGTGTTTGATGACTGAAGGGTGGATGATCAACATACCAATTTGCAGCCCTCTAGCCTCAGTAGTTTTTAAGATCTGAGGGCGGACAGAAAGAGTGCGGACGGACAGATAAAGACGGCGCAATAGTTTTCTTTGACAGAAGACTAAAACGACGAAGTGCAACAATCGTAAATAAACCAGACTTAAAACAAGTCAATAAATAGTGATAATCTCCATAAAACTGAAAAAATATAGAAAAGAAATAATAATAATAATAATAATAATAATAATAATAATAATAATAATAATATTAATAATAATAATAAATAATAATAATAGCAAAATTTGTCAGCTGAAACTTACATGTATGTATATATGTATATGTATATACAGTATATATGTGTATATGTACTGTATATATATATATATACATACATATATATGTATATATATATATATATATATATATATATATATATATATATATATATATATATATATATACAAACACGCACAGAAACACAAAATAAAAACATTCAACCCAATCAGAATGAATTCATGGTCGAACACCGAGATATCATTATATAGCCCCCTCCCTCTACCAACGATGAGGCCCAAAAGTAGAGGCGCGATGCCCACCCTCCCCCAAACTAACGATTCCCAGAACGCCCCAGGGGAGGGTGTTTACTGAGGAACGCCTAAAATACTGCATCCAAGGCGGCTTCATCTTCCACCTTCCTCCATCCTCCTTCTTCTTCTTCTTCTTCTTCTTCTTCTTCTTCTTATCATTATTATTCCTCCTCCTCCTCCTCCTCCTCTTCTTCTTCTTCATCTTCTTCATTATTATTCCTCCTCCTCCTCATCCTCTTCCTCTTCCTCATCCTCTTCCTCCTCCTCCTCCTCTTCCTCTTCCTCTTCCTACTCCTCCTCCTCCTCCTCTTCCTCTTCATCTTCCTACTCCTCCTCCTCTTCCTCTTCCTCTTCTTACTCTTCCTCCTCCTCTTCCTCTTCCTACTCCTCCTCCTCCTCCTCTTCCTCTTCATCTTCCTACTCCTCTTCCTCTTCCTACTCCTCTTCCTCTTCCTACTCCTCCTCCTACTCCTCTTCCTCTTCATCTTCCTACTCCTCCTCCTCTTCCTCTTCCTCTTCCTCCTCCTCCTCCTCTTCTTCTTCTTCTTCTTCTCGTTACATCCTTGTTATAAATGAGAAAGTTTACGACACCTTTTAAAACCAAACTCAAGTTCTTATACTCTAATACCTATCTCCTCGTTCTGCTATCTCTGACACAGGAGTCAAGAAGTAGTCCTCCTCCCCCCCTCCCCTCCTCCTCCTCCTCCATCTGCTATCTCTTCTACAGAAGCCAAGATACTGGAGAAAAGGCCTTTTCTAATCAATCACAGCCTGTCGTGTGGCCTCCCAGACGAGACAGCTATCACTGAAAGGAATCTTTCAGGTTATATGAAGTCTTTTGAGAGATAAAACCTTATCATCAGGAATTCAGTCAGATTTTGAGTGCTGTTTGAATCTGAAGGGAGAGAGACTGTCAAAAACTAAGAGAGAGAGAGAGAGAGAGAGAGAGAGAGAGAGAGAGAGAGAGAGAGAGAGAGAATGTCAAAACTGAGCAAATGAGCGCGTACGTGTGTGTATGAGAGAGAGAGAGAGAGAGAGAGAGAGAGAGAGAGAGAGAGAGAGAGAGAGAGAGAGATTGATTTCCATAAACATCTCCCCTCAGCATGGAGACACTGTTCCCCTAGCTGATTCCTTATCATTTTTAACACACCTTTTTCCCCCACCTCCCCCACCCCCACCCTCCCTAAAAGGCACAGGGCGAGGGGAAAAGCTCAAGACACCCCAGCAAACAAATATCAATGAGGGGAGAGAGAGAGAGAGAGAGAGAGAGAGAGAGAGAGAGAGAGAGAGAGAGAGAGAGAGAGAGGAGAGAAAAAGGGTATTTCTAAATCATAACACCGGCACTTAAAGGTTAAGAACTTTAAGGTCAAGGGTTCAATTATGATGCGGTTTTGCTGTGAAGGGGAAACATGTATACTGGGAAATGGCAGGGTGTGGGGAGGGGGTTTAAGGAGAGGGATGGGCTTAATTCTATTGCATATAGATTCGGAGATTAACTCAGTTGGAATCTGAGCTTAATTATATATATATATATATATATATATATATATATATATATATATATATATATATATATATATATATATATGTGTGTGTGTGTGTGTGTGTGTGTGTGTGAGAGAGAGAGAGAGACAGAATGTCAAAAACTGCATGCTTGTGTTTGTGTGTAAGAGAGAGAGAGAGAAAGAGAGGAAGAGAGGATGTCAAAAACTGTGTGTGTGTGTCTGAATGAGAGAGAGAGAGAGAGAGAGAGAGAGAGAGAGAGAGAGAGAGAGAGACTCCACTGATCTCATCTCACCTCGAACGAAAAATATTCCACCAACAGCAACCCAAGAGCCCTACGAGTACAAAGATTAAAGCTAAGGCCGACCTCCATCCACATAACCACTGCCAGTACTGTACACAGTCCAGCCCCAGCCCACACAGCTAAGCCAGTGCTTAACAATCGCTCGAATTGAGAGGTACCTCGGTGAGGTTCGTTACGCCACCGCTAGGAAATTCCACAGATGACTCTCTTCGCTCTTGAAGTGGATTTCACTTGGTCATTTGGAAGTTAATGAAGGGTTTACTCTGAATTTTCCTTTTTCGCTGGAAACTGTATATTTATACTCACTCGGTGGTATTATTAGAGAAAGGAGTTCAGTATATCAGGGTTTTATTATAATTGGTATTTCCTAAACAGCCTGGTTGAAATGTGACGAACTGAGAGAGAGAGAGAGAGAGAGAGAGAGAGAGAGAGAGAGAGAGAGAGAGAATGTCAAACAGGATGTATGTGTCTGTGTGAGAGAGGAGAGAATGATACTGCCAGAGAGAGAGAGAGAGAGAGAGAGAGAGAGAGAGAGAGAGAGAGAGAGAGAGAGAGAGAGAGAGATGTCAAGAACTTTTTGTAAGCGACAGGAGAGAATGTCAAAAACTGAGAGAGAGAGAGAGAGAGAGAGAGAGAGAGAGAGAGAGAGAGAGAGAGAGAGAGTAAAAAACTTTTGTAATCGATAGGAGAGAATGCTAAAACTGTGTGTGTGTGTGTGTGTGTGTGTGTGTGTGAGAGAGAGAGAGAGAATTTTATATCTGCGATTGGCTCATGGCTACGTACAAATCATGACTCATACACAATAAAACCAGCTCAAATAATAATAATAATAATAATAATAATAATAATAATAATATCTATTACATAAGCATAACATTTAATAAACAGGACTGATGTACTTGAACTAACGATACGACTTATCACGGGGCAGTCGTTAAAAAGGCTGACGTCATCATTGAAATATGCAAATTGAATGGGTGTTCACCTCGCTGTTGTCGCAACTGCGTACTGGCGCTGTCGCTAAGGATGCCAATTGAAGCGTGATGTTTCTTCCCTTGTTTTGGATGTTTCCCCCTTGTTTTGCATTCCTTTCTTTCCTTGCTTTGCATTCCTAATCATCCTAGTTTTGGGTTAATTTCTTCAACTGTATTAGATGCTTTTCTTCCCCTGTTTGGGATTTTTCTTTCTCTTGTTTTGCATTCCTTTCCAGCCTTGTTTTGGATGACTTTCTGGCCTTGTTTTGTATTCCTTTCCATCCTTGTTTTGGGTGACTTTCCATCCTTGTTTAGGATTCCTTTCTTTCCCTGTTTTCGATGACTTCCTTTCCTTGTTTAGGATTCATTTCCATCCTTGTTTTGGATGACTTTCTTTCCTAGTTTTGGATTGCTTTCTTTTCCTTGTTTTGGATTCCTCTCCATCCTTCTTTTGGATTCCTTTTCGTATTTGTTTTGGATTCCCTTTTTCCCCTTGTTTTGGATTCCATTCCATCTTTGTTTTGAATTCCTTATTATCCCTGTTTTGGGTTAATTTCTTCAATTGTTTTAGATACCTTTCTCCCCCTTGTTTTGGATTCCTTTATTCCTTGTTTTGGATTCCCTTTTTCCTTGTTTTGGATTCATTTCTTTCCTTGTTTGGGATTCCTTATTGTCCCTGTTTTGGGTTCATTTCTTCAATTGTTTTAGATGTTTTTCTTCCCTTGTTGAGATGCTTTGCCTCCTAGTTTGGGATTTATTTCTTTCCCTTGTTTTGGATTCCTTTTTTCTTTGTTTTGGATTCCTTTCTCCCTTGTTTTGGAATATTTTTTTCTTTGGATTCCTTTCTCCCCTTTGTTTTGGATTCCCTTCCCCCTTGTTTTGGATTCCTTTTCTCCTTGTTTTGGATTCCTTTTCTCCTTGTTTTGGGATTTCTTTCTTCCCTTGTTCAAGATTCCGTTTTTCCTTGTTCTGGATTCCCCTTTCCGTCTCTGTTTTGAATTCCCTATTATCCCTGTTTTGGGTTCATTTCTTCAATCGTTTAAGATGTCTTTCTTCCCCTGTTTTGGAAAAGAAGAAAGAAGATAAGCGCGAAGAGACAATACCAAAAACGCAAGAACAACAAATCATACAAATAAGAAACATTACTTTCCACGTTCCGGGCTCCGGTCGAACTGCTCACAGCTTTCAATCAAAGGCTTTCAAAGCTGACGAAGAACCGGAGTTCACGCGGTGAAAGGAGGGGAGGAAATAAATTATCGAACAGGTCTCTAAGCAACATTCCACACATTGCTTGGATGTTCTCATCTCATGAATGATTTCAACCCTGTGGGGTTAGGATTCCCGGGTGGTGGTGGCGGTGGTGGTGGTGGTGGGACCTCGTGTTTTGATGCCTTTCATATCGAAGTGTTTTCCATCTCTCTCTCTCTCTCTCTCTCTCTCTCTCTCTCTCTCTCTCTCTCTCTCTCTCTCTCTCTCTCTCTCTGTTTTTGACATTCTCTCCCTCTGTCTCTCACATGCAGTTTTGGACATCCCTCTCTCTCTCTCTCTCTCTCTCTCTCTCTCTCTCTCTCTCTCTCTCTCTCTCTCTCCCCACCCTTGTTGCAACCCAACACAGTCAATTAACAACTGCATACTTAGTTAACATCTAAGGTCAACAGAGGTATACTGCATCTGTAAACTAAGTTCTCTCACTTCTTAGCCATGATGCCACGCACACACACACACACACACACACACACACACAGAGAGAGAGAGAGAGAGAGAGAGAGAGAGAGAGAGAGAGAGAGAGAGAGAGAGAGAGTCCAAACATTGTTTATGTTAGCAGTAACATGGAACAACTGTCTAGACCACCATACAAAATAACATGACCCAACCATTGAACAATTTCTTTATTGTATCGCGTCACTGGAGAGTGGCTCTCCTGAAGACAACTAAAAGACTCTTCTGAAACTGCTAAGGATCTAATCTCCATCTAAAGCCAACAGACGGACAGACATTAGGACAGGGGAGGACATCGCTGTACGACATAATGACAGACCAGAAGTAATAAAACATGAGACATTATTGCTGTAACTGATGAATGCCCCGTAACTTCAAAATCGCAGACACTTCCGTAATACTGACCTCGACGCCTCCGAACTTGGCGAAGCAGGGGATGTAAGTTGGGAGGTCGAGGGCCGTGAGCCACGTCTTGCAGTCCATGTGGGGCCTCGGCATCCATGACATCCTTCGGAGGGACGCTCCGCGTCGGAGGGTTGCCACCAACGATCCACCTGCAATTAGATTAGACAAATGTTAAAGGTTGTCATCAGTGCTTCACCTGTAATATAGCAAAGGGTTGCCCCAGTTGCTTTGCCTCCAGCAATAATAATAGCTAAGGGTTGCCTTTAATGGTTCACCTGCAAACAAAAGTAATTGCTAAGGGTTGCCTCTAATGGTTCACCTGCAAACAAAAGTAATAGCTAATGGTTGCCTTTAATGGTTCACCTGCAAACAAAAGTAATAGCTAATGGTTGCCTTTAATGGTTCACCTGCAAACAAAAGTAATAGCTAAGGGTTGCCACCATTGGTTCACCTGCAAACAAAAGTAATAGCAAAGGGTTGCCAAAATTGGTTCACCTGTAAAGAAAAGTAATGGCTATGTTTTGCCACTAAGTATCCAATTGCAAACAAAATTAAAAGCTAAGGGTTACAACTAATGCCCCCCCTCCAAACAAAAGTAATAGCTAAGGGTTGCCTCCAACGCTTCCCTGCAAATAAAAGTAATAGCTAAGGGTTGCCACCTAAGAGTCAGTTACAAACCAGGGTTGCCAACCACGGCTGACCTGCAAACAAAAGTAAAAGCTAAGTATTGTCACTAAAGACCTGCAAACAAAAGTAAAAGCTAAGTGCTGTCACTAAACACCTGCAAACAAAAGTAAAAGCTAAGTGCTGTCACTAAACACCTGCAAACAAAAGTAAAAGCTAAGTGCTGTCACTAAAGACCTGCAAACAAAAGTAAAAGCTAAGTGCTGTCACTAAAGACCTGCAAACAAAAGTAAAAGCTAAGTGCTGTCACTAAAGACCTGCAAACAAAAGTAATGGCTAAGTGCTGTCACTAAACACCTGCAAACAAAAGTAATAAAGTAATAGCTAAGTGTTGCCAAGAACGGTCCACCGGAAAACAAAGTAAGGGAAAACTCGACCAGGAAAATAACTTTCTCTTGCAGTTACTGTAATCCTTCTTCAGGCATTAGGAACAGCAAGAAACTGACTCCAGGGAGAGAGAGAGAGAGAGAGAGAGAGAGAGAGAGAGAGAGAGAGAGAGAGAGAGAGAGAGAGAGAGAGAGAGAGAGAAACTTTGGACTCTGCTCCACCTCAAAAAGAAATTTATTTCTGAGAGAAGACTGACAAAACACAACACACACTCACGAAAAAAAACTAAATGTCTGAGCATTCTGCGAACATAAGAATTTCATATACTATAACCAACTTCTCCAGCTAAGTGCCTTTTGTAACCCTGTCTGGGGGACCATAAAGTGTCAAATGTTGGTATGTTATCTGAGCTGAAAAGTTTCTCCAGAGTAGAAGGTGACACTTAAAAATCTCCATCTGCCAAATAAAACCCATTTCTAGACTCTCTGAGAGAGAGAGAGAGAGAGAGAGAGAGAGAGAGAGAGAGAGAGAGAGAGAGAGAGAGAGAGAGAGAGAGAGTTTTTCAAAACAGCAAAGGTCAATGGGACTGACGCCCATATGCCCTTGACTAGCCCAGACCAGAAGTATACAAGAACAGAGACCAAAATAAGCATTAGTTAAAACGAATATTCAATCTACCTCGTAAAAGAAACATTACTATTATTATTATTCAGATGAATCCTATTCATATGGAACAAGCACACCACAAGGGCCATTGACTTGAAATTCAAGCTTCTAAAGAATGTGGTGTTCATTGGAAAGAAAAGTAGAAGGCAATTTAAGACTGAAACATTTACATGTATTTGAAAAATGGTAGACAGTTTCACCCTCCAAAATTTTTAGTTTTAAATTTTCACCCTCCAAAAATTTGAGTTCAGTTTCACCCTCCAAAAATTTGAGTTCAGTTTCACCCTCCAAAAAAATTCTAGTTCTACAGTTTTACCATCCAAAAATTTTAGTTCTACAGTTTCACCCACCAAAAATTTTAGTGCTAAAGTTTTAGCCTCCAAAAAATTTAGTTCTAAAGTTTCACCCTCTAAAAATTTTAGTTCTACAGTTTCACCCTCCAAAAATATGAGTTGTACAGTTTCACCCCCAAAGATTTTAGTTTTGAAGTTTCACCCTACAAAAATTTTAGTTTTGAAGTTTCACCTCCAAAAATTTGAGTTCTACAGTTTCACCCTCCAAAAAATTTTAGTGCTACAGTTTTACCCTCCAAAATTTTAGTGCTACAGTTTTACCCTCCAAAAATTTAGTTCTGCAGTTTCACCCTCCAAAAATATGAGGTCTACAGTTTCACCCTCCAAAAGTCTGAGTTCTACAGTTTCACCCTCCAAAAAAAATTTACTTCTACAGTACAGTTTCACCCTCCAAAAATATGAGTTCTACAGTTTCACCCTCCAAAAATTTAAGTTCTACAGCTTCACCCTCCAAAAAAATTAGTTCTAAAGTTTCACCATCCAAAAATTTTAGTTATACAGTTTCACCATCCAAAAAATTATTTCTGTAGTTTCATCCTCCAAAAATTTTAGCTCTACAGTTTCACCTTCAAAAAATTTTAGTTCTACAGTTTCATCCCACAAACGGGCCCCTTCAGGCTGGAACCCAACAAGCAAAATCCTTTGAGGGCCATTTCTGCAGAAAGTCATAAATTTCAAAAGCTCACCCAGGCGTGAAAACAAAACATTGAGGCTTCATAAACGAGAGGAACACGAAATGTGAGAGAGATATAGATAGACGCTGATAATGGAGTGAAATGAGTGAGAAAAGTGGCGAAGCGAGACGAGATTAAAAGATGGAAAAAAGATGAAGTGAGAGGAAGAGAAAGTTGGCAATGACAGAAAGTGGCATTCTGCCGAAAGTGAAATTGTTTCAGTGAGGGATGCAATCACGGCTGGGCGTGGAATTATTACATAGATAAAATGTACCACAAATAGGGGTCCTGAGGAACTGAGGCAATACAAATATCTAATCTCAATTTCAACGTATTGTTAAAGCAATTCAATAAATCGCAAACACACAAAACACAAACACACATATATATATACACAAATGTGTGTGTGTGTTTATATATATATATATATAGAGAGAGAGAGAGAGAGAGAGAGAGAGAGAGAGAGAGATAAAACCGTTCATCTTCTGGGTACACTTTCCACTGGAAGCAATGAAATCCGGAAGGAAGTGTATGATGAAACTCCCCATAATTACAAATCTAATACCCTCTGGTACAGAAATGGACCATAATAGAAAAAAAATATCAAAAGCAAAAATTCCAAGAATTAAAACAAAACAGAGAGAGGTCAGGAATGACTGAAAGAATGTCACCCCAACCCCCTCTCCCCCCAACAAGAGCCACAATAAAACCATATATAAGGATAGAATGTGACTTGGATGACCGCATATGGGCCCTAGAGAGACAGAAACAAAGGGAGCCCAAAAAAAGTCTTAGGGAACCTCATGAGGCACGACTCGGGAGGATTCCTGCTCCATCGTAAAGTGGGACCAGTTCTCTAATACGCGAGACTATATAAAGGGCGTGATGGATAAAAAGTGATCTCTCTCTCTCTCTCTCTCTCTCTCTCTCTCTCTCTCTCTCTCTCTCTCTCTCTCTCTCCTTTAATTCGCTGATAATAAAATTTTACTCATTAGAATTTTGTCCTCCGTACATCAAATTGGGAGTCTCTCTCTCTCTCTCTCTCTCTCTCTCTCTCTCTCTCTCTCTCTCTCTCTCTCTCTCTCTCTCTCTCTCTCTCTGAGTTCAGATTTACAATGTACCAAGAGGGACTGCTCTCGCTCTCTCTCTCTCTCTCTCTCTCTCTCTCTCTCTCTCTCTCTCTCTCTCTCTCTCTCTCTCTCTCAGTTTACAAGTGATGTTTCTGGTATTTATGTCTCCGATTCCAAAGTCAATTCTGTCATCATCATCGCTTTCGGTAACCATTACATTTAAAGACCGGATCTTCACCGTATGACCTCGATGAGGTAATGACATACACCCGGAGGGAATGGAATAGGTATTCTACGAGTATTCTACAAGTATTCTCCACAATCTTCCCTCCCTACGACCTCGTGAAAAATCAAACCTCAACAATGAATCTAAGAAGTATTGTTGAATAGATATAAATAAACAATGAATCTAAGAAGTATTTTTGAATAGATGTAAATTATAATTTTGAAATTTCTGGGTTGGTTATAAAGATTATATATATATATATATATATATATATATATATATATATATATATATATATATATATATATATATATATATATACACATACACACATACACACACACACACACACATATACACATATATATATATATATATATATATATATATATATATATATATATATATATATATATATATATATATATATATATATATATATATATATATATATATATATATATATATATATATATATATATATATATGTTCATTGTCCCATTCGAACATTAATTAAACGATTATTTCTTACTGCCATTTCAAGCAGATAATGTGTTCAACTTACGTCAAATTGAACAGAACGAAGATAATTATAAGTCTAAAATCGGATTACAGTCTCGCAACTCCCAATTAACCTGGTTTTAGACGCGTCAGCTTCCCCTGCTGTCACGTGTGTCAGGTCTACGGATAAAAAAAACCCGAAAAAGTAAAAAAATTGAAAAAATGAAAAAAAAAAAAAAAAGAAAAATTTTTAAAAGGAAAAAAAAAAAAGTACAAAAAGGCAAAATTAAAAAAAAAAAGAAAAAGAAAAAGTACAAAGAAAAAACAGAAAAATGAAAAAGAAAAAGAAAATATGAAAAGAAAAAAAAAGTTAAAAAGGAAAAAGAAAAAGAAAAAATGAAAAATAAAGAGAAAAAAAACAAGGAAAAAAGAAAATATAAAGAAAAAGGAAAAAGAAAAAAAAAAAATAAAAAGAAAAACACGGAAAAAGAAAAATTGAAGAGGTAGAAAAAATGAAGAGGTGAAAGA
This sequence comes from Macrobrachium rosenbergii, assembly GCF_040412425.1. Taxonomy (NCBI): domain Eukaryota; kingdom Metazoa; phylum Arthropoda; class Malacostraca; order Decapoda; family Palaemonidae; genus Macrobrachium; species Macrobrachium rosenbergii. The sequence continues at coordinate 33,758,766 of NC_089741.1, forward strand.
AAAATACAAAAGAAAAACAAAAATAAAAAGAAATAGAAAAACAAGGAAAAAGAAAAAAAACGCGGAAAAAAGAAAAGTAAGGAAAAAAAGATACTCTTAATTAGACAGAGTAGTAGTTAAGTCAACTCTCGTAAACGTTCATGTTCTGGTGTGACCTTTTGGAGAAGAAAAAACTCTCTAATTTAGGATTTTTTTTTACATTTTTTCGCTTATCGCTCATCGTCAAGAGATAGCCGACAGTACTCCATTTGCAAGGGATTTTAATTAAGGCATTTGTAATAATCAGTGGAAGTGGGCGAACGATAAACTCGATTTTTTTATTTTTAATTCTTATTTTTCTTAACTTTCACTTTGCATGGCGGTGAAATATTTATCCTGGTGAAGCTTAGAAAAAAAATCTATTTCGAATTATCCAAGCTTTCACTTTATATGGAGAAAATGATTAAGGCTGAAATCGTTTTGAATTCAGGATTGATGAGAGAGAGAGAGAGAGAGAGAGAGAGAGAGAGAGAGAGAGAGAGAGAGAGAGAGAGAGAGAGAGGAGAGAGAGAGAAATAAATAAATTCCTAATTGCTGGAACATTCACCGTGTATGGAGGAAAATGATTAGGACTGAAATCGTTTTGAATTCAGAACTGATGTGAGAGAGAGAGAGAGAGAGAGAGAGAGAGAGAGAGAGAGAGAGAGAGAGAGAACTTTAAAAAAATCAAATTCTAATTGCCTGAACTTTCATTTTATATGGAGGAAAACGATTCAAATCTATTTGACTTGAGAGAGAGAGAGAGAGAGAGAGAGAGAGAGAGAGAGAGAGAGAGAGAGAGAGAGAGAGAACTTTAAAAAAATCAAATTCTAATTGCCTGAACTTTCACTTTATATGGAGGAAAAATATTCAAATCTATTTGACTTGAGAGAGAGAGAGAGAGAGAGAGAGAGAGAGAGAGAGAGAGAGAGAGAGAGAGAGAGAGAGAGAGAGAGAGAGAGAGAGAGAGAGAGAGAGAGAGCTCTCGATAAAAGACACAAAACAAGGCCAGGTCAACAAAAAGGCTTCCACTCTTTGTTTGTAAAGGCTGCGGTAATGACCTCTGGGAGATAATTTATGACTGCATAAATTTCCACCACTGACTGCTAAAGTTCTTTCACATACATCCGTCAGTATCTGTCCGTTAACGAATCTATTTATATCAGGGTTATGTTAAAAGCTCACATATCCATATCATTTATGAACGACTACAATTGGCTGACCTTTAGTTCCAAAACACTCACACCAAAATAAAACACGTTTCAGTTCTACTAATTCAACCCTGGACATTTTTGGGAATGCAAAAGCACTAGACACTTTTAGGAATGTTCTGAGATGAAGTTCAAGAATTAGCCAAAATAGTATTGGGTTTAAATGACAGTACCACTCAGTTCCACATTGAGAAAGAAAATTAGAACAAGAAAATGCAACCGGTGGAAAACGATAGAAAATTATAAAAAGAAAAATAATCTACTTGAATGTAGGTAAAACAAAACATGTGGATCGTATCCAGCCTGCCTTCCACCAGCCAACCCAACTGGAAAAAGTACAATAAAGAAAATAGTAAAAAAACATTCTGTGGAAAACGATAGAAAACGATAAAAGAAAAATAATCTACTTGAATGTTGGTAAAACAAAACATGTGGATCGTTTCCAGCCTGCCTCCCACCAGTCAACCCAATTGGAAAAAGTACACGGTAGAGAAAGAAAATACTGAAAAGAAAACGTATTCAGTGGAAAACGACAGAAAATTATAAAAGAAACATAGTCTACTTGAATGCAGCTAAAAAAAGTAAGAATAACTAGTGGGTGAGTAAAAAAAAAAATTAACAGAAAAGGTTAACCAGTAGATGCCAGCCAAAAAAATAAATTGGGAGGAGGGCCTGGAATGCATTCAAGAATTATTATTATTAAAATAAGTAAAGGATTAAATGATAATACGTAAGATCAACAACTAAACGTCCTTATCTGGACAAAACAAAGAAACAAATACATACTGAAACTATAAATTCAAACCAAAGTGTTTCAACCTACACCTTCATACCTCAAGACAATCTCAGTACCACTTTTTTCTTTCTTTTTCCTTTCTTTTTTGGAGGGCGACTGAAGATGAAATCATCGTTCGAATATGAAACGCGTACGCCCAAATCTTTCCTTCCTCCTGGATAATAATCGATTTATACTCTCCTATGGTCGTGTGAGATATTTAGTCCAAACTGACCTTAAGTACCCCATTTAACCTTGAATAAATGATATCAAATCGTTAAAGCTTATTAACAAACAACTGGCTATGGCAGCTTCTTCTTCTTCTTCTTCTTAGTCCCGTTTCCATCTACCTATGTGATCTCCATCTCTTTCTTGGTCTTCTTCTTCTTCTTCTTCTTCTTCTTCTTCTTCTTCTTCTTCTTCTTCTTCTTCTACCCTGCACTTCCATCTCCATAGCATTTATGCCTTTCAATATAGTCTTCCTCCTTGTAAGTGACAGGTGTCCGTACTACCAGTCTACCTACTGCACTTTCTTTGATATTTCAACCACCTTTGTTAACCCTCTTATATACCCAGAGAAGCTAAAAGGGTGGAAAGAAAATCTACCAGGGGAAAGAGAATCTACCAGGGTGGAAAGAGAATATGCCAGGGGTGGAAAGAGAATTTACCTGGGAGGAAGAGAATCTACCAAGAAAGAGAATCTACCAGGGGCGGGGGTTAAAAGAATCTACCAGGGGAAAGAGAATCTACCAAGAAAGAGAACCTACCAGGAGGGAAAGAGAATCTACCAGGGTGGAAAGGAAATCTACCAGCAAGGGAAAGAGAATCTACCAGGGGAAAGAGAATCTACTAAGGGTAAAAAGAATCTACCACGGGAAAAAAGAATCTACCAGGGGAAAAAATCTACCAAGAAAGACAACCTACCACGGTGGAAAGAGAGTCTACCAAGAAAGAGAACCTACCTGGGGGAAAGAGAGTCTACCAAGAAAGAGAACCTACCTGGGGAAAGAGAGTCTACCAAGAAAGAGAACCTACCTAGGGGAAAGAGAATCAACTAAGGGAAAAAAAAAGAATCTACCAGGGAAAAAGAATCTACCAGGGGAAAAAGAATCTATCAGGGGAAAAAATCTACCAAGAAAGACAACCTACCAAGGGGGAAAAAGAATCTACCAGGGGAAGAGAATCTACCAAGAAAGAGAATCTACCAGGGTGGAAAAAGAATCTACCAAGAAAGAGAATCTACCAGGGTGGAAAGATCTACCAGGGTGGAAAGAGAATCTACCAGGGGAAAGAGAATCTACCAAGAAAGAGAATCTACCAAGAATCTACCATACAAGAGAATCAACCAGGGTGGGGAAGAGAATCTACCATGAAAGAGAATCTACCAGGGGAAGAGAATCTACCATGAAAGAGAATCTACCAGGGGAAGAGAATCTACCAGGGAGGAAAGAGAATCTACCTGGGGAAAAGAATCTACCATAAAAGAGATTCTACCATGGGGAAGATAATCTACCATTAAAGAGAATGCACCAGGGTGGAAAGAGAAACTAACTACCAAGGCATCAGACACAGTAGAAGGCATCTGACTAATGCACGTCAACTCTCCTCATCCAACACAGTGTCGCGTCTCCAGCGAAGACTGGAGTGAAACATGCAGGCGTTTTTAGCTTCGCCATCGAGACTGAAATAGAAAACGACCCTTGACCTCTCTTGACCTTTGATCCCCAGTGACCTTTCGGATGTGACGGCCTGGTTTGCAGCAGTGCTGACGGATTGCAGCTGATCACGCGACGTGGGAAGGTCAGGTACAATACATGTTTGGATTGGATCCTGTTTGAGGTTTGTACACAACGAAACGATACTTCGGTTTTGCCATGAAAGTTTAGCAGCCAGGGTCATTAAGAGCACTGACCTTGAGAAAATAGACCTTGACATTTACGAAAAAAATGTGAAACAAGAATAAAAATTAAATAACCTTCGTTTTTAATGATAAGTTCTACAGTAAGATTATCACAACAGAAAGGATTTGATATAAGTTAATTAACGTCACAAAAGTTAAAAGAACATTAAATAGTTACAATAACATGATATAACCTCCCCAAAGTCAGCAAAAAAAAAAATTACACAGATTTAAAATAGTTATATAATCCCTCCCTATAAATACATACAGAGCAAAAAAAAAAAAAAATCACACAAAGATAAAACAAAAGGATTAAATCACTTTGTTTTATCTCTTTGTAATTTTTTTTTTTTTGCTGTTTGTATGTATTTATAAGGAGGGATTATAAAACAATTTTAACTCTGTGTAATGTTTACAAACACACGAACACCCAGAATCAAAAATAAACATTACATAACACTACACATACACACAAACAAACGCGCACACACAAACCATTGAGACGTTACATAAACTGGCACAATTATACCATCCTACATCCCACACAATCCTACACATTAAGCGACAATGACAGAGCATCCTGAAGGTATCTCTAAGCGACCTTCAGACAACCTCCTCCTTCTCCTCCTCCTCCTCCTCCTCCTCCTCCTCCTCCTCCTCCTCCTCCTCCTCCTCCTCCTCCTCACAAAACTGCAACGGAAAATATAATCCAAATGAGAACCTGGTTGAACGACTTTTTTTTTTTAATGGCCGGTTAGCCTGGTCTTAAAAGGCAAAAAAAAAAAAAAAGGCTGATCTTGAAATGGTAAAAATGTTTGGTTCTAATATAAAAAAAGTCTAATCTTGAAGTGGCAAAGAAAGTTTGGTTTTAATATAAAAAAAAAAAGTCTGATCTTGAATTGGCAAAAAATGTTTGGTTCTAATATTTAAAAAAGTCTAAAGTTTAAATGGCAAAAAAGTTTGGTTCTAATATAAAAAGAAAAGTCTGGTCTTAAAATCTATAAAAAGTTCGGTCTTCAAATTTAAAAAAAAAAAAAAAAAAAGTCTGGTTTTGAACTGAAAAAACAAAGTTCAGTCTTAAAATACAAAAATAAAAGTCTGGTTTGAAATGAAAAAAAAGTTCCCTCTTACAATGCAAAAACAAGGTCTGGTCTTGAAATGGCAAAAAAAAGTCTTAAATTGCAAATAAAAAGTTTAGTCTTAAAATGCAAAAAAAAAAAAAAAAGAAAATTGTCTGAAAATGCAAAAAAAAAAAAAAAAGGAAGTTTGGTCTTGAAATGCACAAAAAAAAACTAATAAAATTTAGGAGCACGTTGCAGACAGAAAATGCACGAACAATAGAACACCTGTTCATTCAGCCAAGGTCGAAAGTTCATTCTATCAAATAAAAAAAAAAAAAAGTCCCAAAGGTTTTTATTTTTTCATGAATATAAACGAAAATAATATACGAAGCTTAAGAAAATATTCTTCTCAGGAGAAGCAACATTTTATTAGTGTAAAAAAACTATGAAAGCAGACACTCGACGGGTAGTTTGAATAAAATACAAATAAAAAAAAATTATGGAAGTCCCAGGCAACTTAAGAGCCTAGGGCGTGTCCAAAATACCTGAAGGAGGAGGAGGAGAATGAGTTGGCGGGGATCCTGGGGCATTGAATTCGTCTTCATTGAACCTGTTGCTTCTACCGGAGAGAGAGATAGAGAGAGAGAGAGAGAGAGAGAGAGAGAGAGAGAGAGAGAGAGAGAGAGAGAGAGAGAGAGAGAGAGAGAGAGAGAGACAAACTTTCGAGTGGCGCCTAAAATAATTCAGTAATTGTCCCCCAACCAAAAAAAAAAAAAAAAAACGAAAATACGTGAAAACTTGTAGACATCATGATAAATGAAAGTCAGCAATGCTTGATAACCGCCCCTGAAAAAATATATATAAATTAAGTCCGGCGATTGAAGAAAATTCTCCAAGTTATTTGATAAGAGTGAAAGCCAAAATCAACATTAAGACAAAGCATAAGGACAATATTGAAGCCAAAAATAAAACCAAACAGACATCTTCATAAATTGATATAAAAAAGGATACTTCTATTTTTAGAACGGCGTGAGCGAACTGCAACGCATTATGTTCTTATAATATTTTCTTCCTTCACTTGAATGATTCCCCAAGACCCGTCACGTCTCAGGTGAATTACCTGAATATTCCAGGATCAATTAAGGCCGTCTCGCCCGCAGGGAAGGTGAGTCACTGCAGGTAATAGTGGGAAAGACAAAAGTCTGGAATATGACGTTTAGGACAAAGGGCTAAGCCAGGCTGGGACCTATGGGGTTATTCAGTGCTGAAAGGGAAATTGAGAGTAGTTGCGCTATGAAATATTTGTTGAGAGAAAATTGCACTCAAGTACCTGCTTTGCCCGAAGAAAAATCGTTTAACCATCCGAAAATGAGAGAGAGAGAGAGAGAGAGAGAGAGAGAGAGAGAGAGAGAGAGAGAGAGAGAGAGAGAGAGAGAATCTCTTTGAACAACCTTCATTCTCTCTTGCTCTCAAGTTCAGCAAATTCAGCTAGATGATGAATCTCTCTCTCTCTCTCTCTCTCTCTCTCTCTCTCTCTGAACGGGCCATTAATTTTGATTATAAATACTTATATAATTCCGTTCACGTGGCTTTGCAAATCTTGTTTACTAAACCAGGGATACCAGTTGGGGTGTTGCATATTTTTAGTGTGTTGCACAAGAGCATTTATCTCTCTCTCTCTCTCTCTCTCTCTCTCTCTCTCTCTCTCGTACACACACACACACGCGTATACACACATGTACACAAATACTTACACACATATACATATATATATATATATATATATATATATATATATATATATATATATATATATATATATTATATTATATATATATATATATATATATATATATATTATATATATATATATATATTATAAATATATATATATATATATATATATATAATATACAAATACACCCGTATTTCCTTCTAAGCCACCCTTGACGGGAAAAAAAACTGCTTTGTATACGAACTAAAACTTAATAAAAACATGTAAGACACACATCTCCTTCTTGAGAGCATCAAATTGCTTTCTGGAGAAGAGCAAAACAACATTGCCAAGGCCAGGTGTGATGCATTCAGTCGACTGCGTGATCTCATCACACACACATCCAATGACGCAACCTTACCTGAGCACAGGTGTGAAAACAGGGAGCTTCAATGGATGACCGACAGATTTGAGTGGATGTGGCACGCAAGCACCCATTACCGGACGTTTAAGAGGTCTTTTCTCTCTCAGATAAAAAGAGGGAGAGAGAGAGAGGGAGAGGGGGCCTACACAAGCTTTTGCATATATATTTCATGGAGAGAGAGAGAGAGAGAGAGAGAGAGAGAGAGAGAGAGAGAGAGAGAGAGAGAGAGAGAGAGAGAGAGAGAGAGAGGAGCTACACAAGGTTTTGCATATATATTTCATGAGAGAGAGAGAGAGAGAGAGAGAGAGAGAGAGAGAGAGAGAGAGAGAGAGAGAGAGAGAGAGAGAGAGAGAGAGAAATGATCCGCCATTATGCGACCCTTGTATGATTCATCAAAGTTTAGCATGCAAAGCATATGACGAAGAATTATAATAACCTATGCAGAGAGAGAGAGAGAGAGAGAGAGAGAGAGAGAGAGAGAGAGAGAGAGAGAGAGAGAGAGAGAGAGAGAGACAGAGACGTAAGCCTACATGCTTGGCTTATTATCTTCGAAAATATGTTCAAGCAGGCATAAAAGACGACCTTGCAACTCCATAAAGAGAATAACCGCTAACTCAATGATGTACAAAGAAATATGTGTAAACACCAAATAATAATAATAATAATAATAATAATAATAATAATAATAATAATAAAAGGAAGAGAGAGAGAGAGAGAGAGAGAGAGAGAGAGAGAGAGAGAGAGAGAGAGAGAGAGAGTTTACGGGGTTTATCTTCTGAATAATATAAATAATAATGATGTCTCGATGTATAGGTTTATAATTAAACCGAGAACTTACGTAGCAGCATTTATACTGAAGGGTAACTTGTACGGTCCTTAACTTAACTACAGTTCTGTCCATCGTGACACCATTATTACCATAATTATTCAGACGAACCCTATTCATATGAACTGAATTGAACCGAATATAGAATTTAGGCCAAAGGCCAAGCACTGGGACCTATGAGGTCATTCAGCGCTGAAAGGGAAATTGAGAGTAAAAGGCTTGAAAGGTGTAACAGGAGGAAAACCTCAAAGCAGTTGCACTATGAATCAGCTGTCAGGAGAGGGTTGAGGAAAGTAAGATGGAAGACAGAGACTATATGAAAGGAGGCACAGTAAAAGGAACGAAAGGGGGTTGCAGCTAGGGAACGAAGGCACGCTGCAAAGAACCTTAAGTAATGCCTACAGTGCACCGCATGAGGGGCTCTGACGGCACTACACCCCTATTCATATGGAACAAACCCACCAACAGGGGACCACTGATTTGAAATTCAAGCTTCCAAAGAATATTAAAGTGTTCATTTGAAAGAAGTAACGGAAGGTAATAGGAAATACAGAATGAAGAATTAATTTATCAAAAACGTTAAAAATCAAATAACGAACTAATATATAAATAGATGTGCTACAAAATACAGTCGATCAATCGACGTTTGATCGATCATTCCTCGGCATAGTTAAAAAAAGAACCAGATAACTTATCAACGTCTGATTTCGGATAAAAGTGAACAGATTATCGGGATGTGCTCACAAATCCATCGGCACCACCAATTTATTAGTGGCCCCCTTCAGTACTTCTTAGTGTTCTGTAAAAGAAAATTATTGCGCCGGCTTTGTCTGTCCGTCAGCACTTTTTCTGTCCACCCTCAGATCTTGAAAGCTAATGAGGTCAGAGGGCTGCAAATTGGTATGTTGATCATCCACCCTTCAATCATCAAACCTACCAAATTGCAGCCCTCTAGCCTCAGTAGTTTTTATTTCATCTAAGGTTAAAGTTAGCCATAATCGTACATCTGGCAACAATACAGCCCAAGCCACCACCGTGCCGTGGTTAAAGTTTCCATGGTCCGCGGCTCATACAGCATTATACCGAGAACACCGAAAGGTAGATCTATCTTCGGTGACCCTGATTATACGATGTACAAAAAACTCGATTGCGCCGAAGAAACTTCGGCTCGTTTTTTTACTTGTTTATTATTAGCAGCAGATAGAGAGCAGGCATGAATAATACACAAAGCATATATATATATATATATATATATATATATATATATATATATATATATATATATATATATATATATATATATATATATATTAGATTAGCCACAATGACCTCATAACTTCCTTTTTCCCAACACTTCTGATAAATTTTCCACTGAAAGCCTCGAAATCCAAAATGGAAATGAATTAAGAATTTCCTCCTTTTAGTAATACGCACATTTGGTAGTAAGTCCACTATCACCTAGACATTTACTGTCCCTTAAAGAATACTCTTACTTATTCTTACTTATGTACTCCAGAGTTTTACCATTTTCATCGCTTCGTCAGGTTATCAATACACGGCACACAATGACTTAACCATCTGCCTCCAAGGGAGCTTAAATATAGTAGCATCACCAACCGCAAGTGCTTGTATTAATGCTTTCATCTTTTACCTTCAGAGGCCACTTGTCTGAAGCACTGGAGATGCCTTGTTAAGTTTACCAGATTTCAAGGACCCTGAATCCGGTGGTAACGAGATTTCAGCATCACAACCGCTGTTCTTAAGAAGAGTAATATTCTTGAGATGAGTAATATTCTTAAGAAGAAGTAATATTCTTAAGAGTAATATTCTTGAGATAAGTAATATTCTTGAGATGAGTAATATTCTTGAGATGAGTAATATTCTTGAGAAGAGATATTCTTGAGATGAGTTATATTCTTAAGAAGAGTAATATTTTTGAGAAGAGTAATATTCTTGAGAAGAGTAATATTCTTAAGAGTAACCTTCTTGAGAAGAGTAATATTCTTAAGAAGAGTAATATTCTGGAGATGAGTAATATTCTTGAGAAGAGTAATATTCTTAAGAAGAGTAATATTCGTAAGAAGACTAACATTCTTAAGAAGAGTAATATTCTTAAGAAGAGTAATATTCGTAAGAAGACTAACATTCTTAAGAAGAGTAACATTCTTAAGAAGACTAACATTCTTAAGAAGAGTAATATTCTTAAGAAGAGTAGCATTCTTAAGAAGAGTAATATTCTTAAGAAAAGTAATATTCTTAAGAAGAGTAATATCCTTGAGATGAGGCATCAAGGAAGTGATGTCAGGTATACAATACAATTTGCTCTGGTGAGATGCCCAGACACTAGTAGTGGAATGGAATATATAGAATTTCGGCCAAAGGCCAAGCGCTGGGACCGGTACACGATGAGGTCATTCAGCGCTGAAACGGAAAATGAAGAGTAAAAAGATTTGTAAGGCGTAACAGGAGGAAATCTTTTCACGATAGCATTGCTCGGAAATGCACAAAAATATACATAAAAAATGACTAAACCTTACACAAATGCAATGAAAATTCCTCAACATTTCACATTACTCATTAACCTGTTCTAGCAAAAGAACGTTCTTATATTTATGTACAGGTCAATCACGAAAATGAGTGTGATTTATATAAATTTTGTACGTCTGTGTCGAAGGTTTTATCAGTTTTCAACGACAAGCAATTCTTCAATAGTTTACAAAGAATCGACCATTATTTCAAAAGGTAGGCTACCACGGTCTTCCACTATACTTAAGAATGGACAGGTAAACCTGATCATCTACTTAACGATAATCGAATAACTAGTTGTACGAGGTACAGACTTTTAGATTAACTACACCTGAAGTAAAGCCCACTTTCCTTACCACAAGAATTACGGGTAAATCTTAGTTATTGCCTAAAAACTTACCTAATGCCAAAAGCAGTCACTGATTTTACACTCAGTAATGAATGCACTGCCAATATATTGAAAATTTTACAAGCATTACTGAAGAATCTATAGCCTTCAACTGTCAACAATACCATATTGCCCATTTAACCAAAACTTACATCACTTAGCAATCCAGTCTCTGAATTTAAAAGCATTAAAAGAAATCTAACTTGTGCATTCCGAGTTTTAAAAATGTCTTTAAACTCTGTACTGAAAGAGTTACAAAGCAACTGCACCAAAGAAGCTCTGATCTGTCAAGGAAAAACCCAGCAGGCGATTTTCAGTAAGGAAGAATCTGTACTTAAGTTAAACATTTGGTATCTAACACACACTGATAAACAGTAAAGCTAAAAATCACTGGCCAGCCATAAGGTCTAACTCTTGGCAACATAGGGCTAACTCAAACCTGTGTGTCACCAATCCAGAATATGATTTATTCATTTATAACAAAAGAACTGTTACAAGCAAAAACTCTGGATCATACAGCAGCCACTGTACAACTTACAAAAGTAGCAACATACAGACCACAAAATCTACGCAAAAGGAAAATTAACATCTCAGAATCTCAGACAGGTTGGAACTTGAATTTTCGATTACATACCTGAAGTCTGGTGCTAAAATTCAGTCCGGTTACCTACCAAAAGTTAGACAATTAAAAGTCCTACAAATTGCCTGAAGTCTGGAACTAAAACAGTCTGGTTACCTACCAAAAGTACACAATTAAAAGTCCTACAAATTCCCTGAAGTCTGGGACTAAAACAGTCTGGTTACATACCAAAAGTAGACAATTAAATGTCCTACAAATTGCCTAAAGTCTGGAACTAAAACAGTATGGTTACCTACCAAAAGTAGACAACTAAAAGTTCTACATATTGTCTGAAGTCTGGCACTAAAATTCAGTCTGGTTACCTGCCAAAGTAGACAATTAAAACTCTCACAAATTCCCTGAAGTCTGGCACTAAAACAGTTTGGTTACCTACCAAAAGTAGACAACTGAAAGCCGTACAAATTCCCGTAGCTCCCTTGATAAGACCTTTAGCTCACTGCCAACCACGCAACCAACTCTCTGGACACTTTGCCAACTGTAAACTGCTACCGCATCTTGAACCATAAGATAACGGGAGCATAATCACGACTTTTTTTATCAGTCAGTCTTTTGTGCGAGACAAGTTCCACCGCTCGTATCAGCGGTTCACAATCCCACGTGAGTCATCACACACCAGTGCTGTTATCGCCCTCGGAAAATACAAAAAAAAATTTGTTCAATTTACTGGTGCGGATTCTTGTCAGCAGTGACTCGCCGTCCCAGGACTGCACTAGCGGGTCCAGAAAAATTTCATGGGGGTGTGGCGGGGGGGTCACCAATTTTCATATTATACATATACACATATATATACATAAGTAATCATATTTTTTCTCAAAATTTTATTTCTGTAATATATTTTTTTCATTTTTGCCCCATTTGATATTTTTCATTTATGTTAACATTATCTAAATCTTCAATATTATTATTTTGTCTTTATTTTTCGTGGGTGGGAGGGCATGTGCCCAGATGCCCCCACACCCCTGGATCCGCTAGTGCCCAGGAGTGGCCTTGGTCAAGAGGTCCACGCCAGATCTCAGAATCTTTTCCACAGCTTATTACCTGGGCCACTTTTCCACATACTACATGGGCCACCGCTGGCATAAGGCCGGCTAAATCTACTACGACAGTAAGAGAGCTTGCAGATATACAAGACGAAAGGTTCGAATCTCCGACTGGCCAATGAAGAATAAGAGGAGTTTATTTCTGGTGACAGAAATTCATTTCTCGCTATAATGTGGTTCGGATTCCACAATAAGCTGTAGGTCCCGGTGCTAGGTAACCAAAAATTTCTTAGCCACATAAAATAAAGCTAATCCTTCGGGCCAGCAATAGGAGAGCTGTTAATCAGCTCAGTGGTCTGGTTAAACTAAGATATCCCTTAACTTATTTAACAAGACGAAAGTAGATATATTATCTATTCAAGAAACCTCCTTCGTTGGTAGAGGACTATTGCTTACTGTGAGCCGGTACTGAAGCGCTTTTTTGCAGCCTACATTTTACTTGAGAATAGGTAAAACCTGTCTGACGCACGTCGGCAATTTATCGCATACAAAGCCTATCACAAACACGTTGGAAACAAGTCAACGACAGAGAGTGGGGATCGAATCTAACAACTGCCGGATAATTGCATGAAGTACTGTTTATAGGATTACCAATAAGTTGACGCCTTGTACCCAACCTGTTTGTGATGTGTGAGCGACAAGTCGCCAAAGTGGGAATAACAAATAAAGAGAGAGAGAGAGAGAGAGAGAGAGAGAGGCCTGAATAACCAGTATTCTGTCAACATGTATATCATCATACAAAACGGTAAGGACTCGACAAGGTAATCTTCATTCCACAAAGATGATGCCCTTCGTAAGATACTCTCTCTCTCTCTCTCTCTCTCTCTCTCTGTTTATTTGTTATTCCCATTTGATTCGTGGTTTCAATATTCCAATTCTGGCTGCTCGAGATAATGGCAGTTTTGTGTGCATGAATGACTCTGCACTCAAGACCAATCTTGAACTCCGAATTTACGAGTTAACTGCGAAGAAGAAGAAGAAGAAGAAGAAGAAGGAGACGGAGAATAAGGAGGAGAAGAAGAAGAGAAGACGAAGAAGACAAAAAGAAAGATAGAAGAAGAAGAAGAAGAAGAAGAAGAAGAAGAAGAAGAAGAAGAAGAAGAAGAAGAAGAAGAAAGGAAGAAAGAACAACAACAAAACAACCCACCAGAATTTCTGATGCAAATGAGAATGCAATTTGGAAGTGAGAGAATCATCAGGAAATGTACATGTTGCAAGTCTTCGAGAGCCGAATGCCTTACGAGGTAAATATTTCGATTTCTGGACCCCACAAAGAGAGAGAGAGAGAGAGAGAGAGAGAGAGAGAGAGAGAGAGAGAGAGAGAGAGAGAGACGGACGAAGTTGCCTAAAAGTATAATGGCCCAATATCTCCAGTAATCTCGGCGGGGGGAACTGCGCGCAATGACAGGCCTCGGTAACTGATCGGCTGCAATGTTTACATTGAGGCTCTTGTCAAGACTCCCTATTGGCTGAGGAGGAAAGTTACGAGGCATTTCACCTTTTGATGACTGACATTCTGCCTCGTGTTTTATATGACGATGTGGCTCCAGATACACGCAGGCCTATCTCGTAAGAATACAAAAGAATATAGAATTTAGGCCAGATACAAGCAGGTCTATCTCGTAAGAACAGAATAGAATATAGAATTTAGGCCAGGTACACGCAGGCCTATTTCGTAAGGATAGAACAGAATATAGGATTTAGGCCAAAGACCAAGCACTGGGAGCTATGAGGTCATGCATCGCTTGAAAGGATTTTGAGAGTATGTAGGTTCGAAAGGTGTAACAGGAGGAAAACCTCGCAGCTGCACTATGAAAGAGAATATGAACGGAGGTACACAATAACAGAAATGAAAGGGGTTGCAGCTAGGGGCCGAAGGGACGCCGCAAAGAACCTCAAGTAATGCCTACAGTGAACCGCACGGCCGCACTGACGGCACTACGGGGCCATTTCGTAAGACCCTCACAGTCGTGTTTGCACAGCCATGCAATACTGAACGCACGATCTTCCTCCCGGGTATTATACGATACCCTCAATCACCGCGGCTGGGTATTTTCCTCGGGTAATTCAGCGGTAACGAGGGCACGTATTATGTACTTTGCGAACTCGCTAACAACCGGTTATACATATATCGCTGGCGATGTGGCCCCGACATCGCCATGTACAGACGCGATCGACGAGTATCTCTCACGGTTTGGGACTTGGGTTTTCTTCCCGAGGGTGGAAATTTGGGAGATTTCACCAACGGAGAGGCATCGTTGCGGGTCTTGTTTGTTTACGGAGGAGAACCGTCTGATTAAGAGCCTCGTTTTGCTGGCACGGGATCCCTTCTAGAGAGGGGGGGGGCCCTTGGGAGACAGGTGGGATGGGTATACCTGGTGGAATGGGTTAATGAAGGCAGGAGGAGGAGGAGAAGGAGAAAAATAGGCGGAAAGGGGGGGGGAGAGGAGGAGGAGGAGAAAAGGAGGAAGAATAGGAGGAGTAGGAGGAGGAAAGGGGAGAAGAAACAGAAGGAAGAGGAGGAGGAGGAGGAGGAGGAGGATAAGGAGGGGAGGGGGGAGGAGGAGGAGGAGGAGGAGGAGGAGGAGGAGGAGGAGGAGGAGGAGGAGGAGAAAAAGGAGGAAGAACAGGAGGAGTAGGAGGAGGAAAGGGGGAGAAGAAACAGCAGGAAGAGGAGGAAGAGGAAGATGAGGAGGAAGGGAGGAGGAAGAGGAGGAGGAGGAGAAAAAGAGGAAGAATAGCAGGAGGAGGAGAAAAAGGAGGAAGAATAGGAGGGGAGGAGAAAAATGAGGAAGAATAGTAGGCGGAGGAGGAAAGGAGGAAGAATAAGAGGAAGAAGAGGAGGAGGATGAGAGAAGAAGAAGAAGAAGAAGAAGAAGAAGAAGAAGAAGAAGAAGAAGAGGAGGAGGAGGAGGGAGGAGGAGGAAAAAGAGGAGAAAAAGGAAGAGGAGGAGGCGTTTGAAGAACGTGGCTGCTCGGATGGCCGGATTGATAGTGAGTGGGTGGGATTTGACCCAACGGGAAACGGGTACTCTCTTCCCAAGACAGGTCTGCTCTCTCTCTCTCTCTCTCTCTCTCTCTCTCTCTCTCTCTCTCTCTCTCTCTCTTCCAGCTACAGGGTGGGGCTCCTCCCCGCCCCTCCCCTCCTCCAGCGTTGCCACACACTCTGGACCTCCCAGAAACCGTCCGGCGCTGCCAGAAGTAGTCGCCCCGTATAAGGGGCACGGTAATTTGGCACAGGAACGTTAGGAAAATTCGCGCTTTTACTCATCATTGTTTCTTGTATTTTCTTCTTCTTCTTCTTCTTCTTGCAAATCTCCCAATCTCCTCAAGTCTTCATTTTTCCCACTCATGTCTTGTTGTCTAATTCAACTCGAAGTCCGCGCAGATACCCATCTTGGGCAGTGGCGGATTTACGATCCAGGGCATTTCCCAAGTATTTGCATACTGTTTATAACTTCGTCAACACCGAAGGCTCTTCTTGTTTTGCATAGATTTCATGGCCTGGCTTCTCGAAGGCATGCAGTCGCGGCTTGATGACGTCGGGGGTGCGTTCGAAAATGGCTTCTAAATAGGAGCGTGTGTGTCGTAAAGACTAGGGTTTTATTATGCGAATGTTTTATATATATATATATATATATATATATATATATATATATATATATATATATATATATGTGTGTGTGTGTGTGTGTGTGTGTGTATACAATATGTATATATATATATGTATATAGGAACCATTACACTGAGGTCCTCTGTGGAGGTATATTATATATATATATATATATATATATATATATATATATATATATATATATATATATATATAAATACATAAATGAACGTCTGAGCACTACAGAAAACTTTCAGTCCATTAGCCTCTGCTAACTGCTTACTTGTAGCGAGTCCATGGGTGACCTTTAAAAAAAAAAAAAAAAGACTATATGCAATCATTTGCCTCGCTGGCCAACTTCTCAATAATTTATTGACATTTTATTCTATCTGTCTATTAATCTGTCGATTTATTTTTTCTTTTTAATAAGAGATCTCTTCTTTCCGTATCACCCATTGTGTCACTTCTTTCTAATGGACAGCTTAATATTCTTTGGAAGCTTCTTGAATTTCAAGTGAGCGGTCCCTGAGGTGGGCTTGTCCATAAAATGCCCTGACCTACAGTATATTGCCATCACCCTGTATTCTGACAAAAGCAACACTTACCCGAAGCAAATCCTCGCACGGCAAAAAAAAAGTTTAAAAGAATATTAAAAAAAATTAATAAAACAAAATTAAAAATTAATATCACGGCCGTGTTGAGTTTCCATATCGCCGTTGGTTTTTATAACCTCCACCAAAATCTCGTAACGTATTTTGCGGACCAGACTCCGTGCGGATTCGTGAGCTTTCAACGCTCGCAATAAGGGTTTGAAACGATCTCTCATTTCGCTTACATGACGAGAGAGAGAGAGAGAGAGAGAGAGAGAGCGAGAGAGCGGATCGGACCACACGCGGGAAGAAGAAGAAGAAGAAGAAGAAGAAGAAGAAGAAGAAGAAGATGATGATGATCAGAGAGAGAGAGAGAAGCAGATACTCAAAATAATGGAAATATTATACATAGCTCTCAGAGAGAGAGAGAGAGAGAGAGAGAGAGAGAGAGAGAGAGAGAGAGAGAGAGAGACTTTGGATCACTCTTTCCATTACAGAAAGCAGAGGGGAACACCAGACCAGACCAGAGAGAGAGAGAGAGAGAGAGAGAGAAGCAGTGCTCAAAATAAGGAAAATATTATACATAACTGTCACAGAGAGAGAGAGAGAGAGAGAGAGAGAGAGAGAGAGAGAGAGAGAGAGAGAGAGAGAGAGACTTGAGACTTCTGGATCACTCTCTCAATCAGGGTCCAACTCCTTCACCCAAACACAGGTTGACCTTTGACCTTCTTAGAGCCCCTGATTTACGAGGTCGTTAATGTCGCCTGGGTTCAACCTGTCGTCTTTATATACTGTACACATGTGTCGTGACAGAATTGGCGCCAACACGTGTGCAAAAGACACGTGTCTGCTTGATATACAACTTGTGTTTATTTATATTTACTGATATTTTGGACGGTCGTGTTAACAGAGGGTCGAGACGGTAAGTCTCGAAATTCGGGACGTTATGTACCCCCATAGACTACTGTAGTTACACACAAAAATATACATTATTATTATTATTATTATTATTATTATTATTATTATTATTATTATTATTATTATTATTATTTATAAGACGAACCCTATTCATATAGCACAAGCCACACGAGCCATTGAATTGAAATTCAATCTTCCAAAGAATATTAATTATTATTATTATTATTATTATTATTATTATTATTATTATTATTATTATTATTATTATTATCCAGAAGATGAAGGACCCTATTCATATGGAACAAGCCCACAAAAGGGGCCATTTATTTAAAATTCAAGATTCCACAGAATATTATTATTATTATTATTATTATTATTATTATTATTATTATTATTATTATTATTATTATTATTATCCAGAAGATGAAGAACTCCATTCAAATGGAACAAACCCACAACAGCGGCCATTGGCTCGACATTCAAGCTTCCAAAGAATATTAAGGTGTTCATTAGAAAGAACTGACGGAAAGTACTGGGAAATACAGAGAGAAGACATAACTTATTAAAAGAGAAAGAATAAATAAGTAAATAAAGAAATAAATAAATAAAAGTAGACATCTAACATTCTCATGAAGTATTCCATTCCAATTTTCCTCTGACGTCATCAAACCGGATACTCATATTTCATGCAATAGATACGCATATCAAATCTAATTAGGCACTTGTCTATCCAACGCCGCCCCCCCACCCCCAACCTTCCCCGGGCTAATACCAACGCCTTCTTCGTTTCAAGCGATGTTGAAATGGAACCCCGCCCGCCCCCAACATTAATTTAATCAAAAGAACCCAAGACCTCCTTTTTAGTTTTCTGTAAACGAAAACTATTGTGCCGGCTTTGTCTGGCCGTCCGCACTTTATTCTGTTCGCACTTTTTCTGTCCCTCCTCAGATCTTAAAGACTACTGAGGCTAGAGGGCTGCAAACTGGTATGTTGAATAGCCACCCTCCAATCATCAAACATACCAAATTGCAGCCCTCTAGCCTCAGTATTTTTCTTTATTTAAGGTTAAAGTTGGCCATAATCGTGCTTCTGGCAACGGAAGAGGATAGGCCACCACCGGGCCTTGGTTTAACTTTCGTGGGCCGCGGCTTATACAGCATTATACCGAGACCAACAAAAGATAGATCTATTTTCTGTGGCTTTGATTATACGCTGTAGCGGCTGTACAGAAAACTCGATTGCGCAGAAGAAACTTCAGCCCATTTTATACTTGTTTCCTTAGTGGTTTCACTTCTCACATACTTAAGCACTGGAAGTAAATCCACCGGTGAAACTTTGTCAGAAACTTAATTGTAAATTAATGCAATTATATAGTTTTTGAAAAAATATCATTTAAATGACAAAATATAAATAAAAATATAAATCAAAACAAATCCTTCGGGCCACCTCTGTGAGGAATGCAAAAGGAATGGAATACAGAATTTAGGCCAAGGCCAAGCGCTGGGACCTACGAGGCCATTCAGCGCTGAAAGGGAAACAGAGTAGAAAGGCTTGCCAGGTGTAACGGGAGGAAGACCTCGCAGTTGCACCATGAAACAAGTGTTACGAGAAGTTGGATAGCAAGTTGGAAGAGAGAGAATATGAATGGAAGTACAGTAAAAGGAATGAAAAGGGGTTGCAGCCAGGGGCCTAACGCTGCAAAGAACCTTAAGCAATATTGCCTACAGCGGGCCGCGTGAGGTGCACTGACGGCACTGCCTACCCTACGGGGCTGATAACCGGTTCAGCGGTCTGGTAAAACTATTTTTATAATAAAAATGACTCTTGAGGGATCGCAGAGCGTCATTTTCTTTTTTCTGAGTTGATTACAAAATGCTGTAATGCTGTAATACTGTAATGGCATTCGTACGAAGGTGACTCATAAACACTGTATTAAGTTCAGCCGTACGCCCTATAAAGCGTACTGATGAATTACGATCAAGAGCTGTGAGTTTCTCTCTCTCTCTCTCTCTCTCTCTCTCTCTCTCTCTCTCTCTCTCTCTCTCTCTCTCTCTATATATATATATATATATATATATATATATATATATATATATATATATATATATATATTGTATTTGTGTGTGCATACATATACATAAATATATGTATATATACACAACATGTATACAACATACACCTCATCATCACGGCATATATAATCACCTCCGAATCCCATTTCCGGACACCCAACGGGTGAGACCGACAAATTTGTCTTAACTGAAGCAATAATGAAGTCAGAGAAGTCGAACAGCTGAGAAATTCTGGCGCCGTTGCACAATTCCAGCAACCCCCCAAAAATGGCGTAACACAGTTTAAATTGAAACTCATAAAATGTAAAGTATTATACTCACCGAATGGTGTACCTGTTATTCCCTCCATTATTGGCCGAAATTATGCGTTATGCGAATTACAGTTCGCGTAATTGCTTCCTGCTTTTCCAATGCTTGCGATATGATGTCAACAGTTCAGTAATTCTCCTGTTCCTCCACTTGATTTCAAAGGTATTTATCAATGATTTTTTTTTTAGTAAAAGGCTTCACGAATCTCTCTCACTTTTTATTAGATTTATCAATAATTTGTGACAAGATCCTTTTTAATAAATTCAAAGTCATTTATCGATCAATCTTCACGTAAAAGTCTTCTCAAATACCTCTCACTTTTAATCTGATTTATCAATACTTCGTCTCAATTTTATTGGATTTATCAGTATATGGTAACGAGATTTTTTAAAGATATTTTATTGTTCTTTCACTTGATTTTAATGTCATTTATCAATGAATTTTTCACGAACACCCTCTCACTTTTAATTAGATTTATCAATATTTCGTCTCTATTTGATTTATCAATATTTTCGTAACAAGACTTTTTAATAAATTCTATTGTTCTTTCACTTGATTTCCATGTCATTTATCAACGAACTTTTCACGAATACCTCACGCCTTTTATTAAATTTATCAGTATTTCGTAACAAGATGTTTTTATAAATTTCAACTGGTTTTTTCAATAATAAAAAAAATGTTTTAATAAATGAATTCACAATATTCCTCCGTCCTCTCACAAGTTTTCAACGATTTGTTATTTAAAGTCTGAATAAGTGTTCAGACACTTCCTCGTCCTTCAAATACTTTGAAAAAATAACAAAATATAAACACATGAAGTCTTTCCTCCTTCAAGTATTTTTTTTTAATTCTAAAAATTACATTTAAACATTATTCCAACACCTTTCCCATCCAACTTCTCCTTTTCTTTGATAATATAAGACACATCTAAATAAGAAATTCTCCTTTTATTTCAATAATTCACTCACATTTTTATCTATTTATTAATTTGTTAATTCGTTTTTATCTTTTTTAATATGTGATCTCTTCTTCCTGCATTTCTTTCTAATGAACACATTAATATTCTTTGGAAGCTTGAATTTCCAGTCCGTGCCTCCTTTTGTGGGCCTGTTCTGTAAGAACAGAATTCATCTTCTGAAGAAGAAGAAGAAGAAGAAGAAGAAGAAGAAGAAGAAGAAGAAGTGTCCTTCAGAATGGCCTTATCATCCACTCAGTCCTGTTGGATGAATCAATAAACAATATTTTTGGAAGGCGTGAATACACGCGCGTATTTACCGTTGAATATCACGTGAAGGAAAACATCTGAATAAGTCATACAATAAAAATATCTGGATAAAATTGCGAAGGTCACAAAACGCCATAAATTGTCCAGATTAGTTTTGACCTGGACGCTTTTATTTTTCGGCTAAAATCCTGAATAGGTTGCACGGACAAATTACAGTACTATCTCTATAAAGCTATGAGTGTCACGTAACATTTCGAAGTCATTTTTCCTGAGGCTGCTTCAGGAATAACTGAAAACAGAAATGATTTGTTTCCAAACATTCAAAAAAAATCTCTTCCTAATCTTTCCAACGGAGCGCATTTCACACTTCATTCGATCCACCAACGTCAGTCAACGACCAGATGCATATTTCACAGTTTATGACAAAAAATTCGCACCTTTAATATCAACGCTAACATTAAAGTCCTTAATTTTTTTCTGACAAGGAAAACGCCACAATTTAAATGCAACTTCACTCTTTTCTTGTACCATTTCAGATAAGAAGAATGCGTCACTACGTAGTTATACACGGCACCCTTCCGAAGCGTACAACAGATACCACTTATCACACACGAAAGAAAAGTCCGTCAGTGTCACGCTTAAAAGATATAAATACATCAATCAACAAAGCCATAAAGCCAGACAGAACTGCATTCATGCAAATCTGCAACACACCGCGGCGTGAAACAATCAAAGCACAATCAAGCAAATAACTTCACAATTCCTCCAGCGACGAAGATCGTAACGAACACACGACTGAAAAGGTGTCTACACAGCTCGTGACTCGGACCGCGACTGATAAGAGACCGTTATCTCGGCTGATAAGGAAGATACCAAGGCACGAATCACCCGCGCAATCGAAGGCTCTCGACAGGTATCCCCACACTGAAATATGGCGCTTGCAAAGGAACAGCAAAATCACCTGAGTTAAAGCAGGGTAAAGGAGGGTGGCAAAGGAGGGTGAGGAAAGGATGATGAGGAAAAGAGGTTAAATAAAAGGATGGTCAGGAAAGGAGGCCAAAAAAAAAGGATGGGAAAGGAGGCTAAAAACAAAGGATGGCAAGAAAAAGAGGGTAAGGAAAGGATGGCAAGGAAAGGATGGTAAGGAATAGATGGTAAGAAAATGATGGCAAGGAAAGGAGGCTAAAAAAAGGATGATAACGAAAGGATGGCAAGGAAAGGATGGTAAGGAACAGATGGTAAGAAAATGATGGCAAGGAAAGGAGGCTAAAAAAAGGATGATAACGAAAGGATGGCAAGGAAAGGATGGTAAGGAACAGATGGTAAGAAAATGATGGCAAGGAAAGGAGGCCAAAAAAAAAAAGGATGGTAAGGAAAGGATGGCAAGGAAAGGATGGTAAGGAACAGATGGTAAGAAAATGACGGCAAGGAAAGGAGCCTAAAAGAAAAAAAGGATGGTAAGGAAAAAGAGGCTAAAAAAAAAGGATGGTAAGGAAAAGGAAGAAGGGGCAAAAGGTGTGATACCCGTGACACCACAGCGGCCATCTTTGGCACAAGCGCATCGGGAGACGGTCGTAAAATAATACTGAGGAGGTTTTATCGTCCACAGAACTTCGCTAAGTCGGAACAAAGACTCAAGCAGCACCCTCTCTTATGCCCGGGCACGAGCGCTGCCCAGCTCTGGTTCATGACGGAATGCCCCGAGTTTCATCACAAATCTCTTTGACTTCGTTTCTTGCTTTCCGTCCGAGAATGTCTCGGTTATAAAATGGCTTTGTGTGTAAAATCTGTTTTGTTTTATATAATGATTCCTGCTTTTGGATGAAGAATGTTTCGATTATAAAATATACGTGTATAAAATCTGTTTTGTTTTATATGATGATTCCTGCTGTTGGTTGAAGAATTTTTCGGTTATGAAGTGTTATGTTTATAAAACCTATTTTGTTTTATATAATGATTTCTGCTATCCGTTTAATAATATTTGAGTTACAAAATATATGTATAAAATCTGTTTTCTTTCACACATTGATTTCTGCTTTCGGTTTAAGATTTACAGTGTATATATATATATATATATATATATATATATATATATATATATATATATATATATATATATATATATATATATATATTTATATATTATAAATGTATATAATCGGTTTTATTTTATATAATGATTTCTGATCACTGTTTATGGTTGTTGTAGAATGTATGCATAAAATGTTTTATTTTTTATAATGAAACAGGAAAAATATAATTCTGCATCCTCCCAAACTACTTAAATGTTTGAGTAAAATTTATGATGACGCAATCACAGACTGTCTGTACAAATCTCTTCTCTCCTGGAAGATATGACGACATTTTCCAATCAAA